>NW_008751746.1:1209111-1253998 GCF_000715545.1 Opisthorchis viverrini
CATTTATTTTCAACCCCCAATTTTTAACTAAGAGTATACACATGCAGTTGATCGCAAACCTCCTGTATGCTCATCATGTTTACCAGCGAGTGTAACCTGTCCGCAAATACTACTTCTTTTTCGAAGGCCAGCCTTCAGGGTCATCAGTTGGACCAATACTTTACCTGTAGCATCAGTGATTCCACCGGAAAACTTGGAATTCTGTAAACTTACACTTTAAAAACCGTAGAGAATTTACTAGCTCAAAGGCTCGACGTTCGGATTGTGTAACCGTTCAGTGGCTTTAGGTTTAGGCGTTATCTCGTGGCTCTTGACTTCAACTAGGCTGAAATAGCCCCACATAAATCGTGTTTTTATCAGCAAACAATCTAAACTAGCAAGGTCGCTTGCTGAACAACTTCAGTGTTTAACTTTCGGCACCATACATGAGACAACTTTGTGATTAAGCTTGACTGAATCAATTTCGCGCAAGCAAGACACCCAATTAGCGCTACATTTTTTCAGTAGCAACTTAAAAGCGAACAACTGTGGTCCTATGCGATGTTTAAGGTATATGAAATTCAAGTGACCATAGTACCGAAATATCGTTTCTTTCTGACGTCCAAATGGTAAATGACGTGCGCAAGTTTTACATACATTTGGATGTGGAACATGGTGGGATTTGCACAGGAATTCCGTGATCATATGTTGGACGGAAGGGGTAATTTCGAATACCGTAAGAACCACTTTATATCACGCGTAGGCTTGACGATCTCGAATATCAAGAGAAAGAATTGGGTTCCAAATTCTATGGTATCATTTACACAGAAGCAAGCAAAATTGTACAACAAACTTCAGTCGTCCACCTTCACGGAGTCAACAATTGAGCAAGTCCGTCCGTGACCTTCACAGTGCAATGTCAAGGCCCGCACACCCGACAACGACGAACGGAATATTGACTCGGTCACACGAAAACCACCAGAAAACAAGTTGGCGCACGAAAGGTAGGAGTAATTATGTCATCTGCGCACATACACGCACACAGAAAAGATAGTAGATCAGCTGTAACACCCTTTCGGTGCCAAGCTGCCGTGCCATACAAAGGAAGCACAAAGGCGGGGATACTGCCAGATTACTCAAGCCTAGACAGCGAGATGCGCTCTAACTACTGAACCACCTCGCCCTGTCCCACACATATACAAACATGCCGATATGCCAGAGTCCGACGGGCATGTCTTAGACCCAAGGTGAATGGCTCGAGCAAATGAGCAAAATAAAGAAGATCAAACGTATACGGTCGAAGTAAGCAAATGAATGGAGGAACTATCATGAAGTCAAGTTAGATTCATTAATAAGTGATATGAAGGCATTGATACTTTGTACCAGGAGACGCATACGAATAATAAATAATCCACTTGGGACGTGGCTCAATGGAACTGAATGGACGGTCATTGAGTCACATGTTCATTTTCTCCTCCATTCATGACCTTTCGATGAATGCACAAAAGCCTTGAAAAGCCTCTTCATATGATTACGGTATACCGAAGCATTCCGCTGTGTTTCTACGCACCTCTGCCCGAACATACACACTCCGAAAAAATGAACAAAATATTTGAGAAATCCGACTGATCGTATACTTACCTTCTTGAAATTGTTGCTCAAGATCGAATTCAGGGTTAACTGCTCCATAAGCCCCTATTCATCGTGTGATGTGTTTGTGGACTAAAATGAATATGTTTTTCTGTGGATCTCCCCCCAGTTCCAGTGACCATTGGGACTTGTTTTGTCTGCTCGTTTTCAAAGATATGTCCAAAGGATAATCACGCTTGTTTTGTCGAGTTCTAGAATAAAACATCGTCCAATTGAAGGATATGTTATTCGGCTCTGCCGTCCAGCTGAAGTCATGATTCGTCTATATATTTCAAAAATTTGGCCCGGAATTCGTATAGTTACCTCGTGGAAAGGATTCACATAACCCGAAATACAACGTATCAGCATCTGATGGAAACAGAGTTTATACTTATGTGATTGATCACCATCATCACCATCATCATCATCATCATCATCATCATCATCATAAAAGACAGAAACATCGGTGTTAGCACTGATGCTTCACTGCCGTACACTGTTTGAGGACCATAATTGTTCTCCTGTCTAGATGTGGGCACCCTGGCAGTATCCCAGCTCTCGTATAGCCACGACATACACAACTAACAATATTCTCATGCCACATCGGCTGTCGCATGGTGCCATTAGCCGGGTCGTCTCGCTTGCTGCATACAGCAGGGCTGGTAAGCAAAAACATGCTACTGCTGACGCCTCCCTTCTTACACTTTCACGTTTTCCGTCTTCCACCCTCCTCCACCCAAATTTGAATTCTTTCTCCGCAGATTCCAGGTCTGGTACTGACCGCTTTGCTCGCCCTGCATCACACCTAGCTGCAGCTGCTGTACGCCCTAGTTCGTTCACAACACTAAACATTTCGAAGTCTGTTTTCGAACCCCGAAATTCTGTCTCCTTAGCCACCTTCAATGTTCGCACACTGAAGCAAGCAGGTCAACAGGTGGCTCTTGCCCGTACACTGGATTCTCTCTGCATTGATGTATGTAGGTTCCGGCTACGCACCTCTGGTGATGCAAAAGCCGCTGTAGCTGGATGTGCTAGGGTTAGTATTGTATTGAGCGAACGAGCGAAAGTGTCTCCCATTGATTGGGTACCCATTGACAGTCGCCTCTTTGCGGTTCGTTTGGCAACATCTTTGAGAGAATCTAGAGTAAGTGAGGTTCATTGTACCCTGTTTATTGTGTCTGCATGCGCCCCAACTCACGTGATTGGCCGTTACGTAAAAGCTAAGGATCCGACGGAGACAGTCATGGTTCAGGACGAGCAACCGACTAAAACCAATGTGATATGTGGGACTCTCACAAACGATTATACGGTGCAATTTGAAAACAGTTATCACAAACTGCCAACATTTTCATGCCCAAAGACAGATCGAATCTACGAATCTAGTGAATTTGTAGCCAGTCAGAAGTAGAACGATGTGGTGACTGTAATAAGCGATGAGGTTTCCAGGTGAATAGTTCGACCCGAGCTTTAAAAGGCCCTGAGAATGTGAACGTCTGTTTCAGATGGTAATCAAAAAGCGTTAATATCCTTGTCATCATCATCATCATCATCATCAGAGGCAGTGGGCCATCAGTGTCAACACTGATGGCCCACTGTCATACCACCATAATCTTCAACTAATTGTAATTAAAGCCTAATATTGAAGAGAAGAGAAAAAGTGAATGAGGTAGTGGACCTAGTGCTGAACTATGCCAGACATTCTGAAATTCTACACGCCTAATTACTCAGTCAGACTAACTGGAAAGAAACTGACAGCACGAACGCCACGACCATCGATCAGACACAATTTCTTACAATCTCTAGCCGAGGAGAGTAAGGGTCACGAGGACGTACCCTTGGAAGACGTACCACACCAAGCATACTCAAATTCGTCGTAATCTCTGTCATGCTCTTCTGCTAAGTCCCACTCAATCCACCTCGCGGTTCTGGTTGTTCTGAAGGAGTCACGAAGAAAAACACTCGTCTCAGTCGACGGTGTTTTGGCACTTTCCTGAACCAATGCATTTGATGGTGCAGGATGTTCTGCGTGACTGAAATACCAAATGCCCATTTTCTAGTCACCTGGTTAACAGCCCGAAACGACCATCGATCAGACACAATTTCTTACAATCTCTAGCCGAGGAGAGTAAGGGTCACGAGGACGTACCCTTGGAAGACGTACCACACCAAGCATACTCAAATTCGTCGTAATCTCTGTCATGCTCTTCTGCTAAGTCCCACTCAATCCACCTCGCGGTTCTGGTTGTTCTGAAGGAGTCACGAAGAAAAACACTCGTCTCAGTCGACGGTGTTTTGGCACTTTCCTGAACCAATGCATTTGATGGTGCAGGATGTTCTGCGTGACTGAAATACCAAATGCCCATTTTCTAGTCACCTGGTTACTGCGTAAGCAGTACCATGTTTTTGTTCACCCGCCCTGCTCTATGCAACAAGTAAGGCTGGAACCATCAATCGTGAGCATCTGAAGAATGTCTGCAGCAACTGCAGCCCGAGATCAGGAGGTTTGTTATTGGAAACTATACAATCCAGTCAGTCGGTAGTGTGATAAACTCGTACTTAGAAGAAATATAACGTCACTCACCGTTCATTCTTGCTACTCATATCATGTGACCACAGTCTGACTGCCATACCTCCAAGTGACGACTACTCAAATGAAAGTCTTCAGCAAAACAAATGAGAATTCAATTTTGTAGGCAGATCAAACGTTGCATACTCGAACAGATCTCGAAGAGAATTTGAAATTTTTCATAGGAACTTCATTCGGCAGTGCTCACAGTTCGAAATTTTCACATGTATGGCACCAATTTGGTCCGGAAGTTAGAAACCTAAATTACTCAACTGGTTTGGGATATGTTATGACTTTATATTGGTACATGTAGTCTTTCACACGTGGACCTATTGACCAGTAGCGCGTTATTTCATCTGCTCATGTGTAACTCTGACAATTTTATTCTGTTTTCGGCTTATGCGTGTGTCTCACAAGGTAATACTAATTTGTTCATGCTACCATTTTATACTTCAACAATCGTTCTGTTATAAATCAGACCAAAAACGGTTAAAAGGTCAATCAAAACAGACGCAGGATTACTCTCACAACTGATAGGCATTCAAGAAATGTGCTTTGAGCTTTGACAGGAATTCACTACCATCTTAAGAAAAAATACTCACTGTTAGACGAGACTGTGTTAGCAACCCTCCTCTACAAGCCGACTAGAGCATTCCTAGTAGAGTTACTGAGAGTATAGGGATCCTAGCAGGCGGCCGGTCAATCGAATCAACCTAGTTGGTTCCCGAGTCGAGTTGGAGGCTTTTGGACAGCCAATCACATCTCCCTGGCATGAGCATGATCGTCCGTTCAGATGTGAGAATGCAGATGATCCGCATGCTGGTGGTGTATTGGTAACACGCATGTCTCGCATGCCAGATGTACGGAGTTCGACACCCAAGGAAATGCACGAGAGTGATGTGGACATGAATGCCATAGATCCCGCTACCACATACTGCAATTAATCATGTTTTGGTCAATACATTTTGTGCGCAATCCGTTCATACCACTTTGGCATTTCATCATCGCCACTAACGGCAACAGTACATTGGTTGTGCACTGTATGGGGTTTGGAGCAAAAGCCTTGTGCACTCACAGGAGATTGCGATACACAGTCTTCGTACCTCTGAACATCAGCAAAATCGTTCGCAAGACCACCAAATGAGAACACTGTTTTTCCACTGCCGTACGGGTATGCCAATGACACGGAACTTACCTAGGCTTGGTCTAGCATAAGCATTCGAGATGGTTTCACCTCCAGCGCTCAGTCAGACAGAAACTGAATGCAGAAATGCCACTGACATCGCTTAGCCGCCTTATCGTTCAGCGTCTCCAAAGAGTGTCACGTGGACCGCATCTAAAAATGCGAGCAGCACCAGCTGCAGCCATATTTCTCCTACCATCGTTCATTCTATTCTTTCACGTCAAATTCCGTCTACCGCTACGTTTCTTCCATCCTGAATTAAGCATAGGCAACAAAGCTTGTCTCAGCAGTTGGCAACGCGGCCTGCGTCGCACGAAACCAAACCAGCTCAGCCTGCAGCCCCAGATGCAATCCTTTAGTAGAGTAGCGTGCGGTCTACCAAAAACCCGTCTCCTGATTACCACGTCCCGATTTCGTCGGTTCAAATTAATACCAGCTACATTTCTGAGAAATCGGTGGTAAAAAAAGTTCAAATTAATACCAGCTACATTTCTGAGAAATCGGTGGTAAAAAAAGTATCCGAGATCCTCAGCTTGAAATAGCCAACATGGCACTCATACCACAATGCAGCACTGGAGTCTTATATACACGTCATTTGAGACCCATAGATATGCCATTTTGATGCTACAAGTGTTTTAAGACAGTAAATGCAATCCTGGTCTCCCAGATCGATGCGTTGGCCTAACCTGTCACACTACCGTCGGGATTTTAGTGTAACTTCAAATGTCACTCGTTGAATTTTTGAAATTGCATGGAAAGACTGTACGCCTCGTGACTCTGTAATTTGTGTGTGACGAAGGACTGAATGACCTCAGTCCGCTCTTCTGCCCTTGCTTGCGCCTCCTGCTTTTTCTTCAAAAATGGGGATGATGTTGTTTGCATATTCCAGGTTAATGAGGTTTTCGCTCGGTGAGTCCCAAACACCTGGGTTTTGGAAGCCTTCCATTGTTCTCCTCGTAGAATCATCAAAGACACAACAAAAACATTTAGAGACTAAACACCCTTGTCTGAAACCACTGCTTGTGTTCAAGCTCTCAGAGAGCCCACAAGCATGCGAATACGGACAATGAAGGATATTCATGAACTTCTGGGGCACACTCTGTAGCACAAACATGCTGAAAAGAACTAAAAGAATCGAAAGTATTGACAAAATCATACACGCTTTCGAAGTCAGAGAATAACAGGATTGTAGGAGACTATGGGCAGGTCGTCGCTCTAACTTTCGAAGCTCTATCTTTTCTACACAGCCGCTTCTCTGCTTGCTGTTTTCGGGTTCTGCCTTTTCCTACTTTTGTAAGACGATGTGGAATAAGCGACGCGAATATTACGACGAAAGTTAGGCTAATTCACATGTGACTTTCACACACTTATTTGAAATTGGCATCACTATCAACCGACTTCAGTTATTTCTGACGAGGTCTTTCGCCCATGTGTTGAGACTATTCATGCGAACCCTCCATGATGTCACAGAAACCATAGGAGTTCAGTTGTGGAGAATTAGTTTTGTCTACTCGTGAGTAACTCAGTAAAAAAAAGTTCTACTCGTGGTAACTCAGTAAAAAAAAAAAAAGTAGCAATTGCAATCCAGTTCCGTGGACACCATTCAAGACTTCCACTGTCGCATCAACGGAGAGTGGTGTCTGATGTGAACCAAGCCAACTTGTGTAAAAATAACCTCAGATTGAACTTCATCCAGGAATTACATGACGAAACGGCACAGTGATGCCATGATACAGAAGGCCCACCCAGATTGTAGTGGTGGTTCATTGTGTCTGACGTGCTTGTTTACAGAAAAGAAAGAAGGTTGGCTTTATAGCAGGAACTTCATCGAATTCGGGTGTATCTGATCAATTTGCGAGAATGGACAGTTATATGCCTTCTACTTGCAATTGTGCCGTTGAACACTGGCCGATTTACCGTAGGAATGTCAAAGAAATCATGATGGACATTGACCAATGACTCTTGTCGAATTTCGAGCAGCGAAAAATTATTTTCGAGGTATCTTGCTCATGTTTTTGCGTTTCAGCCGATCGTACTGGCGTCGTAACAACGTTTACGATCAAAGAATGCCCCAGAGAACCATGCGTATTGGCAGCTGGTCATAAAATTACTGGGAGGATTGAATTTGTTTCAAGTGAGTCTCTTCTGTAATCCTTTGTACAATGGTCTTTCGGGATCGCCTGGTCACGAAATTTGGCTAAAATAGGGACATAATACAATTATGACGATATCCTTATGAATAAGAGCCAACAGCTGTGTTTTTTGTTATAAAATGCCTGCCAAGTTGGAACTGAGTCCATCAGGCTTGCCTGATCTCAAAATAAGAAGGATAGAAAGTAAGAATAGCGCACAATTTGCCAACGACAGCATCACCTCACTAGGAAAGACAGCAGAAACCTTGCATACATTGTTCACGTGAGTAAGAGAGTGGGGCGTTTATTCTTTGTTTTATCGGTATTTTCCCCAACTTAGTTCTGGATTTGAACCTCCCGAAATGGTTTCCTTGTCAAAACAACCACCACAGATGCACATCATCCATTAACGCTCAAAACCGAGTCAAGAACGCCTGAACAGCGCGTCTTATGTGTAGTGTAAGCGGTGGCAATCTTCTGGAAATTCTGACGCCTTCTGGAATATTGACAGCCAGCATTCGACCAATACTGGGTCATGGTTGGCTGTTAGGTCAAGATTTTCAACCAATTAGACCTAAGCCTCATAACGGATCGGCGTCAGCATCACATTTTTCACCATTATTGTGCGGGATAAGCTTCTCGGCCGTAGCAGCGTCTAACTGCGAGCTGTGAAGCGGTATCCGTGTGGAATTCTGTCCAACAGTTTTCACAACATAGGCTGCTTCATTGACAGCCTTTTAAGTAGTTATTAGACATGGGGCAAGATCAAGGCAGCTTCCAATCTCTAGTTTTGAACTATCAATATCCTTATTGTAATAAGAAGTAGACAAAAGAGGCTCGTTCATCTTGAACGTTCTTGCAGTGCCTATCTGGCATGCCACTGATTGAAGCGCGCATGCTTTCCAAGCTTAGACAAGAACAATCAACACCCTGTAACTGGATTCGAATCCAGGGTCTTCCGATCAGTAGATAGCGTCTTAACCAATTAGCTATATCAAGCCCCAGTGTGCAGTATTGATATAGTACTTTCCGGAGTGATAATGATGATGACGACGACGATGATGATGATGATGATGATGACGATGATGCAAATCCCATTTCATAAATAGCTCTGAAAGAAGAATACTTGCAGGTTGTGCTTGCACCACTAAGTGGTGTGGTACACCGTTTCCTGTGTGGGCGAGAAGTAACTGCACTGCCAAGCAGCTACTAGTGGCCGAATGATTTTGTCCTCATCTACTGACCGGTAAGTCATTGCGTCAAAC
The DNA here is from genome assembly GCF_000715545.1 of Opisthorchis viverrini. NCBI lineage: Eukaryota > Metazoa > Platyhelminthes > Trematoda > Opisthorchiida > Opisthorchiidae > Opisthorchis > Opisthorchis viverrini. The sequence goes on from NW_008751746.1 coordinate 1,217,866, forward strand.
CTGCTTACATATGCGAGAGATGTAGAGTACTTTTGAGTCCAAACAGAGAAGAAACTAGAGCGAAAATCTTCAATCCATTGACCCGAAGATTATTTTGAATATTCCGGGTTTTGCGATTCAATCAGGAACACCGATGGAAATAGAGGCCAGTGCCCAGTTTTCGCTTACGTAACTTTGGATAATACGATATACGCGCCGCATTCTGTAGAGACCATCTTCTTCAGAGACCACCTTGGTAAAGTGACAACTTTCTGTTTTCCGTATGTAGTGCCCGTCCGATCCAGGTAATTCAGGAGAAAATTTGATCAGTCTGCCCGTACCAAATTTACAAAAAAATATTGCGATTGATCCATAGGGAAGGAGACTTACAAACTCCAGTTCGTGAACGGCCAGACGGAATACACCTTTGGAATCTAAGACTTCTCGATATATATGCGTGCCAGTCATATAGAAATTATTAAACACACGCTGTACAATATTTGTTCGTTTGTTCTCTTCTAGCGAGAAGTCATAAAGATGTCGTAATATGGATGAGTATACCGATCGTATTTGGTCTTAGGAAGTGGATAAAATTGCCGTATCCGTACTCGGATGGATGCAGGTATGCGACACCGCACTGTCCAATCCAGCGTGGGCTCAAGTATACGGTCGAGGTTCAGGCAATTGTTCCAAAAGTAAAAGTGAGTTTAAACAATAGATTATAAGCGTAGATGCAGTGGTATTCGAGTGCCCGCCAAAGACAATTCCCCAAGCGGTGGTTGGTAGTAGAAGTTGGATTTGAAATGACCTGAAACATTTTAGTGATGAGTAACGTAATCGTCTTTATTGTGGGCACGCTCAAACGAAGTCATTTCAAAAGAAACACACCTTTACTTTTCTACAAAAGGATCATCTTTATCTGGTCCTTTATCTTTCAGCGTGAAATGGGGACTAAACTGTGGTGTAGATATAAAGTTTTGTTTCGAGACAATGGTTCTACAGAGTTAACAGAAGAGCCTTCTGGAAGGAGGAGAATATCGATACGGTCGTATCCCAAACTGGCATTGGGCTTTTAACACTTCCGAGTCTTTTCATAGTATAACCGCAAAACAGTGACTTTTCGTTTGGGACTTAGTCAACAGGAACAGCCCGTTCTTGGATTGTGAGGTCTATGTTGTCTGTGTCTGTGTTGGACACACAGATGGTTACATTACTAGAATCGTAAGTGGCTACTTTCAGTTCAGTTAGGTGTGTGACGCTAGACCGCTACAAACGTGAGCTATTTGCTCTCAGGATGTGTTGTGAACATAACGGTGTAGTGGAACGGTAATAAATGTAAGAACCCAGTAAAACCACAATGGAGAGATTACCTACAGGATGAGGTTTCTCTAACGTTCAATGTGTTCAGACCCGTCAAAATCGAATATTTCGTGGGCGACCGCAGCGTGAATCGACCCCTGTTATCATCAAAGGCATTTTCGCACGGTACTGCAGGTTTTCTCACCGATGGCTTGCTTGAGTTGGCATTACTCTGGGAAGACCAATTAGCTAGACTACGTATGTTTCGTCTAGTGAGCAGAAGGCTTACCACGCCGGTTGGCTGTAAACAAATTGAAATAACAGAAGAACCTATGGAAAGAATATCGTTGATGTCCTGACAGTCACGCCAGAGGTCGCATGGCATATTATTAGTCATGGGATCAAATATAACGAAGACCTCAGCAACAGTAAGCAGTTTACAGTAGGAGGGTGATTACCAATCTGGACACCGGGTTCTCATAAACAGTCAATGTTTTTTATCAACTAACCCTGTCCAAACAGTTTGAAAAATCAACTTTTCAAACAGCCCGTCTGAGAGAGTCATGCACTGCCACAGTTGCATTGTCATTAGATGTCACCTCCGTACCCGTGTATCAGTGATCCAAAAACGGAGTTAAGATTCCCTATCTAAGTTTGATAGCAAAATCGAGAGAAATTCTAACCTTGCTTATAATATCTATCTGTGGCCCACAGGTGAAAGGTGTTGGAAGCCCCAATTCTGGCCTCATTTACTGCCTGGGGAGTCACACTTTCAAAGTCTGATTTGAATTTCATGATAACCACTCAGAATCTAAAACCCTTCTCCTGAATGTTATCGCTGACACGTTTTACTTTAGGCTTTATTTTCTTCCTAATGATCTTTAAATATCCTTTTAACTTTCAGTACAACGGCAGCGCTCAGCTCAGTTTATACGATTCCAAAAATTACAAGATTGTGTGCGTGGACTTGCGTCTCATTATCCAGTAGCCAACGGAATCAACAGCGGCAAAGATGGAGGAAACAAATGGTGCATATAATCATCTGTTATCATACTGAAAATCAATCCCATTTGTCTGACAACGACCCGTCTGTCCTATCAGGGGCATTGCACACACACCATGGGAGCCACACTATGGGTCGGGTATGATCCGTCCTATACGGAATGCAATATGAACACATCCGAATACATGAATATATACGTATACATGTAAATAAAGGGTTGTGGACAACGTATCGGTCGAGATTTCTTGTAGTCATTAAAAAAAGGCTTAAAAAGGTCAGTCCCATCTCAAATGCCAAAACAGACCAAATCTAATCAAATCCGTCGACTATATATATGACACCTATAGCTGTAGCGGATTCAAATTTGGATTCCTACTCATCTCAGATAAATGTGGACAGTTGAGTGTCCTTCTCGAAAACAGTCCAATTTGGGTTCAAGTAGGACATAAGGTTGACGGAAAATCGGGGACAACGCCTCCTGACGAGCCCCTTAAGAAGGGCAAAACCGGTTGTGGGCTGTCGAAGAGTTTTCAGCAACCTTGTGAGTACTCTGCTCTATGAAAATATACTGCGATATCTTGAATATCGTGCAAACTGAAACATGAGGTGCCCTGTGTGCAGCACTTTCAGTTGTAGTATATCGTAAACGAGGGATTCAGTTGAGTCTCTCGTAAGAACCAAATTGATCTGCAAACGAGTGTATTTCACAAAAAATTTGAACAATCTTCACACTTCTGAATATATAGAACTCTAGTATTTATACGTTGGGAGCATCATGGTCGTTTTTTCGGTCGTATTTACCATGGCGTTTCCGTGGCATTTTTCACTTGGGCAGTCTACCAATGACAGGAAAGAAAGCTGCAAATGACCTGACTGATCTAACCGACAGATAAAAGCAAACATATTTGTCTGAATTGATTTGCAATCATTACGATGTGATCATTGTGGATGCACGGTTGTAGCTCCCCAGGAGAGACAACCTGGATGAGTCAACTAGGGGTGGTCTCTTTTGTGAGGTACTGAGTTGCGAATGAAACACTGAGAAAAAGACTATCGATATGCTTTCCTGAATAAGTCTAGTGGCCCAATATTCAAGTACAATAGCAATATGCAAGAAGGTCAATTTTTTAAATAAACGATGTTTTTCTGAGTTCGAGGCCTTATGGACTTCCGGTGTGATGAAAGCAGGATTGACAGAGCTTCGTAGTAGACATGTGGCTTGACATCCTTATGGGCCATTACGAAGTGAACAGTTATTTGATCAGTGGGATATAATAGGTGCAACTAGACTAATAACCAGGACATCTGAGCTAATCAACACTTTGCTGGGACGGAGTTAGTCTTTTGCGCCGCGAATTCGCCCGAAATTTCGGCAATAACGGCGGGGTTCACTGAAAGCATACAAAACCGACGGATTCATCAAACCTGTATTGCTCCATGCACCAATGAACCACGAAATGCATTTTATCACAAAGAATTAGTTCACTACAACTGTGTGCAACCCGTCTCTTCTGCAGCCTTATAAAAACCAAGTAGAGAATTATCTGCCTATTTGGAGATACAACCTGCACGAGATGTAATCGCCTAATCGTGTGTAATGTTGTTTGTATCCTACTGAAGTGACTGCATTTCAAACAAAACGATTTCGAAAAACATTGGTGTGAACAACAACCGATAAACTTTTGGTTGCTGGGGAGAGTTCGTTCGGAGGAGTTCCGCAAATACTGGTGCATGATCTGAACTGTGACTCAGTGTCTCCCAGACATTACAATCCCCAAAGTCAGCAGAATTTAGTCAATTCAGAGTAGTGGTGTGCCTTGAGGCTGGGCATTTTAGAAGGCCACTTCAAAATCAGGGTTGGCGCTCGTCATCAAAGTTATTCTCAGGGTCAAAAGCATATCCACAAAGCATCTGATTGTCCTTGAAGTCATGCTGGCTTTCACATGTGTGAACTCAAAAGACTGTGGGAATCAAAAGACAAATATGACGGTCTCGTGTGCACTCATTTATGCGTAAATCTCAAAAATTATTAGGAATTCTCTTTTCGATCAAACTGACATATGCTTGGCTTCCTAATAGGTGTTTATTGTACTGAAATCCTTCTCTGAGTGGCCCAGAATATTGCATTTATAGTTCCACTATATTCCTGCAAATGACGTCAAACTGGCTGAATCATCTTCATGATTCAGCGCATGGTCCAACAACAACAGCAATATTTAAGTCCAAGCAAACGAAATTTTTCGGCCCATGGTACGAAACCTTTGTGAAAACGAATTGTCCACTAATATTCTGCAACCGTTTCTTGTCAGTCTGCTCAACTAAACCTAGATTCTAAGCAAAATCTACAATGAAATTATGGGGCCACAAGTGTAACCGGTATTCTCACCATGCACTTTTGTGCGTTCCGAAAACCAATTAGTGGTAGCGAATTCTAAGGTGAGAAGTGGAGAGCAGTAAATGCACTCACAATTGTTGCTCCCTTTTAGCCTCGACCAGTTAAGATCAGAGTATATCAGGCTACCAGAGGAAGCGATCATCCGGCAGATCTCTCCTAATTCAGCGTTATCCAACACATCAGGAAAAGGGTCAAACTTCGAAACCTGTTGTGCATTTTGAGAACTTCCCGAGAAACAAAAAAGCCTGTTGACTTCCAAAAACTTAGTACATATTACTTCGTGAATGAATTCTGATTCTTATCCAACATCTCAACAGGTGAAATTTCATAACAAAACTCTCTGGTTTTTAATTATTCCCAAATTTGCCATGCACAACAACCAGGTTATCATCGTCCATCAGTGAAAATGCAGTCCAGTGAGTTTGGAAAATATCATGCCGGAGATGAGCGTGATCGTGGTGGCGTTTATAATGGTCTTGGTTGTAAAAGTACTCACTACGTTTTCGTGCATGCAAAAAATGACAATTTTTATCCCGGCAATGTTTTTTTACAAGTTTAAAGCCTTGTCGACTTCCGCTGACCAAATTCTGCCTAACGAATTCCCGGTAGATGCGCTCAAACAGCTTATCAGGTGTGATGAACGCAGGAGTGACAGCTTTGATGTAGATGTGTGCAAGAGAATTTCCCGTTATCGGCCATTATGAAGTGATGAGTGAAACAATCGGTAGCATACAGCAGGTACGATTAGACTAATCAACACTTTGCAGCAACGAAGTCAATCTTTTACACCGCAACTTTGTCTGACCATTCAAGAAATGTCCTTCGGCAGTTATGGCGTAGTTCATTGGAAGGTTGAACTCCGAAAGCATAGAAAGCCGAAAGATTCTTCAAAGCTGTATTTCTTCGTGAAATCCGTCTTTTCCGCACCTTCTAAAAGACAAGTAGAGGATGATTCGCTTATTTTGAGATACAAGTTGTAGGCGCTTAGTCATGGTACTGCTGGTTGTATGCTGTATTACTGAAGCGACTGCATTCCCAACGTAGTGATTGCAAAAATCGTTAGTCTGAAAAATTTGTCGGCATGTTAGAGGAAATACCCGTCATGAGGAACGCGTTTTGCATATTCTGCAGCTGAAGCTGATGAAATTTCCGTTGTTCATTCCTGGAGAGAATTCGTTAGGATAAGTATGCTGGTCCATGATCTGAACTGTGGATCAGCATTACCAAGATATGACATTCCCAAACGTCAACCGAATTCAGAACACTTGGGGCAGTAATCTGCCTTGAGGTTGGGCCCTCTAGAAGGCCTTTCAAAATCAGGGTTGTTAGTAGTGTCAAAAACAGTTCCGCCAGATATCTTATTGTCCTTGAAGTCATGCTGTCTTTAACATGTATAAATCAGAAGACGAATGTAACGGTCTCCGGTGCATTCAATTGTGCAATTTAGTGACATGGTTGACGCAAAAATAAAAGCCTGCTAACTTCCAAAAAACTTAGTACATTTTACTTCGTGAATGGATTCCGATTTTTCATGCAACACTGTGCAAAGTCCTGCTGTGGGATTCGCAGTCTTTGAAAGTGCTCCTGGGAATTCTAGGACTAACGCTGGAAGTTATTGAATTTTGGAGGTCATCGCCAGTTCTGATGATACGGCTACTGGCAAAGCCAACCCAAGAATACCATAGAAATTAATTCCGTTTACCAGTTTCAACCAGCAATGGCAACAGCAGAGCTGCTCTCCTCAATTTCAAAGCATGCGCATATCAGAATAACATTGTGGGCTGTATTGTCTGTGAGACTCGCTATCAGAGACGTCAGATTCCTGAAGGGAACCACTGAATGCCCGAAATTTACTGAGACCCTCAACTCCACTAGATGCAGACTCTCAATCTGCAACGCGTCACAGCCTTGTATCAAAACCAGACAGCGTGAGTCATTGTTGGACCAAGGTCGGGCAGTGTCCTTCCAGTAAAATAGCTTGAGGCCGTTGCACTTTCCAACTTAGGCCCTCATACTCGCTTGTTCGCAATAAAGCAGTTGCGTTCCTAATCGCCTAGTGTTTTTCTGGCACTAGGCACCAGAGTGGGGACAGCAGTCAGATAAAGCACTTGGCTTCTCCGGGCAGGCAACCTATGACAACTTCAGGTCTTTTGCCATCAGCGCCTCAGAACCATAGTTAGAAATGTTCCAATTAGGGGAGCGGGGAACAGGATTTGAGTAGAGCAAACGGCACTCCATTAAAACTATGCGTCCACGTCTAAAAGCCAATTCAGCTGTGCTATATTTTACGCACGCCTCTAAGAACAGCCTTGTTTTGTGCCCACTCGAGAGTGGTGGAAGTCTATAGGTTGGCGGAAATTCACAGGCTGCAGGCACATGATGTTACGAAATGTTTGGGTGCAGCTGGTCTTTTTGGATAGGGTCCATGTGGCTCTCTATCTCTCTGCTTGGATGGAGAAAGTGAACGGGATGGTGGCCAAACGTTGTCAGTGGCTTTCAATCTACCAGTCTTTATCCAGGTTGTCTGACTGAGTGTTGGAGGTATAGACATCTCGGATCTTTGTGGTACGTAAATTAAAACATTTGTATGGCAATGAAGAAACAGAGTTCTTATTATAATGTACTACTCATAAGGTTGCTGAAAATCCATCATAAACGAGAGATTCAGCTGGGTTCCAGGTGAGTCTCTCGAAACAACCAAATTGGGTTGCAAATGAGTGTATATTCGCTAGAGTTCTTATTAAGTAGTGCTGTCAATGATGATGAAGTTGGTGACTAAAAGTACATGATGGTACTAATAGGGAGTTAAATCTGGGGGTAGTTAACTGGCCAAACAAACGCAGCATTCAATGCCAACTCGGCAAAGACTGGAGCACATGCTGATTCACGCCAGACTGTATGGAAGCTAACTTGCCTGTAATAGCATTCTATTGGATAAGAGTCTGCAAATAGTGAGTTTTTAGAGCAAACATCGGTTGCAAACCAAGATAGCCTCATAGTAACACTCGTATCAACTTCTCCGTTAAGATTATCATGGGAAACTACAGAGGGTTTTTTCTAGAATATCTTGTCACACATCCGACAAGCGAACTCAGTTGGAAACAGTCCAGTATCGCCTTATTCTTGGATGTTTGAAATGCACAATAATGTTAAAAGTTTGAAAAGCTAAGCGATCTGAATGTGACTGGTCGGTGGTGTCGTTCGGACTTGGTTGGTTGGTGTTGTCACTGGTGACCAATTCTAGGTTTGTGCATAATGAATTCATGATTTGATTACCATATATTTCTGTGACTGGCATTTAACGGGTTAAGGTAAAGTCGCAAACATTTTGAGCAACCCAGAATTAAAAACATTCCCAGTCGCATGCTCGTTTTCTAATTGGATAAAGCGCAAAACGGAAGAAAACCTCGCAGTTATTTTGTGTGAGATGCGAATGTATGTATGCCTGCTGGCTGACAGTAAACCCAAAAAGTTCTCATCTTCCACCAGAAAAAACAATGTCAACATCCTCATTTGTCCAGCTCCTTTCGGGAATTATGAAACACTCAAATCTTCCGTACTTAAGAGACTGCCTTCAGAAGGATAAAAACTGTCGGTTAGCACGCAACCATGCATTCCTGAACATGATAAAATAATTCATACACTTATCTTATTTTTACCGTGTAGAGGAGTTAAGATGTGTTCAGCACTATGTCTGCTGATGCATTTTATATAACTTGGGTTTGCAAATAACGCTCTTAAAGTAATGGGTCTAGAATCAATAAAATACCACTCATCCTTCAATCACGGGAACCACATCACGTGCTCTCGTATCGACTGACTCCTTCTCACACTATCATCAACTGAAATGTAGCTCGGAAAGAGGATAATTTCAGTGGAGGAGTGCAACTTCCATCTGAGAAGTCTTCACTCGAGAAGCCAGTTAGTACGTGACCACTTGATGTGGATTTTGTAATTGGAGGATGAGGGGAGCTCTGTTGCAGTTTCGTGAGATGCGCATATTTGATGACCCCACTAAGGATGGGACAGATGTACAGTGCTCTCGGCTTTGCAGATCATATTGGGTTCACAGTTGAAAATGACCAAATCTCCAAACAATATGTTTGTTAGTTTCTGTCCGATATTGAAACAATTCCGTCAAACATGGACAATAAGGCAACCTGAACGCTTACCTTTTCGAATAGAAGGCAACTCATAACTATGTATTTTTTTTATTTCTGTTCATATTGGACGAATGGTTGATCTCCCGCAGACACAGAAGAATATGGGTGCTAGAAGCTGTTTTTAACTTTAAGGAAAAATAATAGGCTCAACAACACAACCAAATGAATAAAGATGCAGCAAAAAAATCAGTTTGCCACAAAGTAAAAACATCGATTATCAACCAACTAGTGTAACAGACGTTTCGAGGCAAACAAATTCTCTGTTGTTCTGATCGTAAAGATGCACGCGTACACGGACCGATCCCTGGAAAAAAGGAAAAAAATAATTCGTTGAGAAATCAGTTGCACGAAATATAAACAGGGTTGTTGAGACAAACGATAGGCCGAAATACTTAGAAGGTTAACAACTACTCGAGTGCAGTGTGGGTGTGGGTGTGTGTGGATTGAAAGACAGGTTAGCGGTTCATGTCTTTGAGATACACAAAGTTGGTTGGTTCGGACTACCCGAGCAAGAGAGGTAATCATGAACACTGGATAAGAAAGAAACTACGCCAAAGCTAGCCAAAGGAGAAGAGTTCTTGTGCGTTAATTTCGTGCCATTGATATCCTGCTTGGCACTCAGGATTTCGAAAATCCCGTCCTTTCTTCACTTATTTTGCAGGGGATCGAAAGTTTAGGCGAAATTTCCGGCAATCCGGATTTTACCAGCATGGTCCCGCTTTGAACTGTATTTTTCAAGTTATAGCGATTCCTTGCTACAGAGAAAGAAGGTATGTGGAAGTTGGCCGAAGCGGTGCCAGTAACACTCAACAACTCTTGTTTCCGTCAGCCACATTATATGACTTCACCAGTTTCTTTCGAATGGACTTTAAAACCTTTGTCAAGTGATCATAGGAACATGGCAGTAACTTTACGTGATGCAGTTTGGTTCCACGCAATCACAAAAACTGAAAAAAAAACTGGCTTGAGCAGGTTGTGTCAAACCAGAATCAGATGATCTTCTGATTCTTTTCAAACTGAACCGTGTTGTTAATAATGTACCTTCACTGAAAATCGTGGAACCAGAGTGAAAGTTTTGCCTTTTCAGTCCATCTTACATGATAAACCCCCTTTTGGTCACATGGGTACAAAAGTGTCAGAGCAAAGCTGCAGGTTATAAGTGTTGAATATCAGAAAACAGCACATCAGAAATATCTATGGTCCTGCCAGTTGGACATTCATGCAGGATTATCCGTTGTACATTTCAGCACATCTTCAGTAAATGTGAAATGGGTGAACCCAACTGGAATCTTTTGTTAGGCTGCGCGAATGTGGCAGGCGACTTCCCTAAAACTGAACAGCGTCACTTGAGTTTTGAATGAAATGAATCATGAAACGATACACCGTGGAAAATTGATTTATGTCTGAAAATCATCGGAATCTTACACAACTAGATTCATAGGATAATTATCCGCAACAGTATGCAAGCAATCCTTAGGGTTGTATGCAACTAACATAACAAGCCAGTTATCTCCAATGTGTTCACCAGGAGTGGGAGTTAGGTCAGTTTGCATCAATGGGAGGGGAACGAGAGGGTTAGTCCGAACAGCACGCGGTCCAAATAACCAAATAGGTTGTAATCTAAATGTCGCCTGAAAGCACAAAGCTAGGTGGAAACCTGAAGAGACAGGGCAACTGGAAACATCTGATTTACTACCATTAGGGAAAGATGGCCAAGGGTGGACCATAGGAATTGTGTAGCCACACAACTCGATTAGAGATCCCACAGTTTGATTATCGTGCCATCTAAGGTGTAAGCAACCCAACAGAGACAAGAGGCACCTAATCTCCAAAGTTTAGCAATCGATGTAGCACACAATTGAAAAAAAATGCCTTGTAAAATGAATGCGGAAGAAAATTAATGGTTAGCTTCATGTTTGACTGTAAAAAACTCTGTTCCGTAAGCAAACTCAGAAATATTCCACCGGTACTCACACAGGGTCATAATAAGATATAATAGTCGCCCTAGCGTACCTCTTAACGCGCACCTGACCTATTTGTAGGTCTGGGGGTGACAAAAGTACAACAAATACGTCACCGCCCAGTTGACTTTCATTGTCACCCAGTGAACTAAAAATTCGCGCCATTCAGCCAGAATGGAGCGTGAATTTCTCAGAGGCCAATTTAAATGTCACTACCTAGCTGAAGCTAGTTGACTAAAACTGCATGGTGAGGTTGTTTGAACATATCCAGACACACAATTTAGTCTCGTTGTAAGAATTGGGCAGACTAATCTGAGAATCCAAAAAGCGGCTGTCTCAAACATCCGTGTCACACATGGTGGATTTCAATTCATCATATATGGACTTGTCATGGAACGTGTACTCCGCTACTTGAGCCAGGTATCTCCTTGATCCATTGGAAACAATGCACTCGCAGACTCGCCTCGTTGATCTATAAGCATGGTGAAGCAACCGGACATCGGGTTGACTCAAGGATATTATTCTGGTTCCTTTTCCGGAATGTTGAAATGATGCTCCAAGTGCTTCGCGAGACCCAGCGAGTCAGTCACTGCAACCGAAGGCCAACGGTGTCGTGACCATCAGTCACAGTGTGCAGCTAGAATCTAAGGAATGCCTTATTTCTTCTGTCGGAAAATTGGTATTCGTTATAGTTTGCGTACCTCTTCGTCCGGCAGAACATCCTTGAAGAAGTAGGTGTAGAGACGCCCAGGAGCCAGTGGGAAATCCGCATCAATTCGTTGTTTACTAACATCGAGCTCTTGAGTGACATGAACAAACAGTAACAACGTCACAACAATTTCGCCCCGAATACTGGTGATTTCCCGGTCTGCAAAGGAGTGCATAGAAAGAGTGCTGGAAGTTGAGATGTCAGCATTAAAGGAATTTGATCAGAACCGTTCTTCATGTCGAATGTCCATCGACAGTTGATTATAACAAATGTGACAGCCATGAAATGTACGCGAATGCCAGTTGGAAAAACGCCTTACTTTGTTGGGTTTTTCCAGCTGTCAGGACAACGAATTTTAAAAAACCGATGTATCTACTCATTACGATGCGAAACATTGCCTTAGGTTGAGTATGGACCAACATTAATCAGTTTGTGACGAGCAAATTCCGAAGGCGATGTGAAGTGGTGTGAGAAAAACCTTGAACAAATGGACGAAACTAATATGCGGCCAATAAGCAAGTTCGTTTCTTGAACTGATAACGTACTGTCTTAGTTGAAGGTTTAATGTCTTCCGGATAAAGAAGAGATTCCCCTTTTATCAAACACATGTCCGAACCGAAACGTATCGTTACAGATTTCAAACGTACTTTTATGTTGATCATCCATCTCCGGCATTTTTTCGGTACTGCTTCGTAACTCCCGAACGATAACTGCAAAAAATCTATCAGGAGAATGCCCTTCACGGCCCGCAAATCTTTCCAGCGAAAAACATGCATCCTTCGATGCAAGATCAAAAGTATATTTACATCTGAAACAATTCAATCCTGATTGGTATGAAAGTACATCACCGAATTTTGATTTCAAAAATTCTGAAAACCTTACCCCGGCAGTCACACGGGTAACAAAAATTTTTCACAGAGGGAAGACTTCATGAATTGCTCTTTGTAAAACTTTAACAACAGAAAACGTTAGATGTCAAATATCAAGCATTTTTATCCAATAAAATTGGAGGAAGGTGTTACCGAGGAGTGAAAGTCTGTGTTGTTTGATCTAGATGTGCTAAACCAGACTTTCTAGGGAGTAAACTAGCTTCCATGGAAAATGAGGGATCTACCTATGTCAGGGAGCGCCCAGACAAAAGAGAAAGCATATGTACAGAGAGTGACGCATCCCCCAGATCACCATCGGTTCGACACGTCCGGAAAGTAGGTGAGATGGCGGCTCTTACCAAACGGCTTAGCAACACACGACCAGCGTAGTGGGCCTGAGACTGTTCACGACCGGAACAGCACCATTGGCTGTACGGAACGAACAAGTGAACGACCGTGTTTGGCCAATTAGTCATCCTATATACCTACGCAGACGCTCTGTATGTTTTGTCCTGACAATACAGCCGTGTTCTCAGTTCTCTGTCTTCGCCGTATCGCGTAGTCTGGCAGGATCAGTCAGTCGTAACCCATAGACGGCCACCGCAAGATACAACAACCTAGAAAGCATTGGAAAGCTCAGAAAAGTTAGATGGTTCATACGGGATTTCGTCCGGGATGAATATTATTGGACAATACAGTTAACAACGCCATACCCATGGGGAAACGCGCCTATGTTGCTATCCCATCTTGTTGAATATCATCGTCCATGTTCATAATGGCTCCTAGTTCAATTGAAGAAACTAACTGATGTCGATTTCCAGCCTAAACTGCTGTTACAATCATCAAAGCGCGAAGCCACATTTGCAACCTAACAGTGAAACGAAAAAGCAACTTACCAGGCCTGAATGTTATCGTCAAGTATAGCATAGATTTCCTCTGCAGCACGCAGGGTGATTCTGTGCATGTGTTAAGAGTTCCCCAGACGACCTCTTTTGATTCTCCTAGAAAGCCAGAAATGACAGCACACTTGTAAGTAGTGATCGACAAAGGATGTGGACATTTAAAATCACGATGCTGTATGACTGCCGCCGAACTGGACTGTAAGTCACCGTCTTGAGTTTTGCAAGCAGGCGACGGATGCAGAAGCTACAAAAAACATCCCTTTGCGGTAACACAGCTATGTCCACAGCGAACAGGTTACTGTGCGAAGGCCACCCGTTCCTAATAAGCGAACATCACATCATTTGGACGGACGTGTCACGTGCAGAACACGTACCAAGCGAAGGCATGCCCTGATTGGCCAGAATACCAGCCAATCAGGATCGAGCACCCTTGCCTCGGCGCTTCGCGCCCCGTCATGGAGATTCCAACACGACTTTGTGGAACACTTTGTGGTTGCCCTATAAATAGAGTTGAAATAATTTTCCTTTGTCTCCTTAAGGGGCTGTTTAGAGCTACCGAGCCTTTTGATACACCATAGTGGGACCGATACAGTGCTGCACTTTCGTTCAGCAAGGTACAACAGTTAGCCCTCTCGTTTTACCTCGAATGTACAGCTGTGAAAGCATATAAAAACATAGGTTTGAAGTGTTTTGATATAATTGGGATACGGTTGTTTCTGAGGTGACGTTGTAGCCACAAGTCATCATCAACGTCGTACAGCTAGTTAGGAGCTTGCGGTCCAGCGTACATTTCTGACCTAGTTGCATACGCCTACGCAGATAGTTTAAATATTTTGAAGAAAATGTTTTCGGCAAAGTATTGTCAGGTCATAACACGTTTTCGAAGCCAAGAATCTGTCAGGGAAAACTATCTAAGATGAGTGTTTTTAGGATATCATCACCGTATTCTGCACGAATTAGGTTGGATACATCGTGCGCGTTAACTGATATCTGTTTAGGATCAGTCAAGGAAAAAACGAAAGTTTCAGTTTCTATAACTCGACGTTTTATTACATATGGATCGCTTTCGGTCCTTGTGTTTCCAAACACCCTGCTCCTGATGAAGATCGAGATTCCGTAGCCATCGTTATATTTCTATTCAAAAGATCAACTTAAAAGTGGTGTTTTGCGTGCACTTCACTAAACCACAATGTCTAGACCGTCGATGAAAGGACATGACCTTGCTTGCTCTCATCCTTCAGTCCTTCTGCTAAAATTTGGGTGTTTATGAAACCAAGTGAGCAGGAACCTGCGGGTCAGTCAGACCACGCCTTGATAGTACTTTTGATTACAAAAAACCGAGTTCCAGCGTCTGATTGCCTAGGGTAGCACATATTTTTGGTCTGGTAACCTGTAGTTTTAAAAAATGATTGAATGTTTAGCGTGGCAACATATTTTCGTCACCTCAATAAGATGTGCAAATTAACTAGTAGCCAGTTTCCTGGAAATATCGGTCAACAAAATGAAGTGTATATTTTCAAACTTAGTCAATACGACAGGAGTTATTTATCCTTCCAATATATTTTCGATGAGGGTAAAGTACTTTCTTGAAATTAATGTATTTGCACTTAACAGTCTTACCGGAAAGTTAGCCTGCGGCAAAATTTGATATTCCGCAGTAAACATGCGCAGAAAAGGAAGCAGGTTACTGCTTGTAAGATCCATAATTGGCTATAGTTTATCAAACAAAGCACATGCCCTCCATCAGTGGAACGGTTCTGAGCCAGTTTAGACAAATGTTAGCCACACATGCGTTCAGCAAGTGATGAGTGGGCAATAAATAATCCATGAAAAAATTGTTGTGGGCTTCCTGTATTTTAAGTTAGTCTAGGTTGTTTTCTCTCTCGAGTACACAACTAGTAGGTATTCACTTATCGTGGTAAGTGTCCTTATGTGCTTCTCACTAGCTGTTACATGGCTACAATAGACCACAAATCTCTGTTCAATAGGTCCCTTGTAGGTATAAAAACATTCCCGTGGTCACTTTATATTGCAGTTGTTTAATTACAGTAACTTGTATTCATATGATCATAATTTGCGTGGAAATATTTTACCGTACCAGACGTTTGCATCAACACTGTTCAAAGCGTGGTGGAATGCGAAATGTCCTTTCTAAAACTGGTTTCTCGCCGCGCACGACTAGTTTTGTGTGCACATTTGGTATTCCGAACCAATAAGCTGAGCGGCCTTTCTGATCGATACTACCTCACATGAGTGTCTCACCAAAAAACCGTGACTAGTGGTGTCACAAGTGGTCTGCAGTATCAGAATTGTGTAAGAGGTCTCGGGGATCACATGCTCATTGTTCTAAGCGTTTATCCAAAGTTCGTGAGTATTGATTCATCGGACAGCTTTCGCTTCAACCATGCAGGCAAAGCACAGCAAACAAAGTCGGGAAACATGTGTTTACAGCAATCGCTATCCGAACCCTTTAAAACGGCCACTCCAAAAAGTGGATGAGTTAACCTGCTCTATAAATTGCGATGGTTCGGTGATTTCGGCGCTAAATTACTGATTAGAAAGCCCTTGGTTCAAACCCAACCTCTACATCTGAACTGTTCCTGTGTAGGCTTGAGAAACCTGGTTTCCTCCCAGACTTGGTGCTTCCTGTGGGTGGCGGCGTGGCAGCTAGGCGCCGAAAGGGTGTAACAGCTGGTCGATTATGGCTTTCATATTATAGCTTAGCATTTTTTCTTATCACAGTTCATTTTTATATACTTTTGTAGAAAACACTCCACAGTATTACGACCATTTTAGCACTTTAAATTGTTACCTGAATAAAAGAGGTACCAGCTGTTAGTTGAAACTGATTTCAGGCGATTCCCTCCAATTCTCTCCCTTAAGAGACACAGCAGTATAGCGCATTTTCCGTTTTAGAAAACAAAAACTGCATTTTGTTGCGCGAACATGTTTACTTCGGTTATTTTTATCGGCAAGATCAACCATCTATGCGAAGATCCCCGCACAGTTACTTTGCTCGATGTGGTCACAGGAACTGTGTTGTCATTGCTTACAGGTTGTCATCGCTTACAGGTTCATAATATTAAGAAATGTTTTCAAAACTGAGTGATCACGAGTCATCCGCGGACTCATACCCACTGAGTGGATTTTGTTCAACGCGCTTTACAGCGATAGGATAAAAAGACGATGAAATAACTTTGAGTGAGCTTGAACTGTATACTATTATTTTCCATCGTAAACGACTGAAGATAAAGTATGAATTTGTGCGAAGAGCAGTGAACGACTGAGGAACCGCAGTCTTTGTACATCCTAGCGGATAACGGGATGAGTCGTCGACTTGGGTAGAGGTATGTGACAGATATCTTACAAGGTTTGCCAAGAATAAAGCAGAACAAAACGCTTTAAGAGTAGACCTTATTAATTATCCTCAGTCAGCGAACTATCCCCTAACTTGTCTATGTGCTTTCCACAATCAGTAAGAATAAAAGACTGCAATAATGGTTGTTTTTTAACATCAAACATAAATTCGCACGTCAATCCCGTGAAAGATGAACGTAAGACATGCTGATGAATCTAACTTTCTGACCACAATAATTTCAGTCATGTGAAACAACAAAACTGCTGTTGGTACCAATGCTCTACTATCGTACAACCACAAGGCTGACCTAATTATATTTAAAGAAACTAATTATGAAGGAGGGACTTGGAGTTAGCACGCCCGAAACCTTCTGGGGTTCCTGCATTCGTAGACATTGAAGCAAACAGTCTGGAAAAAACGACGGGACAAATGCCGCTAACATGGATGGCTCACAGTGTCTCTAGCAAAGAACAAAGATGGTAAGTAGGGTCCTAATCCGGAAGATGGATCGCATCAGCAACACCCTTTTTCCGCCACAAACGTTGCCCATCACACACGATGCGTCAAGCCAAATGTATCATAGAGTACTCATCATTAAGCATACGCAGTCCTATCTATCATCCTCTATCATCTATCTAATTATCTATCTATCTAATCTATCTATCTTCTATCTATCTATCTATCTATCTATCTATCTATCTATCTATCTATCTATCTATCTATCTATCTATCTATCTATCTATCTAATCTATCATCTATCTATCTATCTATCTATCTATCTATCTATCTATCTATCTATCTATCTATCTATCTATCTATCTATCTATCTATCTATCTATCTATCTATCTATCTATCTATCTATCTATCTATCTATCTATCTATCTATCTATCTATCTATCTATCTATCTATCTATCTATCTATCTATCTATCTATCTATCTATCTATCTATCTATCTATCTATCTATCTATCTATCTATCTATCTATCTATCTATCTATCTATCTATCTATCTATCTATCTATCTATCTATCTATCTATCTATCTATCTATCTATCTATCTATCTATCTATCTATCTATCTATCTATCTATCTATCTATCTATCTATCTATCTATCTATCTATCTATCTATCTATCTATCTATCTATCTATCTATCTATCTATCTATCTATCTATCTATCTATCTATCTATCTATCTATCTATCTATCTATCTATCTATCTATCTATCTATCTATCTATCTATCTATCTATCTATCTATCTATCTATCTATCTATCTATCTATCTATCTATCTATCTATCTATCTATCTATCTATCTATCTATCTATCTATCTATCTATCTATCTATCTATCTATCTATCTATCTATCTATCTATCTATCTATCTATCTATCTATCTATCTATCTATCTATCTATCTATCTATCTATCTATCTATCTATCTATCTATCTATCTATCTATCTATCTATCTATCTATCTATCTATCTATCTATCTATCTATCTATCTATCTATCTATCTATCTATCTATCTATCTATCTATCTATCTATCTATCTATCTATCTATCTATCTATCTATCTATCTATCTATCTATCTATCTATCTATCTATCTATCTATCTATCTATCTATCTATCTATCTATCTATCTATCTATCTATCTATCTATCTATCTATCTATCTATCTATCTATCTATCTATCTATCTATCTATCTATCTATCTATCTATCTATCTATCTATCTATCTATCTATCTATCTATCTATCTATCTATCTATCTATCTATCTATCTATCTATCTATCTATCTATCTATCTATCTATCTATCTATCTATCTATCTATCTATCTATCTATCTATCTATCTATCTATCTATCTATCTATCTATCTATCTATCTATCTATCTATCTATCTATCTATCTATCTATCTATCTATCTATCTATCTATCTATCTATCTATCTATCTATCTATCTATCTATCTATCTATCTATCTATCTATCTATCTATCTATCTATCTATCTATCTATCTATCTATCTATCTATCTATCTATCTATCTATCTATCTATCTATCTATCTATCTATCTATCTATCTATCTATCTATCTATCTATCTATCTATCTATCTATCTATCTATCTATCTATCTATCTATCTATCTATCTATCTATCTATCTATCTATCTATCTATCTATCTATCTATCTATCTATCTATCTATCTATCTATCTATCTATCTATCTATCTATCTATCTATCTATCTATCTATCTATCTATCTATCTATCTATCTATCTATCTATCTATCTATCTATCTATCTATCTATCTATCTATCTATCTATCTATCTATCTATCTATCTATCTATCTATCTATCTATCTATCTATCTATCTATCTATCTATCTATCTATCTATCTATCTATCTATCTATCTATCTATCTATCTATCTATCTATCTATCTATCTATCTATCTATCTATCTATCTATCTATCTATCTATCTATCTATCTATCTATCTATCTATCTATCTATCTATCTATCTATCTATCTATCTATCTATCTATCTATCTATCTATCTATCTATCTATCTATCTATCTATCTATCTATCTATCTATCTATCTATCTATCTATCTATCTATCTATCTATCTATCTATCTATCTATCTATCTATCTATCTATCTATCTATCTATCTATCTATCTATCTATCTATCTATCTATCTATCTATCTATCTATCTATCTATCTATCTATCTATCTATCTATCTATCTATCTATCTATCTATCTATCTATCTATCTATCTATCTATCTATCTATCTATCTATCTATCTATCTATCTATCTATCTATCTATCTATCTATCTATCTATCTATCTATCTATCTATCTATCTATCTATCTATCTATCTATCTATCTATCTATCTATCTATCTATCTATCTATCTATCTATCTATCTATCTATCTATCTATCTATCTATCTATCTATCTATCTATCTATCTATCTATCTATCTATCTATCTATCTATCTATCTATCTATCTATCTATCTATCTATCTATCTATCTATCTATCTATCTATCTATCTATCTATCTATCTATCTATCTATCTATCTATCTATCTATCTATCTATCTATCTATCTATCTATCTATCTATCTATCTATCTATCTATCTATCTATCTATCTATCTATCTATCTATCTATCTATCTATCTATCTATCTATCTATCTATCTATCTATCTATCTATCTATCTATCTATCTATCTATCTATCTATCTATCTATCTATCTATCTATCTATCTATCTATCTATCTATCTATCTATCTATCTATCTATCTATCTATCTATCTATCTATCTATCTATCTATCTATCTATCTATCTATCTATCTATCTATCTATCTATCTATCTATCTATCTATCTATCTATCTATCTATCTATCTATCTATCTATCTATCTATCTATCTATCTATCTATCTATCTATCTATCTATCTATCTATCTATCTATCTATCTATCTATCTATCTATCTATCTATCTATCTATCTATCTATCTATCTATCTATCTATCTATCTATCTATCTATCTATCTATCTATCTATCTATCTATCTATCTATCTATCTATCTATCTATCTATCTATCTATCTATCTATCTATCTATCTATCTATCTATCTATCTATCTATCTATCTATCTATCTATCTATCTATCTATCTATCTATCTATCTATCTATCTATCTATCTATCTATCTATCTATCTATCTATCTATCTATCTATCTATCTATCTATCTATCTATCTATCTATCTATCTATCTATCTATCTATCTATCTATCTATCTATCTATCTATCTATCTATCTATCTATCTATCTATCTATCTATCTATCTATCTATCTATCTATCTATCTATCTATCTATCTATCTATCTATCTATCTATCTATCTATCTATCTATCTATCTATCTATCTATCTATCTATCTATCTATCTATCTATCTATCTATCTATCTATCTATCTATCTATCTATCTATCTATCTATCTATCTATCTATCTATCTATCTATCTATCTATCTATCTATCTATCTATCTATCTATCTATCTATCTATCTATCTATCTATCTATCTATCTATCTATCTATCTATCTATCTATCTATCTATCTATCTATCTATCTATCTATCTATCTATCTATCTATCTATCTATCTATCTATCTATCTATCTATCTATCTATCTATCTATCTATCTATCTATCTATCTATCTATCTATCTATCTATCTATCTATCTATCTATCTATCTATCTATCTATCTATCTATCTATCTATCTATCTATCTATCTATCTATCTATCTATCTATCTATCTATCTATCTATCTATCTATCTATCTATCTATCTATCTATCTATCTATCTATCTATCTATCTATCTATCTATCTATCTATCTATCTATCTATCTATCTATCTATCTATCTATCTATCTATCTATCTATCTATCTATCTATCTATCTATCTATCTATCTATCTATCTATCTATCTATCTATCTATCTATCTATCTATCTATCTATCTATCTATCTATCTATCTATCTATCTATCTATCTATCTATCTATTCTTCTGTCTACCTATCCATCTATCCATCTATCTGTCTACCTGTCTATCTATCAGCTTGTTCTTCCATACACATAGATTTCTACCCGTTCACATTTCACTGACCAGCAATTTAGAGATATGAGTCAATGATCGGGGCTAACTAACGCACTGAAATTTTACTTCAAGCTTTATATTTTGCTAGCGTAAGAAGCAAATAAAAAAGGACACAGACGTGCCCCGCTAGCCGGAGTTGTTAGACAGTGTTGTGCATAAGTCGGATTCTGCAAATTGCTCAAGTTAGAGACACAGCGTAATGATGCATTTTTATTTATTCAGTGATCAAAAAATCAATTTTCCAAATCGATAAATTGGGATTTTAATATGACATCTAAACTGACGGTCAAAAACTCACCACAAATTGAATAGAACGGTCGAACGGGCCTAGGGCACTGATCGTTTCCTTCAGCAACAAAACATAGGATGAAAATACTCACATAGCACAACCACATGGTAGACGTCGGTCATGCTGTTTTTGTACACACACTGTCAATATATGATCTGGTCAGAGAAGCTTGTCATTCAGTGAATAACTGTCCACAGAGTTAAGGCAATCACCAATCAGTAGGCTTGGTATTTACTCGTTACAACGATGAGTTTTTTTTCTGGACGGAGATACAAATGCGACAAGTACATGGAACTAGTACACACTGATCTCAAAATGCGAGTAGGATACAGTGAATTAGTCACGTGCTCGGATGAAGCTAGTTGAATACACTTTGCACAGCATTACGCACTTTTATCACTGGTGCTTCTGCTCAGTGACCTGATGCTCTGCAAAAGTTAACGCGTATGGTGTCGGTGTCCATGTATCCAGCAAGGCTCGTTTATCTCTCTAAATGTCTATGTATCTATCTAGTCCAACCCAACCAATGCCTAACTATATATATATATATCGTTTGGCTCATGCTTTTTATCTGCCTCAAGCCTGACAAATTTAGTGTGATTAGTGTATAGTTTATTTCAATGGAAATCAGACACGTCTTGAAATTTTGCTTCTTGGCTGATGCTCGTTTCCGGTTGTATTTCAGAAAATTTCACAAATGTTTTCGTCAAGAAAACACGTATCTTTTATCCGCATCGTGCGGTTGTTTCATCCGTACTGCAAAGCAGGAAGAATGATAACACATCTATCGTTTGGCTCATGCTTTTTATCTGCCTCAAGCCTGACAAATTTAGTGTGATTAGTGTATAGTTTATTTCAATGGAAATCAGAAACGTCTTGAAATTTTGCTTCTTGGCTGATGCTCGTTTCCGGTTGTATTTCAGAAAATTTCACAAATGTTTTCGTCAAGAAAACACGTATCTTTTATCCGCATCGTGCGGTTGTTTCATCCGTACTGCAAAGAGTTGGTGTTTCGTACTGGCGACCTCACAGTTCAACCGTTCGATCACGAACAGCTGGTACGGAAAACCTGAATGACACTGTTGGAATACTGGACATCTGGATTCTTTTATTGATCAGATGTTTTCCGATCCGTTCACCGAGTTCACAATTGAACAGTCTACTGGCTCTGATAAAAAAAACGACTGCGATAACTGACCATACCATTCAGCTTGAAGATCATTCTGATGCCACCTGCAGTATGCATAGCCAAAATGGCGCAGATATTCGCCGAACGGAGGCGATCTGATGTTGTTTGATCTCAATGAAAATTAACAGACTAACTTGGTACTTTGCAATGTGTGTAGACAGACAACTGAGAGAATGGCAACTAAGAGAAAACAGTCATATCGTCTTGTTCAAGTTTTGGCCTGGCCGTTGGTACGCCATCAACAGTGAAGTTTGACTCAAAAAAATTGTCTGACGCTTAAAGTAAAGCACTCGGAATATGGATAAGCTGAATATGAGTTTCGTCAACAAGTTCCCAAAAGTAGAACGACGTTATGGGAGCAAGTTTCCAAGTACCACATGCAATCATAGGCCAGGGCGAAATTAAACAGCTTCCCTACCACAGCAAACAGATGAAAAGAATGCCATTCACATCACGAGATTATAGCTGAGCTTATTACTCGTACGCTAGACGTTTTTACCCAGGACCTCGTACAAAGAGTTCTTTTTGTCGTATTTCACTTGATATTACAAGTAACTGTCTCCAGTGAGCTTTGTCAGATAGATTTATCACGTCATACATAAAGCTTCTTAGAAAAATACGTTTGCTAGCTTCAAAACAGCAACCCTTATTGCAACCAGTTTAATACCAAAGCAGACTCACTGGTGATAGCGGCTAAAACTATTGCCCCGAGAGCTCGAAACGCACGAGTGGTTTCATGTCTCGTGTCATTAGAACAGACGAACACATCAGCGCCGTCAACAGGATATACTCGGCACTTCGACTACACTGTCGGAGGACTCGCGCACTGTTGCTCAACATTGCCAGTTCGTTACCTACCAAAGCTCTCAAACCTACAGGCGTAAACCAAGCAGCTAAATGAACGTGCAATGTAACAGAAATGCCGCTTTGATGACTATATGAAGTCCTCGTCACAGCTAAACGCCAGGAGGAAATTTGGTAGAATATATGTAGCCACAATCTAACAAATTGAGTGAAGCTATTGCTTAGAATACACGTAGAAGTGGACAAGGACTTTGGAAGTAAGAAGGGAATTCACCGACGAAACAGTCGACTGAACTAAGGAAAACCCAAGAGCCGGTGAACGTTGACGAACCAGCAGTGATCAAAGTTTGCAAGCACAGTAGAATATGGTGTGCCGGTGGATTATTGTAAAATATACGAACCAGTGCGTGTGGAACTGGGCTCGTCTGAAGGCACCATATGCGGTTCCGCAATTGATAACAAAAATGACATTATTTATGTAGAGCTCGCTCATGCGCAAAAGCAAAATTTGTCTGTGAAATATGAGATTCACGGGATAATGAATGAATACAGGCTCATCTTTCGATCACTGGCTTTTGCTTGTCAGGAAAGACTGTCACCAATTCCCTCTACCGACTCATGTCCGACTGTGCTGCCAGGAGATTATTGAGCCCGATATAACTGGAAGCATTCTGATGCAGCAAACAGGGAGAAGCATGTTCGTCATACGAGTTCCCTCATTTATGTGTTCTCAGACTAGGTTGCACGCAAAAAGCAAACTTCACAGAATTGTAGAGGTCAGTCATCAGATGACGCGTCACAAACACCACAAACCACGTGACAGTTCCTGTCCCACTTGCAACCTTAGCTGACAACTTGTACACTGCGAATTCTCATCCATTTCTGTTCACGCGGTTATCACTTGCGTAACGCGCGCGGCTTATGAACTTCAACACATCAGGTCAAGTTGTATTCATGTAGTGCAAGGATCAAACACGAAGGGACACCCCTCTCTTCACACTGCACACGATAAATAGGCCTACACCTAGGCTCAACACACACTCGGGCGCACAGGACAGGAAGTCAACAGAACTCCGAAGGTCTCCACGCCGACTACGGAACACGTGTAGCAGCTATCCTGCTCCCGCAGAGACGACACGCCCCGCGTCCGGAACTTCACTCAGGGACTCTCAACAGATGTCCTCAAACGATAAGTCACTTTTTTCACATTGTATCTATTTTCATCGAGTGCACCCTAACTATTTCTTCATCACATTCTAGTAGGACAGACATTTGTTAGTGCATGTTAAGTTCTGATAGTACAGTGCCATTCTATATCAAACTTCATGAAAGCCGTTTGATGGATGATTTATCTACAGCGACGAAAGGAACCACGATAATTTCATATCAGTTTGAGGTTCCCTGATGTCTTGATTTCGCAAGTTAATATAAAACATCCCTGACAGTGGAATAGTAGACCCTGAGCATTCACGTTGCATGCAAGCCGGTCAGCGTCAGCTAGGATCAGTATACTTAAGGGAATGTATACACTATCACAATCTGTAATCTGTTGTTTGCACCTGTGTATCACTGTACAACCTGGATTTATTGAGGCCTCCATTTCTATGATCCCCAACAGCATTTTTAGTACACAGAAACTCACTGAGCCTCTCGACTCGGACCGTGTGCTGTGACCATCGTAATCATTCATCAATTTGTAAAACTGTTGGATCCTTAAGCAGGCTGGTCGAGGTTTTGCAGCCCTGGTAACCAACCGCTATTTTGACGGTCATGTAAAGCGCGAGTCACAACTCCCCTTTATCAGGTATATCGAAGTTTGTTCTGCTTAGGGCAGGTTCTGTTTGGAGTTCTGCCTACCGTTAAAACCAATACATTAGCCATCTAGCTTCGGTTCGCGTGAATCAGACTATACTGTTTAAGAGAACCCACACTAACTGATGATTGACGGCCACCTGATGCGAGAGTTGTCGTATTTACTCGTGTGAATGCCCCAAAAAGTTATACTCCAGTTAGGAAGCTCCAAATTTCCACGATCTTCCGATACCGCCTGTTTCTTTTGGGTGATATTAGTGCTTGAAATGGTAATCACTGGAAAATGATAGGAAATACCGGCTGTTCTGGAATCGGTTCACCAGACGACAACGCTAGATTGCCACAAACAATGTGCATTCGAACGTTTGATAAGAAACAGTCTATTATAGGGCAAACATCGCTTGCCACATTGGCCCACACAATAAATGGATGACAACGCCACTATGCCGCAGAGAGGTTTGCATAATCTACCGATGAGGAATATGATACGCAAAACTTTATGCAGTACGGGACAGCACTTCGCGCTTGCCGAAGTGCGCGTCACACGTGAAAAACCTCCATTTCATGGTCGAGTATAAGGTATGAGGAAACAATAGCCACGTTCTTCCAAACCCTAGCGCAGGGGCTGCAGGATATACTAAACACATCTGAAAGCTAGTGGGCCCGAAAGGCAACACATATTTGAACAGCTGCTGTGGATACAATTGAACTGAGNTGCAGTACGGGACAGCACTTCGCGCTTGCCGATTCACTCTGGGTTAAGAGGTGAATCTGGCACTTCATGAGATGCCCCTTGCTGATGATTCCCGGAGAGGATGAAACAACTTTACGGTGCTTCTCAGTTTTTCCGCATAGATCAGTATCACACAGGATTGAATCTCAATTCATAATTTCAAAATATTTTCACATTACTAATGACATACGAGTAGCTAAGAAGTAAAACAGTATTTAGTTAGCGGCTTTAACTTCTCCCTGAGAAATCCTCCCTGGACCAATCAGTCAATGCCTGGGCATTCAGTGTGGTCTCCGTGTATAACTGCTTGCAGACTGAGTGGCGCTAAACCCACTCCTAATCATTCATTTGTGTTCGAATGGTTAAGTGTCAAAACTAATAACCGACGCTTCGTAAGTTGCCAACTGCTAAGGACTCCCAATATGGATGAAGCAGTAGTACAGCTCTTCTCAGTTTTTTCAGCTCCATTTGTAGAGAAACATCTCGGCCAAAGACTAGGTGTTCGTCAATAAACTCCAAGATCCAACAAACAGAGAACCTAAAAAACACTTCGGAACCTCCAGCACCAATCCTCTGAAACATGTGGAGAACTAGCGAAGCATGGAGCTTCAGAAGTACGCGGATAATTGTTAACATAAAGCTTCTTTACCTTAGTGGAAGAGGTCTACATGCCGAAACCCTAACGTCTCCGTCTAGTAAACAACAAACATACTGTTGAAAGACCGAGGAAATTCTGGCAACTTAAAAACGTTACTTCTCAAAACTGCCCACTCAACTTTGAGCCATACGGCCAAAATAGAATACAAAATAGAATGACGTCCAGCCAGGCCTTGTGAATTCTTGAGATTCATAAACAAACTGCTGTACCATATAAATATGTCTACGTAATTATATGAAAGGAATTAAAACCTCAATTTATGGGTCTCACGTCTGATTTTTCGCACGGACTGGGGAAATTCTAGAAGAAAAAGTAAAAATCGCAGAATGATGCAGAAACAGCACATTTAAAAAAACCGATAAATCGATTTGATTAGTGACACTTATGTGAGAACCTGTTATACAACGGAAATAGTTGAAGTACGCACTTAAAGTTCAGAAAACTTGGTTTGATAGATCACGTGTCAGAAGAGCACTGAGGATTCAGGGTACTTATCGGATTTTTCAAGCGGAGTAAAAAAAATCGTTTTATGGTAAGGAGAAGTTCCGAGTGGCAAAATAAAGCAGTAGCACGCCTAACAAGGTTGTTAAAAATTCTTCGGCGACCCACAAACAGTTTTGCCCTTCTTGGGGCTCATCAGGTAGCCTCGGTTTTTAAATTTTTGTCAGACTTATGTTTTAATGAGCCTAAACTGAACAGATGTCGACAAATACACACAAATGCATTTCAAACGGGTGGTCATAGAAGACTCAGCTCAATCTCTCATTTATGGTATTGTTCAACTGAATGTGTTTCACCAAGGTGTACACATTTTTCAGTCGGTACGACATTTCAGATATCGCAAAACATTTTCATAGTAGAAATTCGGGAAGTGCACCCACCTGATGAGCCTCAAGAATAGCAAACCAGTCACGGGCTGTTAACAAGTTTTCGGTAATTTTGTGAGTGGTCATCACCGCAGAATAAGATATAAAAAAATTTTAAAGAGCATCAGTTTCTCAACATTATGTTCTTTGGCTCCTCGACAAAAGTGATATCCTTTTGGAAAAATTTCAACCTTCACGCATGGATTTCGTCAAGTCAAGTAAGCGGTCCGTCACTTTTGATTCCGTTAAATGTTCCACATAACATAATTTTCTTAGCGTGGGTGACTAAGCTTCATGGCGCTATGGAATGAAAAGTTGCCATTGTTTCAGGCAACAGTCAAGGAACTCCCACTCATGAAGTTTCATTTGATGTTTTCTCCTGGCTTAGCGCAAATAGTTTACTAATAGTATTCTACTCGATTGTACGGAGAGAGAAAATGGAGTCCGGTTGGTCGTAACCCTGTGCATCAGACCAAACACAGTGTTAAAAAATCCCAATCAGTACGCTCCCACTTGTGACGACAGTAATATCCTAAGCACTGCCCACAGGTTTTCTTGTATTTCCTGGCGCTGCATGGTTGCTTGATGATCTTAAAGGTCATTTTGGTGTAAATTTCACCAGGCAAAACACATCTTTGTCAGGAATCTTCAGCAAAGAGCACCTCATGGAAATCCAGTACGAATTCTGGAACCAGTGACCTCCGAGCTAGTAGTCTGAACACTTAACCATTCGACTTGCAGTGCGATCAACCCCCATTAGACTGATGTAGCGGAATTGCAGAATCCGAATCACGCGGTTCGTGGTGTGCGACGATCTAGAATTTTCTGTTGATGTTCATCCTAGAGCAGTGGGTTTAATTCAGTAAACTTTTACCATGCGCAATGATCGTATCTCTGTCCAAGCGTCGATACAACAATAGAAATAGAGCATCCCTTAAGACTGTCCTTATTATAGTTGCGGTCACCCGAGAAAGCGTGGACGCCGTTTCTTCGTAGATGGCAGAAACTGGATCGATACACTCAAGAAAGTTGGCATCCACAACATCTCATTGTGCAGCTAAGAGGTGTTGTCATCTAAGCTGCCAAAATTAGTAGTTGGAGTTTCATGAATTAAGTCAGTGATAACACTTTAGAACTTTTGAGCATAGGATCTTCGTAATTGGTAGAGGCGAACAGACACGTCACAGTTTAATTTGGAAAAAATGGCGAGCTAGTTATCAGCTTGGATGTCTCAAGCATATTTTGCCAGTTGAAAAATGCACCATTCTTTTCTAGTGCTGTGCTCTGAAATATCCATCATCGGAGTTGGCCACACCAGTCATATTTTGCTGACCTTTGGGGGTAACGGTGATACTACGGATGGAGAGGCATACGAGTAGTATGGATTCTTTTTACAAATTCGCCCCGCGTTTGTTGAAAAGGGAGATCTATTGTGGAATTGGTGGAGTCACTTTGTAGCAGTTGAGTGACAGTCGATGAATATTCAGGAAAGTTCAGCAAGACGCGTTCAAGGAGAAGGTACATATTTAGTTCTTGTAAACAAGATCCATATGCGAGTTTTGCTTCCCTGTCCAATAGTTTGTAACTGGTCAGTTGACATTTTCTAATAAATAACTCCGCAGCGAAGGCTTGTTTCATTTCATGGGTAGAAAAGGAGTATGGCTGTCATTTCTAACCAACGGACAAACTTAACCTTACATGTGTACATGCCTTTTGTTGGAGTTTCAAATTCTCTACCTAGATGTAAGCTGTTGACAAAGAACCGCGAGTATAGATGGGGATTTCGGTAAGTCTCCTCCACAAAACGCATCGTCACATAAAGTGGAAAGTTGTGATAATCACTTGCTTAAAGCCACTAACAACAAGCACATCATATTTGGCCATCTGGTTCAAGTGAAATCGCACTGTGCTACAGTTTCGTCGGAACAATCGGAAGTGCAAAATCATAGATTTCGTAATTGTGTAGCTGTCCCACCCTGAGTAGACCATTCAAAACCACACAGTAAACACACGGATGAAAACGTAAAAACACGACTACTTAGCCATAGGATCATGTCAGGCATGATGCATACTCGTGAGCAGTTATTCACTCGAACACTTGCCAGTTGCCTTTTTGGGACAAACGGATAATTTCAACGAACAGAGCAACCACCAATAAAATTTGATGTATTGCCAACAAAAGTGTTCCATTCGATTGGCGTTTAAAAACGCATCAATCAGGATCTAAATTGTCTTGGTGTGAGTCATCTAAGCTTCGTGAACTGAGAGACAGCTTGTAGAATAAGCCAGTAAGGGAACACATGCAAAGCCCGCCAACATTAATCGTCCAGAAGAATGGATCGAGCAATTTTAATCGCTCTAAAGTTTGGAATTATATTTAGAATGGCGGAGTGCACGTAAGAGCTTTTCCAATCTACTAAGTCTACTCGTTAGGACGACACCAGTCACAACTACTTCGTACACCCTAGAAACAGCACCCCAATGTATTGTTTTGTGTCCTTTTGGAACGGTAAGTAACTCAATCTGATCGTGTGTTAACTTCGAACATAGGGAAGATACACGGTTACCTTCCGCATTGGGTCAGGAGAAAAGCTATTCCGAATGGTGCTTGACACTGGATCTGCGGTAGTTTGGGTGCCTTCGATAACAGCCAGTGCAATTTGGACTAAGCATAACCTTTATGATCCAAGCCAGTCTGAGACAGCGAGTCTCAAAGATTCTCCGTTTAGAAGGACCTACGGTACGAAGGTGATCAAAGGACGGATTTTCGAGGATCGGATAAAGGTGAGTCATTCGAATTCTCATTTCGGTTCTCTCAAAAATTTAGGTAGGCGAGTTAACCTTTGAAAGCTTTGCATTTGGTGCGGCCGATGAAGTCGTAGATTACCCCATTTACGAGCACTTTGACGGAGTTTTGGGAATGGCTATCAAAAGTGAGCATGAAGGAATGCGGCGCACATTTCTCGAGCGTTTGGCCAACCGGAAGTTCGGTCTATTCTTTCGAAGGTATGTTTGAGGTAACTTTATTTTTTGAGTGTTCTTTTGCCCAAGTTGTCCCCTTAAAAACGAGGCTGTCCGGCCGGCACGTCACGAACTTTTCGGATATGTTCATAAAGTTCAAAGTGACATCACAAAATTCGGAATTTATCTAACGTCAAACATCCGAGTGTTTCCATGTGTGCATTTTTAGGTGCAAGCAATCAAATCCAAAAAACATGCAACAACTGGTTAGCCTTATTTAGTTGAAAAATAAATGTGAGAAGGAATCAGCAGTTTAGGAACATTGTCATTTATTTATTCACACCTGTGTACAGTAGAAATGCATGGTTAACTAATTATACAAGCTTAATTAAGCAAACTTAACCACTTTACTCATCCATTATATCCGTCAACCATTGTTACTTTGGATCAATCCGCATCCGTCTAACAAGCATTTGTTTTGATCATCAAAAGTGTAAGCTGACAAGACGTTGTTGGACAGGCCGTCATTTGCCGCCACTTGTTTATACTACTTAGTTTCACTCAGTGACACTCTTGTTCAACAGAGCTTGTTGTCTAAACTATAACAGAGCAATGAGAAATGTGGGTCCCCCATTACTGAACTGCCGTCCAAACTACTGAGTAGTGTCCCCGTCCAGATAGGTGACCCTCAACTGATTGGATATTTCTCGAAAAGTGATCGAAAGCGGTCTAGGAATAGAGAATAGCACCTGTTATAATATCGATCGCAATAATACCTCACTTGTTTATAATCTACACCGTGAATAAAGTAGACCAGCCAACACCAAAATTAACAGCAAAATACTTCAGCTGAATTAACAGGCAAAGAATTGACAAGTCGAAAGGAAGGCGTTTTTCATGCGATACATACTCAGGGCTTTCCTGAAGTCAGATGTACGACCCAGTCTTATTTCTTGTTCAGCTTGCTCGGTGTTAAAAACTGGTCCTAGCGCAACAAATGACTAGAAGAGTATGTTTTTCCAAGGTGACATGTTACATGTGGGAATTTTCCGTTGCAATGTGTTTCATTAAACCGGTTGAGGGATATTTTATCTCACCAAGTTTCCCCTCCGAGGGATGAAGAATTTAGTGGGCAATCCAAATTACTTGTATCCACAACTTGCAATCAGTGATTACATTGGTTGAAACGCCTTTGTTCATTTTGCGAATCACCAATCAGGGCCTACATATTCATGTGCGCAGTACTTCAGCGCTACACACATGCAACGTTTTAGGTAATGATAAATGGAAGAGTCGACAAGTTTCACCAGTGAAAGTTTACGTTTTATCTGGCTTGGAGCTCTTGGGTCTAATTCAAACATGGATCACAAGTGAATCTAAAACAGCGGATAGCCATTCAACCTGAGTGTGTAGTCACTATGTAGTCTGCCGAGAGGGCCCCTTGGCCATCTCGTACTAAGTAGTAGCATTTGAATTTATCTGAGCAGTGCTCAACGAGGTCAAAGCAAAAATGAAAAAGTTCAACGAGGCAGGGCAAGTAGAGGCAGATTCCATAGTAGAAAAAATCCGTTTATAGTACCAAATCCACTGCCTGAAACATACTCAAAATTTCAAAATAAAAATGGAAACCGGAAACTGTATGACGCAACACAGTTTGCTCTGTTCGGTTAGTTCCAGTTGGTCCGCTCTCAGAGCGGATGGACACCAGTTAATCTCACGGCGTTCTCAATTCGAGGTGACCGACTCATTCGGAAGACCGTTTCAGAGCATGTTCGGGAGGTGAAACTCAGTTAATTGCATAACCTACACCAAGTGGCTCGCAGGCTGATAAATGAGGCTGGTGGTCTGGTCGTTTATTGTCATCACCATCAACACCGGCAATACACCGATAGAAAGAGCCGGCTTACAGCTATCATTCATCCTGGAGAGGAACTCTTGCCAAAAGACAAGCAACAGCAATGTTGCTGCAACTTTGAACAGCGGTCTGAGCGGTCCAAGACATAAGACTAACCAAGGAAGCACGTGGGGATTTCCCATGGCCATCATCATCATCATCATGGAAACAACATTGATAGAATCACAAGAGAAGAATATGGGTACTTTGTTGTTCAACGGAACGAAATACCAATGGAAATGGACAGAGTCTGCGTCTAGCATGCCACAAACATCAAAGTGCCTACAGCTCCAATACGCAATAAGACAATCTGGCTAGAAGTCGAGAGTATGAACGCCAAGGATATTTTGGTTAAATAACATAGATTTTACTTTCCCTAGCCGAACACAGCCAGTGAAATTAGGACCTTACCCTTGGGAATGAAAAGTGCGCAAACCCACTTACCAAGCCATACTTCGTTCACCGTTAGGTTTTGGCCACTCAGTGTTCTCAGCAAATAGCTATTCGGCATGCGTAGCACATAACACAGCCATATTAGATTGCACTGTTTGGTGCATACCCTGATTGAAGTTTCTTTTGCCCAACCAAACGCCCGTTTCCTGCGAATTGGTTGATTCCTCAACACAAAAAAATTGGTAATGACATCGATTCTTTACTGACTTACAATCACAAGACATAGATGACTATAAATGAGGCTTTAAAAACGAAAGAGTGCGTAAGGAAGAAACGTTTCGCCAGTCTACATTAAGCATTCTGAAGTGTCTATACAACCGAAAGCCAAATCAGACAATTTGAATCAAAATGACTGTCCATGTGACGCCCAGTTTGGGGTTGAACGGGGTATGTAGACTCAGTGGTTTTATTGCACATTTCAGCGGGGAAGAAGAAAGTATCATGGTCGTTGGTGACGAAGCCGAAAAATATATGCCAAGAGAGGCTTACCAAATTCCGTTGACAAGTGAAAGCTATTGGACCGTAAAATTCCACTGGTAATGTGTATTGCTACGTTTTTTCCCTTATTATTATTATCATTTGTGGCCAACCTTTTTGGCTGATATAGCAATAGTTTTGTCACATCAAGGTTTTAAGAGGCCCAATTCCAGTGAATTTTTAGGTTTTATCCAAACTAAGGTCACCCTGAAGCAACTGTAGATGAATAGATTACAGCCATCAGTTTGACCTAGCACGAAATAGGTGGGCAGTCTAGTTTGATCGTTGAGTCGAGTACAATAGGATCTTCTGGAGATTGACACAGGTCTTGTGCGCCGTAGTTTATTTTTTGACTCACAACCGCCTCACAGAGAATGAACAACAGGCTGTATGCGTGGCAAACGAATTAGTGGTTGTTTGTCTGTTCGCCGAGCCTGGCAGTTTGATTGCACACGTTTCATCATAAATCGAGGTGATATCGCCAGTGCATGATTGAGTGAGTGAATTCTTCCTCTTCTGTCTGTGCTTACATAGTTCGTAAACAGCATCTGGTAGCTCTAAGGAGCCTGTCAAGCTCGGCGAACAGACCAACAGCAAATCAGCGCGCACCCTAGCTACCTACATTTCACAACACTGCCAAAATTTTTGGCCGTTCTACGGATGGGAGACTGTCGAATGGCTTCCACCCGACAGCAACCTCGCTTCCTACAAGACTAACCGGGTTAGTTTTGGGTCACTAGTGACACAAGGTGTATGCATGAATAAACATACACAAGAAATATAAGCGATGTTTAATCCAATCCGAACTGGCCAGTGCCTTTTGGCATGTGCTGTTTGTTCATCACAAGCCAATTGATCTAGGTTGCCAGTTTTTTGCTGGGTTTCGTTCAAATTGTGGCTAACTTGAATTCACCGAAGAAGCCTGGGAGAGATGTTAAACACATAAGGCATAACTTGGATTCTCTAACGAACCAAACACCCTTCTGGCAACCGTCAACCACTACAGCACAACCAGCTAGCAGTTTCTCAGATAATGGATCAGCGGATAGCGGTGTCTGTAACGATGTACTGCCGATGGATTAGGGAAAACGTTACGAAAGTAGAATGATAATGAATAGTCTCACAACCGACGAATAATATTGTTTAGGTGATCTGGGTCTCTGGTCAAATGAGAACAGTTGCCGAATTCCGTTCAATTTGAGTTCAAGTAGAACTCTGAATTTACAGAAACAGGGACTGTGCGCCTACTTGTTGAGCTACAACCGGTTATGGGCTGTCAAGGAGTCTTCAGTAACATTAGAATTAGTGTCCCATCCAGAATGAAAAAATCCTCAACATTGTTCAAGTCCTCGTGAAGAAGCTAAGCTTAGAAACCATTCTAAATCTGCGATAGCCGATCGTACATTTATTGCTGTTAACGGTAGTTTGTTGTCGCTCATTAGTGATTCAAGGACATTTTGGACTAGCTGGGGGAGAGTGGTCAAATAGAGATTTCATGCATGCAGGAGCCCAGATCGGCGCATAATTTTAATTCAACTGCATGGCCTTCTTAGTGATTTCTCCTAGAATGTATTTACCTTGCGAATTGTACAGTTCCGACGGCGACGCACACTAGAAACGAAGTGGCCGAATGATGAGACCATCACATCCACGACATTTCAGGCCCAGCTTGGAGACATAGACTACACGTTTTACAGATGCCGTCCTACTCACAGTGTGACCAAGACCCTCAGTGGCTTAGAAGACACAGGAACACCTGGCATTAAATAATAAACCGGACTATGTAGGAAGCAGTTTGAAGCGGTCAACTAAAACTGAGCCAATTTTCCCAGTGGTTTCAGATAAACAATGTAACGCAACATGGGAAGAAAACGAAGAAAATAAGCTTTCTTTTGTTGTGGTGGTTGCGGGGCATACGTTGTTCACCACAAAAATCAAAAATAGTCTGGCGGGTTCCAGGTGTCTGTGGCTTTGCATACAGCTTGGATGAGTTATCCCTGTATTTACGCCCGCACTTGCAATAATATATATGGCTTTGATGCTCTTGCGCTTATTGCAAGGATATTTCGTTGAATTTCAAATTGGGAACGGCCGGAGTCCTGAGATACATTACACAAGTGCCCATCTCTGTGCTTAGCTTTTCCGGTGATCCTGAACCAAACAAATAGTTGAGAAGACCTTGTCCGGTCCCCAGAAGCTCAGTTACACCTGCACTTTTGTTTCGAATAACATTTACCAGCTAGGAGCAAGGAGATAGTCTTGGTAGCCTTTTTTAGCCATTTGGATTTGCTGTTTTGGACAAATGCCTGCCTAATAATAGGCCTGCATAACTGATGAAAGCTGAATTAACAAGCTATTGATCCATCCGGACAATGATCTGCCTACTGGTGGATGGTCATGGGTGGCATATGAATAGTAATCCATTATCGAGATATACACTCATTTGCAAATCAACTTGGTTTTCACGAGGGACTCAACTGAATGTCTCGTTTATGATATTCATTTAAATCTTTCGTGAAAACGAAATCGGTTTGCGAATGAGTGTAGTTCTAGAAAGTAGTCCAATTTGGGTTCAAGTAGAACATAAGGTTGACGGAACTCGGAGACTAATGAGCCCCAAGAAGGGCGAAACCAGTCATGGGCTGTCGAAGAGTTTTCAGCAACCTTGTGAGTAGTTTCCTT
>NW_008751746.1:1254513-1287849 GCF_000715545.1 Opisthorchis viverrini
TAGTGATTTCTCCTAGAATGTATTTACCTTGCGAATTGTAAGGTTCCGACGGCGACGCACACTAGAAACGAAGTGGCCGAATGATGAGACCATCACATCCACTACATTTCAGGCCCAGCTTGGAGACATAGACTACACGTTTCACAGATGCCGTCCTACTCACAGTGTGACCAAGACCCTCAGTGGCTTAGAAGACACAGGAACACCTGGCATTAAATAATAAACCGGACTATGTAGGAAGCAGTTTGAAGCGGTCAACTAAAACTGAGCCAATTTTCCCAGTGGTTTCAGATAAACAATGTAACGCAACATGGGAAGAAAACGAAGAAAATAAGCTTTCTTTTGTTGTGGTGGTTGCGGGGCATACGTTGTTCACCACAAAAATCAAAAATAGTCTGGCGGGTTCCAGGTGTCTGTGGCTTTGCATACAGCTTGGATGAGTTATCCCTGTATTTACGCCCGCACTTGCAATAATATATATGGCTTTGATGCTCTTGCGCTTATTGCAAGGATATTTCGTTGAATTTCAAATTGGGAACGGCCGGAGTCCTGAGATACATTACACAAGTGCCCATCTCTGTGCTTAGCTTTTCCGGTGATCCTGAACCAAACAAATAGTTGAGAAGACCTTGTCGGGTCCCCAGAAGCTCAGTTACACCTGCACTTTTGTTTCGAATAACATTTACCAGCTAGGAGCAAGGAGATAGTCTTGGTAGCCTTTTTTAGCCATTTGGATTTGCTGTTTTGGACAACTGCCTGCCTAATAATAGGCCTGCATAACTGATGAAAGCTGAATTAACAAGCTATTGATCCATCCGGACAATGATCTGCCTACTGGTGGATGGTCATGGGTGGCATATGAATAGTAATCCATTATCGAGATATACACTCATTTGCAAATCAACTTGGTTTTCACGAGAGACTCAACTGAATGTCTCGTTTATGATATTCATTTAAATCTTTCGTGAAAACGAAATCGATTTGCGAATGAGTGTAGTTCTCGAAAGTAGTCCAATTTGGGTTCAAGTAGAACATAAGGTTGACGGAACTCGGAGACTAATGAGCCCCAAGAAGGGCGAAACCAGTCATGGGCTGTCGAAGAGTTTTCAGCAACCTTGTGAGTAGTTTCCTTTATGAAAAGCAATCCGTTACTTTGAAAGATCTTCTGATAACCATGTGGACGGCTTACGCACCTGGCGGATTTTCAAATTGTTTTTCGGTTGGATCGATTAAACTGCAAGTACGTATAGACTTTTCTTGGTGTTACAGTACATGATTCCTCAACTAGCAATGCATGTTGGCTATCGTTGTTTTCGTCTACCACGGCTTTCGGTGTTCCACGACAGATTGCAGTGAAGCCGTAAGTGTGGTGAAAAGTGCTCATCTTCACGAAAAATATAACGAAAACTGTTGAGTAATTGGTGATTCAAACTTGGTCCAGTAACTAAACATCGTAAAATCATGCACTATTTTAACCCCCAGTGCAATAGCCATCAAACGGAGCACCACTGATGAATCGGTAATGATTTTATATTTGTACCCATCGTCATTGATGGCATAATATTATTGTTCAACATTATTGCCTTATTACTGCCGTAATAAGTCCAGTTCGAGAGCAACAGCAGCCAATTATCCTGCCTGTTTCAGAGTACGAGAGTTGAGAGCAGCTAGACAGACCGGACGACGAGGCTTGAAGGTTGATTTCGAGATACCTGAGGATGTCAGTGCCGGATGACACGCAGATGTTGCTTTCAGGGTTGATGCAAGATGAAAAGAGTCATCGGTCCTAAGTGACAGGCCCACAAGCGGAGAGAGTTAAAAATCGAGTGGGGGGAAACCATATGAATTAGAAAGAAGAGAGGCATCAACAGTAGCATGTTTCCGCTGACCCACCCTGCCGGATGCAACAAACTCTCACACCATGGTACGGTCCAGTCTGCTCTTGACGTGTTCTGCTAAAAATAAATATAAATAATGCCTGAACAAGGTAAATTACATTCGGTTTGAAGGATCCAGAGAACTCAAACTGGACATAAATTGTGAGCTAATTCTGGGTAAAGGGTAATCTATGTGAGAAACTATGGTGTACCTATTGTTGCGATACTCATGTACACCACAGATTACACTTAACACGGAGTCATTCGGTCAACGACCGTATGTTGGGAATCGAGCGATAAAAATTTAAAAGGCTCAAGGGTACAGGGGGCCTGTCGTTTTACACTTCAAAAGGGACGCACACCCAACTTGCTTTTATATTTAATGTACTTCTGTTCACATAGGATGTTTGTGGGTAGAGTGTCCTTCAACATGAATGGCTACCGAGCGGCATTGGATACTGGCAGTATTGTTGCTGAATTACCTACTCATATTATGGAGGCAATTGACATGGAGCTAAAAGTGACTGGACTTCAAGGAGTGCTGCACCAAGTTGACTGCTCCAAAATCAAAGAGCTTCCTGCAATTGAATTGCTTGGTGACGAGGTACAACTGAAAATTCTTCCTTCACAGTACATATTACAGGTATGTATATGTATATTCGAGCACGGTAAGATCCAAATGACAAATCCCATCCCCGGTCATAAACCAGTATCTCTCAACAAACAGATGTGAGAACCAGAACCCACCCCCAAGATGAATATTCCACCAAGGTATCTTAGGCCGGAAAAGCAAGGCCGCAAAATCCGGCTTCAACATCAAGACAACTCACCCTAACCAATCTATCGTATACGTTAGTCATCCCCACTGACCTAGAAACAAGAACTTCAGACCAACACTTAGCACTGATCAAGTCAGCTGGTCTTGAGAAATCTCACGGATTTGTGCCCTGACCGTTCCAGTCTGCCCACTTACTCACTGACGAAGCTCTGGTGTCAAAAGCAAAACGTTGCCCGATTGTTTGCCCAGCCTGTCTGAAACGATGGCTACCCAATCGGTCCCAAAGATCTTCCCATCGATTGAGAACATTTTCTTCATTTTTAAAGTGTTTTTTAAGGTGCGAGGACATTCAGCTTTCATTTGTTCTACAGGTGTCATATATCCTAAAAGGTCAAGGGTACGAAAGTCCTCAAAAACATGAAATGCATGATCAAACTGCACAGCAGTATGAGCAAGACGGTATTTGGGCGTAATCGATGATAGTTACCGGATACAACAATTCTATTTATCTCCTTTTTGCTTAGCCTACCCTAAAAAAAAGGTATGTTTTCACATGCAAATGACTTGATAATACAACAAGTATGCCAGTCGCAAAATACATCCAACACCGTCAGAACCGGTGATTCCGTGTGCCATGTGTGCAAAAACATCGTGGGTTGA
The DNA here is from genome assembly GCF_000715545.1 of Opisthorchis viverrini. Taxonomy (NCBI): domain Eukaryota; kingdom Metazoa; phylum Platyhelminthes; class Trematoda; order Opisthorchiida; family Opisthorchiidae; genus Opisthorchis; species Opisthorchis viverrini. Next base: position 1,257,829 of record NW_008751746.1, read on the forward strand.
GACAAGTGTCGCTTTTTCACCTCATCCAGAATAGCGTACACAGCAAGGTGGACAAGCGGTAACCTAACAAAACGGGTTGAGTTGATTGGCAAGAGTTGCTGATTCAGTCCCTTCCAATATAAGATCCCCGTAACCTTCCCTGTGCTTGGCTGGAGACAATACAAGAACAGGAGGCAAATAAACCCTCGTGGCGTTCGTGCAGTGAGTCTGACTGAGCGCTTGGAGGTGCAAACACTTCGGAATACTCAGACCCCTGCGTCAGCCACCCCTCTGTTTTCTCTTTACTTAAGCACTGAAAGTAACCAAATAAATTTTGCGGCTGCGATGTAGTAAGACTTTGATGCAAACACTGATTTTTTTCCCTGACAGTAGCGATGAACACAAAAGTCCGGTAGGTGGACGGTCAGCCCAAACTAGTAAAGTTAAAGTGACCACCAGGAAGTTCACTATGAGGGAGAAAATATCTAACAGACGCGCATGAATGAAACTTGTTTTAAAGGCTATTAGATACGGTTCTCAAAGTGAAAAAGTAACTTGGACTAATGCGTTTTATCACACAGGATTTCTGTGTGCAGACAAGCGGTCTTAAAACCAAAAGCTGTAAACCTGTGTCTACTCGGAAAGTAGAAACACGAGATCGCACATACGACTTTCGGGAAACCAACCAGTGCATTGAGCACCTGGTATGGTTTATCCAAGCACAATAAGCCACCACAATTACTAAGTAATGACTTGATATCAAGCGCCAGTGAAGCGGAAAATTTAAAGTTTATGAGCCGAAAAACAAATCGAGCAGTTCTAGAGAAACCCTACAATGTTTGGGGGGTATAGACTTCTTGCAAGTTAAATTCATCTCAAGTTTCTTCCAATCATAGGCTATTCCAGGTGAACTGTAAGGGGTTGTAAATTTTACTTAAACAAGTACGCATATACTAAACAGGTCAGTTGAACAAAATGAAAGGGTACCTGTACTCTGTTTCTGTCAGACAGAGAATCCATCAACTTACCATGCCGAGTTCAACAAGTCCAAATGATGTGCGGATATAAGCAGAACAAATAAAACTGAACTCACTGCATTAAATGGAATGTCCGCGTACGAACAGCTTGTGTCAATTTTTCAAATAAGCTCAACCTGTAAACCGACACAAAAATGAATTAAATTGAGTAATAAATGAAAACTAATTGGGGTCAGTTCGATAGGGAAGCCTAGTTGTATTTCACAGTTCCAGAGAATTTAGGAAAAAAATGTCGATCCTCTTTTGCCCTCCGGAGGAAGTAAAAAATGATTAACATCAAATGGACCTAATCGACTGGCAAAAGATGTATGTCGAACAATGAAAGACTCCAGCTAGTACCAGTGTTGATTCTTCTCTTCCATTTTTACGTTGTACAGTGCATTTTTGTTATTTCGGTTTTACGCCCATACCCTCTTTCTTGTTTTTGACCTGAACATAAATCGTTTTTTGACCTTGTCATTGGATGTGTTGTTTAAGTCGACACGTGGCTTCGAGTTGTTGTGGACTTTGGGTTCGGTCAGGAATTAGCAGTTTCTGAACCGGTGTATAGAATCCGGCAAAGTCCCAAGGTTTGAGGTTTGTATAGTTTTAATATTTTATTGTTGTATTTATAGTACCGTATACGTAGATAAGCCTCCATTTGAGCAATTTGTCTTTTGCAGTTTTGCGAGTAACTCAACGTGGTCCAAAAGATTGCTGGAGACAATTTAGAACCATTGGGGGTGTAACAAATGTTGATTATTATCGAAACGGTCTAATAGCTTTATTTTAACCCGAAACACCACTCATTATTGTACATCGTATGACGTTATGATTTACAGCCCAAATGACTGATGCTACTCCTCAAATTTAGGTCTCCATAATGAAGTTTCGTCGGACATTGGACGCTGGAAACTTGATAACCGTGCAGTTGAACAACTTTCTCGTATACTAACTTTGCTAGGTTTTCTAGGACTTGATTGTCTAAACATATTTTTTTAAAGTCAGCATAAATATATCGTGATTCTGTTACACGGCAAGCAATCCTTACTTCAAAACCAAAGATTACCAAAAATACTACGCGGAGCACTCGTCGAAAGCACTTTCACAAAGAAATGGCTGAAACCATTTATGTGTGTAGACTCAGTGCACAACGGCACCAAATATAAGGTTTTCGAACCTATTATAACCGTTTCCTTCATTTTGTTTCACAGGAGGACTTTCTTGGTCATCACTACTGCTACATCCCCTTTCGGGAACAAGCTAATCCAAGGAATAGACTCTTCATTGTGGGGATTTCCATTCTGCGTGCGTTTGACTTACTGTTCGACGCAAACGAAGGCTCTGTGACATTCGCTCCAAAAGATTTTCAGTCGTCCGCCTTTTCTCTGGTTAAGTAAAGACACTGTTAATATAACAACTAAATGCATTGTACTGTATTTTGTAATAAAAGCATCTCGCTTGGAGGTTTTGAACGAGCTTTGGAAACAAACCACACGTGAAAGTATTTGGTTTAGATGTATGTATACTGAGATCGCTATTTTCCAATGCCAGTCAAGCATCAGGAGATAAGGGAGGAAGTAATCAATAGGCTTCTTTGATAGATGGTGGACGAATTTGACTGAGCCTTCAAAATCGTTTGCCAGTGAATATTACTTAGTACTACAGCCGTGTATGAACTAAAACGCAAATAACTACGTCGAAAAAATGGCATCCTGGCACCTGAATGTGAATCCAGCTGGCCTAATCGTGACGCCATGACACTGGACGCTGACACCATTTACTCGTGTGTTGTAGAGGTACCGATTCCTCCATCAATTTAATTGGGTTTCGGCGTAGTGTGTGGGATGCAGCGTATTAGCAGGAGCAATCCATTGGGACATCATCAAGATTTTGTTGGATATACTAGCGACGCTCTATTGCCCGTACGGATAACGATGTCGTCTTTGGGATACCAGTAAAAGGAAGAGGGCCTTCGCTGCGAAGTTATTTAACAGAAAATGCAAACTGACCAGTTACAGACTACTGGACAGGGAAGCAAAACTCTCATATGCATCTGTCTTGTTTACAAAAACTGAAAAATCCATCTTCTTTTCGAACGCGCCTTCCTGAAATTTCCTGGATATTCATTGACTGTTGCTCAAATTCAAGCAAGTGCTAGATAGCAACTCCACAAATTCCGCAATAGATCCCACTTTCCAAGAGGCGCGAACGGATTTACGAGACAACATGGTACTCGCATGCTTCCCCTATCAGTAGTATCACCGTTACACCAGTTTCCGGATAAAAGCGTACGCATATACCGTGGTGGTAACTAGGCCATTGAAACAACACTAATAGGGTATAGATAAAATATTAGATTCCCCACGTAATTCATCCTAGTTTTTCCTTCTGTGCAGTTCCCCCCCATAATGAAGTAAAGAGGTGAGCCCAAAACGGTTTTATTCCCCATACTTCTTTGTTTTTCCCCTTTGTAGGTTAAAAAGACTGAAAATAACTAAGAACCACCACTGACCATATTATCCTTACGCATTTTCAACGTACTGTTTGAAAACCTGCTCGCGTAGAGTTGCACGTTTGCCAGATATTTAGTCTAATCTAGGACCCATTTCACCAATAAATTTTACAAGACATTTCTACGGTGCCAAGCAAATCCAAACATTATCCATCGAACGGAGGCGGATATCTAGTGTACAATATTACAGGGAGTCAGAAAAGTTATAAGAACACGGAGGAATGAAACGGCATGAATAAAATTAGCGCGATGTGGTGTTTCTTCTGCCAGCACTTTTAACCAGATACTAAGTCATGTACGGCAGAGTTCCTGGAAGTTGAATTACATGGCGGTTAGATTTTGGCCCAAATATAGTTAGCAGAAACAGTCTGAAATAGATAAAGATCAAATGGTTGTTCGGCATCCGACAGGCTACTCTGGGAAAGTGACCATCACGCGCAACGGTATTTGTTGACTACAAAGTTAACAAGTACATTACCTGATATTCTAGTGCGTGTGAAATCATGTTCCTGGGACTGTGCACTTATCCAAACAGTAGTAGTATTCAAACAGTAGGAGCAAGAAACGGCGAACTCATTGTGGGAGAATACATGGGCTGGCAAAAGTGCTGAAATATCGGCCAAAGTAAATCCGGTCCGACGATAATTGGGATAGATTGTGCCGAACAGTTTGCCAAGCAAAAGTCTTGGAGCGCAAACCAAATTATCAAGCCACTAGGCATTTCAAAGGTTGGGCTTTTGTTGGCACTGAGCGAAGGTAATTATATGAAACATTATGATATATCGGTTAACCGAGTACAAAGATGACACAGATAAACGGCCATCCATTCTTGTTTGGTACTTTCATGAAGTGTTTGTTGAGAGACCGGGCAGCGTGCTTAGTCCCAGTTTACTATTCTGTACTCTTACGATGCAGTGACCATTTGGCCTTCAACAGAAATTGGCAAATTTGTTTGATGAAATCAGACATTCCGAGTTGGGTAAACGGAAATCGCAGTGAACAAGGATGTCCTCTCTCATCTTTCCTATTTAGATTTGTTACTGATGTACTGCTCTCGGGAGTCAAAATACTCCTGGAAGGTTCCTTCACAGACACTGAGTATGCGGACGATATCACTCTCCTTGGTTTAGGTCCTTTCTAAATGCAGACGAATTTAAATAAATTAAATGGCTATGCCGCGCGATTTGGCATGCGCTTAACATCTGCAAAGTGTAAAGAGCTGCTACAAGAATAGGCTGGATCAAACCCAAACTGCATGCTTGCAGGTGAGCCGATTGACGTGGTAGATAAATTTGCTTACCTGGGTAGTTGTCTAACCTTCGGTGTACTGACTGGTGGTGAGATTACTCCTTGAATCTGGGAAGCCAGGACAGCTTCTGCCAACCTCTGACGACTATGGCTTCGACGCGAGGAAGAGTTTACACTGCGGTGGTGCGATCCATACCGCGTTATGGATTAGAGACGTGGACCCTACGCGCACAGGACATACGAAAGATGTCAGTATTTGATCACCAGTGTCTCCGAAGTATTTGTCAGGTCTGGTGGGAACATCGGGTTAGCAATGCTGAAGTACACCAGGTGGTCTTAGGAAGAAGGAACTCTCCCGCGATGAGTGAATTGCTCATGCATCATAGGTTACCCTGTTTAGGGCATGTTCTGCATGCCAGAGTAATGCCGGCCTCGCAAAGCTCTTTTTGCTCAACCCTGTGCTGATTAGAAGCGATCGAGAGTTGGACAATGTATAACCTGGCAACGAAGTACGAAAACACCAACCAGTAGACGTAGTCGGGTCGGCAACTACCGCCTTCTTGGATGGGGAACCCGGGAATCAAATCACCAGTGGTTAATGACATTGGTTGAAATAGCCCAATCGTGCAGTCAGTGGCGCTTGTGCATTAAAACTATCGCCTTCTGTGCGTAGCTACCCAATTTCCGAACAAGCTGAACATGCCTTCGCCTCTAACGTTTGGTCACATGCTCCACTTTCCCGTTTTCCGGTGATCGAAACTGTAGCAACTGGAACCAATGCGCCTGATAAATTGATCAAAATCTATTGACTTGTTCTCCGTTAGCACCGTCGCAGAACCTCCAGATGACTGGATAACTGTAACAGGAAATCTATTCGTGGTTGTCCATGTTTGACAGGAGGCATCCTAAATTGACATACACTACTAAATGACAAACAGTCATCGACAAACCAAGTCTAAGCGCGAAACACGTCTAGAAAAGCTTTTTCTACTCAGCTCCAGGTGCTGCTCAAAGTGATCAGCGATATTTCACTTACTATGGTTTTTTGTGATCTCACTTTTTCATTCGGCGTCCAACTAATAAATCCGATCACGTAATTTTGTTGATTATGCTGCTTTCCATGGATATTTATGACAAGGTAAATAACGTGCAATGTCCTTTCTTGTGAGTGTCTTTCACATTTATGGTAAAAAGCCTGTGTGACGGATGACTGCGCTAGAGCTTTCTGCTTCTTTTAGCTTATTGGGCAGCCCCAGTTTCTTTTCTGTTTTTACGTCATACAATTTTCGAATCGGACTGAGGAAAGCAATGATCTACTCGATTAAATTTATCATCTATAAATTACCTACAGATAGTACGGTGGTTTAAGCTGCTACCGTCTCGGTCACCGAAAAATCAAGGACCGTTGGAGATGCAGTCAAGCTTTGAACGCAGTGGTGTGAACATTTAGTTCTCAATGTGCACTGCCCTGAAGAAAATAGAAATTGGAGAACTATGTAATGGAGGCAACGGTTTTGAACCAGAGGCGCCGCCGACGCGTGTTTGATCCATGCCTGTTACCCAGTGGACCACAAGAAACGCTGCATTCAAGTGAATTGTGACACACAGCAGCGCCACGAAACTAAGGAAGGGTAGAAAATTATTTATTCGGAGCGTTACAAAACAATGAATATGTAAGAAATTTTATAGAAGGGCGCTTAAAGAAGACGATATCTCAACATCAGCGACAGCAAGAACGGGGCGAATGATTCTACCTTTCATCAACAAAATACCTATACTCAGAAAATCATTAAATCAAAAAAGAGCCCCGTGGCCCACAACCCGAATGGCGGGTACTGACCTCAAGACAGCCAAGACAGCACCAAGAGGGGAAACGCGATGTACCGTATCATCTGCAAGAAGACTCACGTTGAATGAACCTAGAAAAGATTTTTCACACAAACAAAAGGACGTAACGCGGCTTCAGGAGTCATGCTCCTCTATCCTTGGTATCTACACGTGTACACGCATGCAGATTCATCACAAACTGAATATGGACGTAGAAATCTTGCCATACGAAGAAATGATACGCAGAAAGAAATTTTTGGAAGCATGTTACTCTGCGATAGATTTGACGAACCGGCATACTGAACCAGATCCAGTAAGTGCCACTATCAGATTAATAGATGAATAAACCAGAGACTCCTCTAACTCGTGCCAACGAGGTTCACAGACTGAAACTCGAGGAGATCAAGCGCAAGGGTCACATTCCAGTACCGATCAGTGTAAACGAACAGAAGAGGATCACTGGTTATTGAGCATTCAGGGCACAGGATGATAGACCACTCTTGATCGAAAGTCAGCCCTGGCTAATAGCACGTATATTACCACACTCAAAACTACTCAACGCATAACAACAGCCTCATCATTACTCCCCACTACTTTCATTGACCAATCACTGATACCGCCAACTCGAGTGGTGATGAAACGTTTGCAACAAATGTCTCAGCTCATCGAATAAACCAGGGAACTTCTACGCAACCCGAGCTATCAAATCTTCTCACTAGTTCCACCAGCTGTTGAGGATAAGTCTCCATGTCCTAATACAAAGAAGCGGCCGTTGTCTGACCGACTGTGTTCACTGTTCGATGTTTCGCACTTCACTTTCAGGTCATAAACTGTCCATCTTTTGGTCATTTCCACCGAACACAAACAAGGCTGAGAACCTCCTGTGCGGCAGACGGTCTCCTGAAGTGCGAAGTTCTAACTAGCGTAGCCTATGAAGTTTGAGTGACTAATTCAGCCTGGAGGAAGTATCTTTTTCCTAAGACCATCCGACGCATCTAAGCACTAGTAAATCAATGTTGTAACTACAGTCAGCCAACACTAGCTCCTCCATTGATAGCGATATTTTGTGATAGGATGCAGTCTTCATTTTGTGCGCAAAGTCTACTACCCTTCCTTGAAATCGTCTTTATTCCAGTGGGTTTCTTTTCGATCACAAAACAGTACTGTACAAATGCATTCGGGACTATTTGAGCTAATTCGTGGTATATCTTTGGAGGGGATCTTGGAACGTTTTATGGACGCCAGGATTCGTACAGCAGAAAAATATTCCTGCCACCCTCATGACCATAGCAAATGGATTTTAATACAATAGTTTGACACTATTTTACAATCGAATCGCCAGAACAGCCAGGATTGCGTGAAGACCTCCAAGTATGGTCAAGATCGAGAAGTTTGATGAGGGTAGGTGACGAAAAAAACAATTTAGGCGACTAAATAAGTTTACCGCACAAATGACTTGTTCCATTTTGCATGACCAGAATGAAACAGAGTGCCAAAGTAAAGAATTACCTGGCCCTCTTCTACAGTTTATTATTTTGCCTGAATGACTTATTGTGGGAAACTTTGGGCACTAATAAATTTATCACGCTGAGAATAGGAACACCATTGTGATAGCAACAGCCGTCTCACACAATTTTCAACTACGTTTATTTTCATTATTATTATTTTGTTTATTATTTATTGTTTATCTATCATTTGTTTGTTAGTATTATCATTGTTGTTATTATGTTTTAGCTGTCAAATTTTTAATAATGTCATTTGATCATCAAACGGCGTCGCGGGTCAAAATTAAGAAAAACTTCTCCAACACCAGGTAGTAAAGGCAGTCATATTTGCGTTGATTTCTTTGGTACCGGGAAAACTCTTGGTTAAAAATAAAGCAGAATAGTATAAGAAACTGGGACGCCCAAATGATCTGCGTGAGACCACTCTAAGAAAAAGTCAAATTATCCCGGACCCAGGAAAGAAGCAGCTGACACAAATTTTCCAATCAAAAACGATATACTTAGTCTTTTAACTTACCTGCTGCATAAAAACAAACCATCATGGGTGGAAAAAGTAAGCAACTTGTTTTCCTAAATGAAACTACACACTCACTACTCTTCGACAGCCCGTAACCGGTTTCGCCCTTCTTGGGGTTCATCGGGTAGGCGCAGTCTCGTCAACCTTATGTTCTACTTGAACTAAAATCGGAGTGTTTTCGACAAATACACCCAGTTGCAAATCAACTTGGTTTCCACGAGAGACTCAGATGAATCTCTCGTTCATGGTGTTCTTCAACTGAATGCGTTGCACACAAGCCGCCTCATGTTTCAGTTGCTATGAATATTCGAGATATCGCAGTATATTTTTATAAAGAAACATCATAAACGAGAGATTCACTTGAGTCTCCCGTGAAAACCAAACTGATTTACAAATCAGTATATTAGTCAAAGTAAGTAACCTGTTATTTTTAATAATTTTACAGCAGTACTTTAATGTTTTTGAAGTAATCTGCTTCGTGTTGGCTACATTTTAAACCTGAAACAACATGAACAAAGGTGGGACTGAGATCTGCCGAGACGTGCCTCCCAACATTCCCCAAGCTAGACAGTTGGGCTTAGACCGTAGAGGTGTAGACATTTTCGACGCGGTTGAGATGTTTCTAGCTGTGGATTCCGCCATGGGTATGCCGGCGATGATTTAAGTCTATCAATTAAACAAGTTGGATGGAAACTGGGCTGCACAATTGTGAACGAATTCGGGTCATAAATTTGAATATTTGGTGCCCCAGTTTTTTTTCAAAAAAATAGCGTTCTTCGTGTCACTGCTCCTTTGCATCATTAACCAATTACCGGACATGTGTGCACAGTTTGCATACTTATACCCATCCATATTTTAATCGGTTAATCCTGTCAATGGTACTCCGGTGTTTGATTTTCCGAGGGAACGGCGCTCTTGGATAACCTACTTTAGGGTTCGCGAAAAAATCGGTCACTAAGAAAGTTTCAAGGTTGCATTAGGAAAATTGCATTTGACCGATGAAGCAAAGAGCTCGATAATGACAGTGAAACTCAGCCAATATACTCGTCAATAGTGAGCTTTGACTGAAGCTGTCAGATCATCCTGTTGTAAGTCTGTTTGTCACCGGTCACAGGTTGCAAAAACATATGCGCTTGGTCGTTACTACAGGTATATCATCCCAGAAAAATGACGATTATATAAAAATGTTACCGTCGGCTTTGTTCCGGACAAAATGTGATTCGGTTGTTCAGTCTTTCAAAAATACACGGAATGTTCCACAAAATGAATAATGTAAAACCCGAGTATTATCATCCTACGTAATATCCGTACGTAATAACCACACCGAAGTAAACCGAGCACTGATGAGGAATAAACCAAATTGTGTGCCACTAACGGTTCTTACAGGCGACCAACGTGCTGCGGTCACAGAATTAGAAAGTTCGACTTCAAAACCGCATGCTCCAATCGACCTGCGGTTCACCATGACCGCCAGCGCATTACTCAATACGATCCGAATAATTTTACAGCCAAATGAACTGATACCGTCCAAAAGGCATCTGTTGTACGCTCCCACATTAGGAGCAAGACATTTGTGTGATTAAATGGCATTCAAACAGGTTAGATTTGAACAGACCAACTACCACCAACGGGGTGAAGTCTTCCTTAAAATATTCCCGAATCCTTCCAAACTGCCAACAGATGATGAGTAGCTCAGAAGGAAAAATAATTTGCATGAAAACTGAACCTTCAATCGGATAAGTTGTCGTCCAAAACGTCTGTCAACGCGTGAGTTATGTAAGTGCACAATGCTTGTCGTTCTGCCTAAACGCATTTTAGTAACACCGATGATCAGCCGCTCGTGGTCTAAAAGGTCAGCCTCCAACAAGAAGCCGGGAGTTTGAGAGTTCGAATCTTCCAGGAGATTCTAGGAGACGGACTTCTGTTGATACCCAAAAGAAATGAACTAATTCTACAGTGTTTTTGCCATAGGCTGATTTCACTTACTCGACAGAACAACTACCGAAAAACTTCAACAGCTTTTCAAAACACCAAAAGAATAAAGATTGTTTGATGTTTTGGATGAAATCGCGGACAAATGAGAGGCGCACAAAGAGGTGCCTACCCCAAGACGCACCCAAATACCTATGGACCAGGATCAAGCAACGCTACATGCGTGAGCTTTTTGTCATCATTCATCATCGGAGAATGGAGACAAATGCGCTTGATGTAGAACATAAGGTTGACGGAACCTTGGAGACTGCGCCTATCTGATGAGTCCCAAGAAGGCCTAAACCGGTCGCGAGCTGTCGAAGAACTCCCAGCAACCTCAAGATTGATGCATTACGAATATACATGTATCGCGATATCTCGAATATCGTAGCGACTGAAACATGAGGCGGCCTGGTGCAGCACATTCAGTTGCCTGAAAACATCTAAAACGAGGTTTCCAGCTGGGTTTCAGGTAAGTCTCTTGCAAAATAATTTTTTTCTAATGTATGTATTGCCCTCCTACTTTTTCGTCTGTCCCGAAGTATCAACCAAAGCTTCATAATCTAGTCACATGTCTCTCTGTGACCGCAAGCGCATCGGTGCTCAACTGATCGTCTTGTCGAGTAAAATCTGCATCAGTATATATATATATATATATATATATATATATAATGGTCAGAGCAAAACGGTTGCAAGTAATGATTTTGATATAATCTTATCAGGTTAGCACATTTGTGAGTGGTTTAAAAAGTTAACGGGACGTTAACTGAGTAGTGGTTACACGCTCGCCTCTCATGTCAGATGTCTGGGGTTCAAATCCCGTCACGGCCATTGGATATGCACTGCTGATGACCTCTTACAAGAGCGAGACTCGAGTCCAGTGCTTCCCTTTGGTGTGGACTCACCGGAATTATTACGCCAGAACAGGAACACGGCCGTTCAAACGAGAGTGGTGTGGCTATGAATAATTGAGGTATCGTTTGTCAAAAATGGCCCTCAGACGAGTTTGATTTCCTCTCGTGGCGGAGATGGTTGGTTAAAAAACCATTCGGTGTCTTCATGTGAATTTTAGTGATATTGTTGGTTGACCCGAATACCTGCAATTGCCTATGCTGTTTTCAGCGATTGATTGGACGGTACTCGACATATCCCACCAAACGATCTATTTGGATTTACCTGGTAGTTCTTATGGATTATATGGTCAACTATTGGCTTTAAAAACTTGGAATTCAGAACGTTACGTGCTCGGCCGATCTCCGGTAGAGAGCAGTAGCATGCAACCAACATACTTGGAAGAACATTCTCAAATAAAGGGAGAGGTTATCGGTCGAGAATCATGGATTGACAACCTGGTCTTCTGGTATACGTTGAGCGAGTGGTCACTAGAGTGGTAGAATGTCAGTTAGTGCTACAATGAAAGCTTTACGGATAGATAGAGTCACAGTTTCAGAAACTCTGTCATCGATAAATGTTAACTGTATGAAGTTCCGAGTTCTGGCCCGGTTGGTCCAAGGTGAAACACAAAAGCTCTCTGTGTAGTCAGGAAACCTTGGTTTTTCAGACGTGGTACGCTAAGCAAACCATCGTAAACAGAAGATTATTCCGGATTCGGGTGCCTTCTCTGTCAGCCCCGAATTCGTGTGCAGTCGAGAGTATTCGTCGACATCTAATTTTTGTTCAGGAAACATTGATCCCACCTAACGAAAATCCAGTGAACTGCCAACTACCAAGTGCAAAATCAAACGAAAACAATGTCAAGAACAAGGCTATCGGACGCACGGCTGCAGGGTGAGGATAATGATGTTCAAAGTCTTCAACATTTTTAGTTTTCAGACTTCTTGCAGAATAACATCAAGATGGTTTCTGTGTGTCCGAGTTTCAGAGAACACTATAAACACCCAATTTTTTCAAGTATATAAATGTCACATGTGGGTGTATACTGGTGCGAATTTTGAGATCGCCATTTTGTAGGTAAAGCATTTTAGATGCTAGTTGGCGAGAGTTGATTTGAACACTCCTCAGTCTTGTCGATTTTTCATGGTACGCTAAGATGGACAAAGATTTGACAGTCACCAGAGCCAAAACACACAATCCAAAGATTACTCATTTAATGGACGTAATACACTACTCACAAGGTTCCTGAAAATTCTTCGACAGCCGACGACCGGTTTCGCCCTTCTTGTAGCTCATCAGGCAGGCGCAGTTACCGAATTTCCGCCCACCTTATGTTCTACTTGAGCCCAAACACTCATTTGCAAACAAAATTCCATTTTATGGGATGCTCACCTGGAACCCCGCTGAATCCCTCGCTTGTTGCTGTTTCTAAGCTGGGTTTCAGCTGAGTTCCAGGTGAGTGTCTCACAAAACCAAATGAGTGCATTTCGCTTATTTTTCAGTTAAGTTAGTGCGCCTTCGAATCTGAGAGTTTCTGATTTCACTGTTCAAGAAAACTAGGAATCAATGAAAAATTTATTGCTAGCTTGAATTTTCAAACGGCAAGATCGACACAAGATGGCAACTCGGGCTCTTCTTTGTGGGGAGCACACGGTTATATAAGAAGCATTTTCTCGACCACGTTCAACAAATCTTCAAAATCGCAGAAGACATGATATTTCGTTGAAACTACTACATCAAAAGACTAAATTGTTTACTCAAGATGGCGAACGCACTATTTTACACAGTACTGGTTGACATGTCGGAGGTGACTGTACTTTAAAACTACTGATAAAGTCATACGCTACTTCCAAAGTGTACGAGAGGAGACTGACAGCACGTTCGGTTTACTCAAGGTTTTCGGAATATTGGAAATGCTTGAATAGAAATTGAAATCGATTCCAAAATTTTCGAGTCAATAATAGTAAGGGTACTATTTTCTCCCTGAATTTGTTTGCTCCACTGAAAATGAATGAGAATAAATGAAGCCTTGGGAACCGGTTGTGCAAACTTGATAGACGGATCCCTGAAAAGACCCCTTACACATAAGCGTCCAGAAAGACAGTGTGCAGAAATTGTGAGAGGTAGCTAAGTGTGTCAGACTAAAACTACCGTAAAAATTTCCCCAGTTCATCAGTTCTATAGTCAGGTCACTCACACTAACCGAAAAACCACTTAACCGGTTATTAGAGCTGAATAAGGTTTTGGGATGATAGAATCAACCTACAATCTAACGTAGGTGATCTGAAGTAGCCTTTGCGTTCAAAGCGTAACTAGCTTCACCAGTGAATCTGCTTAATTCCTACCGAACCTTTCTAAAGCCAAAATAGTATTGATATAATACAGTAAAGCTCATCAGTTAGTTGCACTCCGGGAATTTCTGTCAACCTTGTGTCCTGTTTAGATCCACATGGCACGAAATTCACCCTAAGAAGGCTGAAACCAGTCATGAGATATCGAAGAGTTTTCAGCAACCGTACGAGTAGTGTACCACGTCCGTAGGATTCATTGTGATATCCCGAATATCGTACCCATTGCAACATGATGCGGCCTGGTGCAGCAAATTCATTTGAAGAAAGCCACCATAAAGAAGAGGCTCAGTTGCGTTACGGGTGAGTGTCTTGTCAGAACCAAATCGGTATGCAGATGAGTGTGTAAATAAAAAAAGTAAAATGCTTACAAACGACAAGTTGGTTCCCGCAAGCCCGCTACTCAGATCACTTTGCTTAGTATATAGCCTTTGGTTTCGTACGAAAGGGAACACGAAAGCTGTGTTCCCCCTTAAATCGGTGGCTCTGATTAAGTGTTTCAGTTGCTCAGTGAATCACAACAACACCAAGAATTGCGCGCACGCAGTATGTGCATGCACGTGTCCCACAAATAAACGAACACAGAAGAACAAAAAACGCTTGTTTGAAGTGGATCGTGGGCACTTTTTGGACAATTTATAAAATAACTCTTGATCTGTCTCACTCCAAATGCTTTGGACAGTAAACAAGTGAACAGAACTGAGCATGTGGACAGACAAAACAATGAAGAGAAAGCGAAAAATTGGCGGCGAAACGAAACCCATCAATGGAAGGCGCGGAGAAGGGGAAAGCGACTTAGACAAATAGAACCTGAACCGGTGAGTGGCACTTTGGATGCAGCCTGATGGATTTGGCGTCCTTCAACGCGTCTTTGAACGAGGCGTCCGTCATCCGGGTGAATAAGTAAGAGCAGAATAGTCAATCACTAAAGGTATAAAATATCAAGTTGGTGGGATATATTCAGGAACAAGTAGAGAGAAAGCACAAGAAAACTTCATAAATCTCTGTTGTATCTCGATATTAATAGGGAAAAGTAAGCAGCTTGAAATCAAGACTTCCAAATGACCAGGTTAATCCACACTTCAAGACCCACTTCTAGGTAGAAGAGTCACAGAACACAGTGTCTCTAGATCAAAAACTTTTCATTCACCAAGGTGAAGCTGCTTCAGTCACGTGGCTCCAAAGGGTTTAAAATATGCGCTCGGTATCGTAAGTGAATCCCCAAGTAAGAATCCACGCTGTCTTTACAAACCTTGTCAGAGAAATTGAATAAACTCTAGTTTTTTCATAAACAATTCAACGAGTGCGCTGTGAGGCAATGCGTTAAAACAAAACAGCGGTCTATTCAAATTATGATAAGTAGACCCATGAAAAATTGAGACAAAATACATTTTCTGCTTTATCTCACTCAAAATATTTGTTCTTTAAAGGGTGTGATGTTGTCAGTCTCATTAGGCGATACAAGTTACACAATATAGAGCCGTAGAAAGACCACTTTCTACTTCATCCAAATTACTAAGATATTTGTTATGCATTATTCATTAGGTTGCTGAAAATCCGTCGACAGCCCATGACTGCTTTCGCCCTTCTTGGAGCTCATCAGGCAGGCGCAGTTACCGAATTTCCGCCCACCTTATGTTCTCCTTGAAACTTGAAAAATTGCATGGGATTAGAGAAATACACTCATTTGCAAACTAATTTGATTTTTTTGAGATATTTCCCCACGTACGAAGGTCCAGCAAATCCGTAAATGGCGTCACTGACTTTTGAGCTGAAGATGTCACAGATGGTAAAACCATAATTGCAGCAATATTTTGTATGTTATCTATTTTTTGGATACTTGTTGTGCTTTGTCTCAAAAAGCGCAGATTTGTTGTAGTTAAAACAAGCAATCTGATCTAACATAAGCAACGGTAGCAATGGGGAAAATACATTTTTTCAAAATTCCCTGCAATCTGCAGTATTCCATCTCGATGTTCAATCATTCAGGATGAGCCATTATGCGAGCACCATATGAATGCAGTGAATGCTTTCCATCACACGCTGAACACCTACTCACACTGCAGATTTTTTGCACTACTTGTGAGTAGTTAAATATCCTCGCGCTTCGGCTCCAGCTGTGATGAGTTCCAGAAACACTGACCTCAAAATTCTAGCATTAAAATCAGGAAATCCAGGGGGAGTGCATGAATATCTGGATCAGAAATTCATTGGTATCATTCGGCTCCGACGATAGCGTTTCTCGACAAACATCATACAGATACTACCCGTGATTTAATACTAACAAACTGGAATGTTCGTGGATGGTAGTTGGCTACCAAAAGCAACAAGTCCACAGTCACACAGGGCTCTTAGTAACATATGACCAAGCAGCAGTTTTAACTTCGTTAATTCAACCAGAATTTAACAAAGGAGTTTTGATCCTAAGTTGAATGAACTTCGGTTAAATTCTTGGACGGCAGGAAAACACCCTTTATCATCTCCAATTTGGTGGCATTTCTACGATGCAAACCTCGCGCCAGGTTTTTGCTAACAGCGCGTAAACAGTGTCTGCAACATGAATGGTTCGATGAGGACTAGTACACTCAGTTTCTGAGAGCTGCCTGGACTATCGAGTGTTGAGTTCATATTTTTTCAGCAATCTCTCCAGGTATTAGCGATGTGAACGGATATGCATCGGTTCGATTAAGTTAGTAAGATAGCTTATAAATAGTGCCGAAAGATTGAAAATTTTGCTGCAACTCACCGCTAGTTTGACCATGAAGGTTACCCATCGGAGAGGCCAATTCCCAGCTAACTATCCGTCCAATGTTCTCTTTGCATGGACAAGAGTTTGTACAAAACATGAACGAACCAGCCATTCTAATATCCAGATGATGTTAGCGCACGACGTACTTGACCCTGGGACCGCACTAAAGAGGACTATGTATTGTGTTTTTCTCCACTCGAAGGTTGAGCAAAGTGTACCGGTGATGTTCCCGTTACCCGTCACAAACAAACGTTATCCAGCTCTAAGTGTGACCACGTGAAGAAAAATGAGACCTACAAACTTCCTGAATTTCGACCTGTATAACATTTGAAACGGTTTGTGAGACGTGGTTTTGGCTAGGGAACACCGTAGTTGATTTACGCGCCAGGTAACATTGTAACCTATGGTACTTGTGACTTACCTTCCGGCCAAGTCATCGGATTTTAGGTCCAACGAAGGATCCGTATCGTCGGTAAGATTAGAATCTGGAATAAATAATGTTGAAAACCCGGTTAAAGAACAGTCAACAGGAGAAGCTGTTGAGCAGTATCACAAGTTGAATGCAAATTTGCTTCTGATACAGGTCACCGTCCCAATATGGAGATAACTCTCCACTTTTCTTTTGTGAAGAAGACAACCAAACTGAGGGTCGCGTCTATCCTGTAAAGTTGCGATTCCTTCCAATTTTCAATTAACCCGACTGGTTTAGCACTTATCCGAACCACAACAGGTTGAATAGGTTCGATCATCTCATGAGAAATGTCTGAAAACGTTGATCTAGACATACAGACCACAGAGAGTACAATATAGTCTTTGTTGAATTAAGTCCCTCATACATATAAGTATGTATCTTTTCGTTGTATAAAACTAGCAGGAAAATGTTCAGTGTTTTTCACTCACTGCCTGTTTGCAATATTTAACAAAATCACGCCAGGTGACCTCGTGAGAAGATGATCATATACGTGTGACTGGCTAGTTAGGATAACCAGCGAACTTCACATCCCCGGGGGCTTTAGGGTTACGACAATTAGAAAGTCAGTTTAGTATCTGTTATACAACTCCCAATATCTAGAGGAAGCTATGTTATTTCTATGTATCCTAGGCTCAACTGAAAAAAATGAGTGGAGTTGTATTTGTTCCCGAAAAATAGGAAAAAGAATTTCGATTGCAGTAAACCATATGATAGCATAGCCAAATGTGCTGTGACCATGAGAACAGCATAACCAAAAGAATGTTTCTCAAACGCATATTGCCCTGACAACCACAGAGGAACTATATAGGAAAATGTTGGTAGCTCAGTTAGCGTAGATGGTGGTCGTTGACTTGTTCGCTGAGCTGGGCAATTTGATTGCAAACGTTTCATCACCAATCGAGGTGACATCATCAGTGCGTTATTGTGGAGCGTAGTAGTGCGTAGCGCTAAGCACTCCTATGCTCCACAATAACGCACTGATGATGTCACCGTGATTAGTGATGAAACGTTTGCAATCAAATTGCCCAGCTCAGCGAACAAGCCAACGACCAACAAAGGAACTGCTAATCGGGTTGTGTTAAGACACATGAATTTCGGCGGCCGTTGACACAAACATGCTGGAATGGCAAATACTTTTCTGTGTTTGTGTATAGGTATAGTTGAATCGAGTCAGATCCTAGTTCAACATTACGGGTGGTCCCACGATGTCGAATTTGAGTAAGTTCGTGCGAGCTTACTGCAGGGGTATACAGAGAATGCATACCGGGAGAGTCAAGGCATGACAGGATTCACCAAGGTTAGCGAACACCATCCACCTTCAGTAGTCTTCTGCTTTGCAGAGGGCAACTGACCGGTTTGTTCGAAAGTGGTTACTGAAGTCTTGGTAGAATTACTACTATCGATTAGCCAGAAAATTTGAGTGTCTTTCAGATGATTTGGATCAGTGAAGTTTCTTACCAAAATTATGTTAGGCGCGGGAGAGAGAGAGAGTATCTCGCCCTGAACAGTAATTCAAAACATTTGAATGCCAAGAGTAAATTGGTGATGAAATTACAACGGCATTTTATCGCATTCCAATAGACCTCTGCTCTAGAAACAAGCAGATAGTACCCAGGTTCTAAAAGATCTCCTGAAATTTACCTCTGTCAGAAGCGAACGGAACAGCACATAAAATGACCATCATTTACGTTACCAAAGAATCACAATAAAGGTGGCTAAAACTTGAACTTGGAAGAACTGGTTTGTGGACCGGTTACTTTAATTGCATTACCAAGCCAGCATCCATGAATACAGTACCCTCCTTTATGGAGAAAGTGGCAATCCCTCATCGGGGTTCTTTGTGGATGACCTAACGACAAAAAACTGGAAATGTGATTTTAGCATCAAGATAATCACAGTTTAGTCAGCTTCAGTTATTTCGAGCACCGCCTAATTGAATTTACTAAATCACCCCGTAACCTCTGGAACCATAGGAATACCTATGCAAAATGACGTATGCGTACAATGATTTCCGATGCTCGTTGTTTTCCTATCCACATCCCAGGTGAACCCCAGTAAGAACATAAAAACAAGGCTTGTGTAATGTACATTCGCCCGTATCGCTGAGGCTGAAAGACTCATGTTTTTCGTACCAGATTGCCCATCTACTTCTAATCCACTGTTCATCTGTCGTCTGCTGAGGCGGTAACTTTACTGAGTCACAATCGGATATTTAGATTCAAACGTACTGGAACAGGAAATATGGGGTAGAAGTCATGGAATATGCGGTTGTTAATGCAGTACAAGCAACGTTCCGACCTTGTTTGTATTCCATCACTAGTCCCACTTATATTGACTGTTACGGTTGTTGATTCCCCTATTTCCACAGGTAATGATGATTTCCCACCAGTTCTCTTCGACCAATCATAATCCAACCATCTTCCACCAATTATCTTCCAACCAACTTCCACCAATCAGCTCCCAGAAATGTGCGTAATTATGGCAGACTCTATCTGTAGCGTAATCAGATATTAACAAGTTAGACGGTTTTGTGTTCGATATCGAACATGTAGATTTGCCCTCCATGTGAGGGAATCAATAAAATATGAAGAGAAATATTATCGAAATTGCCTTGCACTCATCGGTTGGCCATCAAGAAAATTGGGTAAAATTACTGCTTTTGCCTATTACTCGAAAAACTGCCTTGCAAATACCTGTTTGAAAAAATAGAATTGAGAATAGCCCCCTTCTGGAGTAGATTACTTCTGAACTCGAACCATATTCACAGAAAACGATCAAGAGTTAACGGTGATCAGCACTTCAGGTGTACACCCGAGAAAGTTGCAGAAGAATCGTCAACGCACGGTTGAGTTTGCTAGAAAAGCAACAGAAGGAGCATACTATTGTATTTTCTATTGGATTTCTTTAATGTTCCTCTGATGTCAAGAAAAAAAGTTTTGTTCACTGAAACCTGGTCGATCAAATCGTCACATAGAGCTAAACTGACTAACAGCACTGAGGCTAATCAGACAAATTCAAACAGAGGTAAAACCAAAATGCCAGCAACTAAACGTTGACCAGCGCCCATCTTACAACCAAAGTGTGATCCTCCCCCAACCGCTGTGATTTACGAAACACAAATCTAAGAATGTATGCAGACACAGGTCGAACCAGTATACTGCACTTAAGCCTGAACAAATGACAAATTCAGTAACTTTTAATCTCTGATACGCAACCTGGCTCAGTCCCATTAGAAAGAGAATAGTTTTTGGGAGGACATGGATCCATCTTAATCCTCGATGAGCTCCCTCCGGCCATACGATCGTGTCAAAGTTTTGTAGAAAGCTACTTCACCAGGTCATATTCTTGTACGCACCATCTTAGACTGTACGCACTCACTAATTAAAAAAAAGTTAATTAAGCACTGTTCCTCAATTATGCCGCCGATAAAATGTCTTTATCCATTCTGAGCATTGACACACTTGGACCACCACACTTGCCCGTTTCTTTAAAACCAGTTTTTTTGTCTTAATCGATGGAAAAATCTACACTAAAGTTTAATCCACAAGCGTGAAAAATTACCAAGTCTGTCTCAAATCACTCAGTACTTCGCGCAGGTTAAAGCGTCTTATGAGATCTCTGGCACAGTTGTAAAAAGTAGGCAAGTACTGTTCACTGTATTCACGAAGAGAGATTCAAACCCAGGATCTTTGTATTCCCATCCGTTCACCCAAGCGTTTTTCTCCGTTTACTGGGATGAGATGAGCCTTTTATAAATTGGATGAAACTTATCCCCCGCTTGTGTAAGACAGTATCTAGCAAACTTCAAACATAACCAAGGATCTGGTCCTCACTGCTAGCTTTTAACGGTTACTCTCAGGAACAATATTTTTCCTGAAAGGATGAACTTTGGAATATCGTGACATCGAGCTGCAAATAGAGCAAACAGATCGTTCCTTAAAAGATGTGAAAATCACTAGAATAGGATAGATAAGAACAAGAGATTGAAAGACAAGTTCTGTGCAATTCCCAATCTATTTGATTAATGATACTTCTGAGGCAGTTTTCATTATCAGTGAAGAATTCGTCGGTTTTGGCCACCGGTGAATCTTACCGGCATGGTTGTATTAACTTCGCAATGGTTATAAGCATTTGAACATTCCATGAACTTATACGAACCAGTATAAACATTTGGGTGAATTCAATGACGGGTTGGAAATATCGGATAACTCTCCGAGCATTCCAAATTGTCATACTGGCAAAAGAGAGAGGGAGACTTCTATAACGCAAACTGCATGCTCAGCGCTGTGCTGCGCTATCAATCAATGAAAAACAGGGCAAGCCAGAACATTTTAAGCCAGTTAGATCGAACTAGGGCGAATGATCGATTACCGTTTGGAAATTCCACAAAGACTTACCCCACACCAAAGTCATGTAATCAGTTGGCGTTCGGGCCCCATGTAGGGATGGAACTTTAAAAAGGTCGACGTAGAGGTAGAAAAGAAAAATAAAATTATGATTTAGATCGATAAAATTAACAAGATTTTGATCAGAACAGATAAACAAAGTTTGAAATTCTAACTTACGTCCGAGGGAATTGTGGGCTACGGGTTTTCGGACACACTCTGTGTCCTAATCAAAACGTTTAATGCAAAACAATTGGCAGACTAATTTGGTTTTACTGAGAGACCCAAACAAATCCACCCGAACATCTCCAGTTTATGAGACTGTTCTTCAACTCAGTGTGCTTCTTCATGTTTGATTCATGTTTCAGTTGGCACGTTATTCGAAATACCTCAGTATATGTTCTTGTCGAAGATCTTTTAACAACCTTATGGGTGCCATATATTACTACCTTGATTGCTGCTAAATTGTCGTGAGTAAACAAAGTGAAAACTTGAGGATGAATGAATTTCAAATGCTGGTTTCTGAAGAACGGACAACAAGTGTGTAACATTGACCTCAGGAAATGTTCAACTCCTGGTTACTCAATCACCTCAGAACATTTTAGGGTGGTTCATTCATTCTACTTCTTAAATCATCCGGGCTTTAATTGATGACAAACTGACTAGTCCGTTGACTTTGGTGTATTAAGCAGAGCGGTTGATTACCACAAGTTTGACCTGTTTCGCACTGCTTGTTAGCTGTGGTGTCTAGCCGTTTGTCTTGTTGTTGGCCACGGAATACGAAATCTGACCTCAGTCAATAAACCAGTAAACCAAGCGGTTGAATAATCGTGCAACTAATGTGCATGAGTGCTGGTCCGTGAACCCCCTGACTGTACAACAAATAGACGTTGACACCCAAACCAAAATCTAATTCATATAACGACAGATCCTTGACATCACTGGATCGCACACATGGGAACTGAACTCATTGTTTTCTGACTAAAAACTAGAACGGTAGTTGAAAACATATTGGCGGATGACTTAAAACATCCTTTTTGCGGTTCATGATGTAGACGTCTGCTCACATGTGTGGCGGTCACTCACTAGAAACACTGAATTCACTTAACACTTCCTGTCCCACTTGCAACCTTAGCCGACAAAATTTCCAATCCGTTTTTGTTAACGCGGCTCCCATCAAGGGCACGCGCCAGACTTACGACATTCGACTACATCAGGTCAAGTTGTATTCACGTTCGTGCAAGGATCAAACACGAAAGGGCACCCCTCTCTTCACACAGCAAGCAAAGAATAGGTACGCAACTCGGCCCAAGAACAATCTCGAGCGCACAGGATCAGAAGTGAAGCGAGTTCCAAAAGTCTCCGCGGACAACTACGAAACACGTGTAGCAGCTATAATGCAGAGAAAACACGCCCCGCGTCTGGAACTTCATTCAAAAACTCTCAACCATTTTCTTCAAACGATAAGTCAATTTTCGACTTATCCCTATCTTACATTGTGCACATAACTTCTGTAATCATCATCGTTCTGGTAAAAAAAAGACTTTTGTTAGTGCATGTCACCTGATAACCAACCTAATGACGTCACTAAAACACGCAAGCAAGAGCTTTGGAGAAGCAACCATAGTGAGTCGACCGGAAGAAGTTTACTTTATTGAATGTTCTCCTCAGAGGATAATATAAATAAAGTTGTTTCTCCCGTTTGCAAGTTGTGAATTAACTGAAACTTTCTGTGAAAAACCTCCTTTCAGTCATTGGGAAAGTGCGTTGTCATATTAACAGGCAGTAACTCGTGGATGACACGAATGAGTCAATGCTTAATTTGACGTTACTTGTAAATGTGATCTCACAACGCTTTAACCGCCTGGGTTTATCTGCCGTTTTTACTACTTTGTTTTCACATCAGAACCAATGTTTACTCCCGCTAATTAGATCATCCAGATCCGTTTGCACACCATTTGTATTGCTATACATGGGTAAAAGTGTCCGGTGGTTCAGCAACTTGTCAGAGATTAATTCATATAGGGCCACATTTTGACTGTACATAATATCGATAATAATCCATGTAGTTTTCGACAAATGAACTCATTTGCACAGCGATTTCGACTTCACGAGAGACTCAGCCGAGCCTCTCGTTCATGATATTCTCAAACGAAATGTCCCGCACAGAGGCCGCCTCACGCTTTAGTTGGTACGGTATTCAAAACATCGGTATTTATTTTTATAAAGGAAACTACTCACAAGCGACTGTGCCTACTTGATGAGCCTCAAGAAGCGCGAAGCCGATCATGGGTTGTCGAAGCGTTTTTAGCAACCTTGTGAGCAGTTTCACTTAAGAAAAATGCATGTAGGTTATTTATTTGTATTTTTCAGTTCTATCATCCCTTCAAAACCTGTGGAAGATTCACCACATACGCCAAGACTGAAAAGAAACCCGCGTCGTCCCACGTTGTAGGTCATAAAATATTTAATTTTGCTCCTAACTCATGATTATCCAATTTTGTAGCAGTATTTAGTTAGCTGATTGACACAAAGCCACGGCTTCTATTGACATCTACGTTCGGTCGAGGCTGAATAGGGCATCAACATCTGAAAGCTAGGAATGTAATTGGTGTAACGGTGATACTATTGATGGGGATGCGAGTAGTATGTTTTGCTCTTGTAAATCCGCGTCGCGTCTCTTGAAAAGTGAGATCTGTTGCGGAATTTGCGGAGTCGCTTTGTAGCATTTGCTTGGATTTGAGCAACAGTCAATGAATATCCATAAAATTCCAGGAAGGCACCTTCAAGGAAAGGATGGATATTCAGTTTTTGTAAACTAGATGCATATGAGAGTTTTGTTTCCCTGTCCAACGGTCTGTACTTGTTCAGTTGGCATTTTATGATAAATAACTCCGCAGCGAAGGCATTCTTTCTTTCGTTGGTATTTCCTTGATTTCCTGTTTTTTGCTTTGTTTTGGACACAACAAGTAACGTAGAGCAGAAGACTGAGGTATAGATCTGGCTGTCAGAAAAGAAATAACAGATTGACGCTCCTTGGATCAAGCAAACCCATCCTGCTTTCAGTTCAGTCCAAAAAGTATTTGATCTTCCTTACCATGTATCGATACCTGGTGTACTTCAGAGCGTTCCAGGGCTTTATCAACTGTGAATAGTGTTCACTTTCCATTGCACAATCTCTGTCATGTCCAGTTACGGTCGGTGACGCCAAGGAGTTCACTTTCCGCCCTCTAATTACTCACCTCCCTCCAAATTTCTCCTTTAAAACCCAAAGTTAGCAGAAGTCAAAGAGACAGTTGACTTTGTTCCTGATGTCGCTGGCACGTTAAAAAATTTGGTCTATTGATTGATTGGTTTACTGATTTTGAGGGCTGCTTGCAAACTGTCTTTTACAATACTCGACGCAACCTGGAAAATACATTGTATGCATACACATTGCATGCTTTTTCCAACTTATGTATGATGCGTTCCATAGCATAGAAAGCGCATCATATGTTTCCAGCAACGTGATTAAGGAGTAACGGCGAGAGATTTCGAAGATTAGAAAATTTAAAAAATTAGAATGACAAGGATCAACTCGTCAACTTTGGTGAAATTGCCTTCTGAACATTAGCAACTCAAGAATCACGGGCATTCCAATCAATCGTATGCACACACACAAACTATCTCTGAAGGAGCTTGCGAAAGTGCGCGTATTCTTGACCAGCTGTGGCCACACTTGGAAGCCCTTGGTAGACACTGCTCAAATAGATATCATTAGCAACTGAAACTTTTATGTACTGAGCACTGCATCTTGGTAGACCAAACAGATCAACCGCACAACAGGACAATAGCCAGTCCTCGGTTGTTGTAACTCACCCTGTTTTCTAGCGCTCTCTTGCAAAGTTTGCAAGCGGAATATCGATCAACAATGACTTTCTTCTACTATGGGCTCCGGATAAGTTATTTTGATTCCGATGCACCGATAGTCACTACAGTGGGGTCTAATCCCACCTAGCAACCGTGAGATATCTTCACCGACAGTCTAGGCGTCATAGCAATTTTAACGATTTGAGAAATATAAAGAGCCGATCGTATCAAACCAACCATTAGTATACAATGCAGATCGTTAATTGTCCAGCACACATCCTGTCGACTGGTTTTGAAAATAAACGCATGGGGTGTAAACTGTGCAAATATGCTTGACCAGTAAGATTTTTACCACAACTCGTAACTGGGTGTTGTTGGGGCGGGGTTGAGGATTGCCATTTCCAGAGAAGGTACGACAACGAAACTGAAGCATGTGTATGACATGAATTCATACTCCATTGAGAAGCAATGTGTGGTTTGCAAACTCAAACGTTTTACTTAATGACGTATATTTTGTGGTCCACTAGCCAGCTACTTTTGCATTCATGACAAACGCCTGTGCCTCTTAGTCATCTTTGTTTATCTAAACATTCAGTAGCTAGCAAAACTGCGAAATCATGCCCAATCGCTTGTCAGAAATGGGACAAAACTTTACACACTGTCCAGGTTGATTTCGTGAAGGTTGTATCATCTCGTTTCAGTATTTTCCAAGCAGTCTGAAGAACTTTATTCGTTGGCTCGAATGATACATAAACTTAGGTTGGTATTGTGATTTAATATTGTGGCATTTTGAAGCTGATCTATGCGGAAAAACCTAGAATCAGTGTACAACTTTTTGTCCTAATTACGGGTTTTCGAATCCGGACCTTTTCAGCCAGTTGCTTGAACAGCATAGATTGGCTTCACTCACAAGACGTAATCTCAGGTGCCAAATTTCCAAGCCCCCCCACACACCCACTACCAACAGTTGACAAGTAGCTCAGGGTAAGAATAAATCCACACGATGAATGTGAGAAATTGCCTCGTGCGCATCGAGAAAAGAAGCAACCACGTGATGTCGCTTCACTGATTGAGCATTGAATCAGTGACTGGCGAATGCCTAGTTTTGCGTTAATCGCACTGTTGATCAACCGTTCGCACAGCCAGGATTTCACCGCTTCAAAACAGCCTAGAGTTTCATGAGACGCACACAGTTGATGATTCCCAGAGATGATGAAACAGGTGTACAATGCCTTGATTAGGCTTTACTTAGACGATGACATCTCAACTGAACATAACGTTTTGTAGCTTCACTGCAGAAAGTGTCTACTGACGCATGAAATCAAGTGCGACCACTACGGTGATAGAGGTGTCAACTTTTTTCGAGGCCGTTCGGTTTTCTATTCACTACAACAGGGCCGTAGGATACTGAAGCTCTCAAAGTTTCCTACCTACCTATACCAGTTTATGCTGAGCTGCATGGATGTTTGCGAAAGGAGCTGTACTGTAGTTTCCCGCTCTTCAGTCTCAACAACCATCGCACATAGAATGAAGTTCTCGTGCATACACCGTTCGCATAGGGTATAAACTAACAGCAACGATTCAAAATTGAGCTCAATTGACAGAAACCAAATTCAAAGTGATTAGCAGGCAGCTATCTCGTCACCATGGTGATCACACGAGGATTTTCATGAAGTACAAAAAATGGAGACTCATGTGATGTTTTTATGGATCCACGTGGTAACAAGCAGAGAGAGATAGAAAAAAAAACAAAAAATCCATGGGTCAACCGATCCATATCGATTTTTGGGTGAACGGTGAAATTCGCCTGCCTAAATTAACACTGCTGACGGCTTTGCCATGTTAGATTATGGTTGTTCCTCTTACAATAAATTGTCTTGCTGTCTGTATAGCCGACTGTTTCAGTTATTTTGTTTGCTTATTCGTGACCAGGTGGATAAATATATAAAACGAGCTAGGCCGTAAGCATGGAACATGAAGAGAGCTGCATTATGACGTAATATAAATCTCCAAGAAGATTTGCTGCCAGTTGCTTATATCAACCTGACCGTTTACGACTAGTCAGAGTGGTCATAACGCAGCACAAAAACGCTATCCACATAAAGCAGAGATCTTTCATGGACATGGTCAATGCGCTCCTTTTGAGGGACCTCCGCCATTCGAGGGATTGAATTTCAGACTCGTCTACTATCATTTGGGTGACCCTAAACTACAATCGAAACACGACCGGCGAAAAACGGCCGGTGTTTCCAAAACCCAAGTGCCTTTGAAACAAAAAATCTGCTCTCGTATGATTCTCTGACAATTTTGTCGATCGTTATTGTGAATTGACTTACTTTGCTTGAATCCTCCTTATTGACCTTTGCGAAGTACATTCGCGGGATAATGATAGATATGAATCGATTGATTGACCTATGTTGGTCTTTTGGGGATCCGAGACATCTCAGTGGTTACAGGTCGAATTCACTGACCGGAAAGCCGGTGGTTTCGGCTCAACCCCTGCATCACGACTGCGCCTGTCTAAGCTTGGGCAACAGAGTGGTACCTCAGTCCTCGTGCTTCCTTCCGGTAGCGTGGCAGCTAAGCACCGGAAGGGTGTTACAAGTGAACATTTTAATCGGTAGTTTGCCATCTCCTCGATAGTCGGGAGATATCCAGCTGCAAGGGGATTAGCATATGCTTTATAGCCTTTTTAACCAGTTCACCGCACATTAGATTCCATCTTCGGGCAAATAAGCCAGAACGGCCAAACCTTTACTGTTTCGGCACATCTGGGTTGTTAGGATGAGGTCGGAAGCTACTCAATCAACTCAATAACCCAAAACCAAACAGGATTTTTCTGGAATCTACATTTAAAGCACAGTATCGCATAGTATCACACTGCTCTAAGAAGTATTCCTAGCGGCTCAAGGTTCCACACACAGTTATTCAAAATGTGCGCACTGTTTTGCTGTCAATCGAGCTAATGCTCGTGAACTGCTGCAGCCGTCAGCCCAACATCCCTTCGACCATCCGAGTCTCCGCCGATGAAAAAGGTGAGTACTCGGCAGTGACCAAACGACTGGAAGAGATAGTCCTTCATAGCCATGGCTAATAAAATCGTTATCTGCTTTGAATATCCAATCCGGTAACCTGGTCCACTTTTAGTGCAAACGTTGACGCAACCGAACCTATCTACTTCGAAGAGGCTGTTGTAATATCAGTTTCCCCAGCACTGTCAGTGGTTTAGCAAAGTTAACTTTCCAGGTTTCAATGCCTAGCGGCCAAAACTTACTTTACACCATTATCGAAAACGTTTGGTGACAATTGGTAGATTTACTGCCGAGCAACGATTAACTTTTGATATAAAAGCTTTGTCAGGCCAAGTGACTGGGTTCCGAGTTCGTATTACGAAATTCCTGACTTATGACTGAAATTGGCCCTTAGTGAGGGTTGCGGGGGGGAAGAAATTGTTAAACTATCATTTTTTGAGGACATTTGTTGGTCCCGGCCATTCATTGGATTGAAACGTAGCAGTCCTCTCAGAGGGTCCGAATTTCCAGGGAATATAATGTAGGGACCACCGAAGTTATTCACTCCCCGAGATACTCAGCTCTATTCTTGTCAGTTCGTGCACTCCGTGGGACGCCCTTTTAGAGCGGATGCCTAATAAAGCTTGGAATAATGGGAGAACTGTTCAAGTTTAATTGTCGTTTGAAGAATGAGATGCCATTTGTTAGACACTTTCTGTTTTAAGACAGTAATGCGACAAAAAACGTAAACAACTAAATTAAGCACCAGCTCACCTCCCAAAGCGGCCGGTTTTAAGTCTTGTCTCGATTCCTGTTGCTCGTCGTATCCATCTTCTGGCCGTTCGCCCAACCCTGAGGAACCGCCTTTCACAAGGCTCTCATCTAATTTACTCACACAATTTTCAGATTTCCCCAAAGGATGTTTGATTTGGTCTTGCTGGTCTGCTTCGTCCAGTGCATCTGAGGAGGCAGTGCTAGTCAGGTGTCGCTTCTGTATGACCGCAACTGATTCCGATTGGTCATAAATTTCGAAATAGTCAGATGAGGACTCGTGCAAACTAAACTGGTTGATGTCAGTCAACAGAGTATCATCAATAAACCCGTCATCCGTACTACCAGTTTGTCCAGCTAAACCACAATGCTGTAGGCACTGTGGCATACTGGCGTTCCACGTACGGCGCAAAGCATTGCGATACACAATCTGACCGCGTGGCTGTCCTGCTCCGGCTGGCGGATAAACAGGCGACCCAGCGTAATGACTGGAATAGTTTGGCCTACGACGTCCACGAGACCACCAAGAATTTCGGCCACGGCCCGGTCGGCGAATTCCGTTGTGGGAGAGAAGGCGGAAGTTCCCGTGATCCACCAAATTGTGATCAACTTCTGAAAGCAAAAGTTTGATTAATCCGATAAATTGGTTGTACACGATGAGAATACATGGAGTTTTTGATACCACTAAACTCCCCACTTCGAATAGACCACTTGGTGAGGTTGACTAATGTGAAAGTTAGTAGGGCTTTGTCCTCTCCGGTACAGTAGAGTTCAGCTGATAGAGCGGAGGTTGTGCGCCTTTCTCAACCATGCCATTGACTTATCTGAGGTAGTGTTTGTTCCCATAAAGTGAGGAAACCCCTCACAAACCTACAAGTGCAACTTTGATGATCAGCATGTCATCAATGTGGGGTTGATGGAAAGACGAAAAACCGAAGTGTTAGGAGTATACGGGATAAATAAC
>NW_008751746.1:1289877-1396188 GCF_000715545.1 Opisthorchis viverrini
GGGGGGGGGGGGTTGATTAGTCTCGCCTAAAGGTAGTTGGTCTAGCTTTAAATTCTCTGTCACCTAAATAATCAAAAACACGAATGAATTCCCACTAAGGAATAAAATGAATGAGCATGTGTTTCTTTGAATGATTTGCTTTTGTTTACTGGTATCACATTTCATAGATAAATATGCCCATATATATATATATATATATATATATATATATAAAGTTTAACTTGATCTGCCTCTCAAACATATTTTGCAACAAAGTAAACGGGTTTAGCCCTCCCGTTCCTAAGACTTTTTACTTTACCCACTTTGACCCGTACCTAAATTTGTCAAAAGCTGCCAGATTATCGATGTGCTCGGACTTCAGTGCTGGAGCTCAGTTCCCTAAGGTTCAAACCCCTAGAGGAAGGCCAACCGGGAGCATGCCGACGAACAACAGCGAGTCCTCGATACTGTGGTAAATCGTATAAGAAGGCGGTCTAAAGGTATTTTCTTACTTGGTGTTTGATCAAATCGACTGCCAAGCTCGGTGAACAGCCAACTTATCAAATACCAACTAATGCATCCAAGCTACCAATATTTCAACATATCATCAACATTTTCTCCTCGACAGGGGTGTGAAAAAGTGTCATGCAGGCGAACAACAGTTATGGCGATCCACAGTTATGAAAGTGGCGATGCTGCCTGTCCCATAAGAAGGATGGGTTAGAAGAGGTTGGCTAACTGTTTACTGCAGTCCAAATCTTTTTAAACCCAAGGAGTCTATCGCGGATCCGAAGGTACCTTCTGTAAGTAATCGCTTACTGAAGTACACCTTACTTGTTGAGCTCTCTGCCCAGGTGAACCCTCCGCAGCTAAGCAGATGAGGCTGTTGAATTTTTAGTTTAAGGAATGTTACCTCGATTAAACATCAATAAACGCTTCCTCGCTGCTCAAAATTTTAAATCGCAGGGCAGAATAAGAGTCTCCGGACAGAAGCCTTTAGTCTTGTACCGGCTTGTGGGTCAGAACTGAGTCAAAGGCTCAAGGGAGGGTACCTTATAAAACCCCCTACGGCTTGGACAAACAAGAAGCGTCACTTGCCCTTGCAGCTCCTCCCTTCCCCCTCCCAAATTATGTACTCGGGTCAACCCAACTATTGGTCATCCAAACAGTGTCGCTTACCAAAACAAAAATAATCCCTTACTGAAGTCAAAAACTCTTAGCCACTTAGCAGTCTTCAATCATCGTAATTTATTGTCTAATTTGGCTTCAGGGATCGCTTATTGAAAACTTGTTTCTGCTTCCCGTCGACTTACATTTAAGTCTCCGAGAAAAGCATACAAGATTCCGCCGCTTGGGAATATGCAATGGCTCGTGACATCTGCGGCGTTGGAATTACACTCCGCCCCAAGGCTGAAAACATTTTGTGGGAATGGATCCCACCAGACAATCGTCTTTGCGCTGTACGGTTGTCTAGCTCATTCACGATCAATGAAGGTCACTGTGGTAAACGGTATCCTATTTGTTGTATCCGCATACGTCCCGACAGAACGCAGTTTTTAATGTGAAAACGATGAATCCTACGACTGTCTCGGTCAACAAAAGAGTGGACATAGTCATCTCAGAGAGTTGACATGGCCGCCCAGATTAAACACGTTAGGATGGCAGATTTGTAGTCGATACTCAACATACGGATAATTGACAGTGACGTTTTCAGTTGTCCGCTCCTGGCTGGTAAGGAATTTTATCATAAGCCCTCACAATGAGTCACTTGGACGCAACCAATCGCAAGCCAGTCAAGGACTCAGCAGGATCAAATGATCATCATTTACAGATAGGGAGCCTCAACTAACGATTACCGTTCGTTCTGGTTTATGCAACCTGACTGATCATGCCAATATGTTGAGTTGGTTATCTCTTCGCTTTTCCTCAGAATCACGCGTGTCAAAGCAGAGCAGCTTCATTTATCAACTGTAACGAGTTTCCATAGCTCAACAACATAAAACTACAGGAAACGCACAGTCAATGACCCATTGGTAGTTGAAGGGAAGGAAGGAAGTTCTCAGTATTTAGGACTGTCTGTGGAATATTTATACGACGTCGTTGGCAGTAGAGCAGTTTGGAACTGTGGGACCACGTCCGTGTATTCAAAAGGCATGGTGATGAGTAGTCTATGGAGAAAACTGCTGGAGTCGTCCAGTTTGGGGAGGATAAAGCCCGAGGATTTGCTTCCTGACGCCAGCAACTGGTTACCTAACAAAGCCATGTGCTTTTCGCCTCCTTTGGGTCCTTACTGGAACTGTGCGGGCCAATAATGCCCAGACGAACGGAGAATTCAGATTACACACTGATCGGCCATGAATCACATGTGGTTTAAAGATCAGCACATGATTGCCGCATGGAAACTTCCTAGAAAACCATTCTCGTCTGAAATCAGTGAGGTTGATGCTAAGAAATATGATACGAAGCCATATACTGTTATGCGGTTTCACTAGTTTGCATTCCGATTTCTGAGGAAATTAGTAAGCTCTATGCAAAATGTTGCAGCTGGATCGTTATACAGAGGTTAGGTCCATTCGGAATGACGACAGATGTGTTGCCATAAATTGTGTGTGACACAGTATAGTGACATTCATTCGACTTCAAATTAGGAATTACAACTGATGTCGATGATTTCGAGATAAAGAATCTTCTCCTTGAAATTGATGAACGTATCTCAGTATTATCACTCATTTTGCGAAACATACAAAAGACCCGGCCATCTGTGGAAGAACTGCCACAGAGTTTGTGCTCGATTCAAAAGCAGTATCATAAAACTGACAGCCACATGGTTTGGAAGCTAACTGACTGATACAAAGAGCCAGATTCTCAAAAACTATAGACACCAGGATCATTGAATATCAAGTGTCACATTAGTATTCACATTGTTCTCACCTGAACAGTCTAATTCAGAGCCCTGGTATGGTTGTTTCAGTTGGACCGCACCAAGAAGCGATAAGATCCTAGTTTTGCTCTCAGTAAAGTTCGTCAACAATGCACATCGCCGTTCCTGACGGAGTTTGCTGGATGCTCCTGGAATACCAGGCAAATATCAGGTAGATTTGCCCACCGTTGGGCCACATGGTTGATACTCAGGTATTCGCTAATCCACCTAGTAAGTGCATTTTTTGTCGTCTATCCGATCCACCTGTCAGGATTTACAGGTCACCTAGCACCAAGAGAGACTGAAAACTGCAGGGCTTTCTACCTAGTGTGGAGTCTGTAGAAGTTGCCTTTATACCATTGACGAGTGAACAGCTCTCCTTCTGATCTGGTGCAAATTGTTGGTAACCTACAGGCTCAAATTTTGCTCTTATAGTACTTTCCTTGGAAGGAAGACACAACCGTTCAAACAAGAAGTGAATACACAACCTGCTAATACCGTCACCGCCTACAACTAAGCAAAAGCGCCTGTGGGCTACGAGCGTCCATCCTACTACCTAACGGGGAAGTCCTGACAGGAGGACCCATCAGTCAACATAACCAACTAGGACAGTTGGTTTCTGAACCATGGGCACTTATCGTAAAGTTGTTGAAAACTGTTCCACAACCCACGACCGGTTTCCTCTTCTTGCGGCTCGTCAGGTAAGTGCAGTACCCGAGTTTTTGTCAAGCTTATGTTCTAATTGAACCCCGACCGAACGGATTTCGACAGCTACTCTCATTTGCGCACAAGCTTAGTTTTGACAGGGGACTCAAATCAATCTATTTGAATCTCTCGCTTCTGAAACAGGAGGCGGTCTGGTACACCCAGACCATCGTAAACGAAAGATCCAGCTGGATTCACTTAGGACGTTTAGCGTACTTTCGATCGTGGCTTTCGGCGTCACGACACAGCACGAAAGTGTGAATACGTTTGTGCGTTCCGATATGATGATTTGGGAGGCCCGGCTCGCGCTGTTGGAGTGGCGATAAAATGTCCACCAGTACGACAGATATTGTGGATTCGACTGCTGACAGATTCAAGGGCACACACTACTGATTATCTCTAATAAGAGCGAACCTCGAATCCGATGTTTGCGTACTTATAAGAATACTTGCCTGTAATGCTAGAGGTGGATGAAGACCGCGAAATTGGAAACAGACGCTCGCCACTATCACATGACCTGTTTAACTAACTCTGCGGCAGCCAGACTACCTTGTCTAATATAGTATGTGCGTGCGACTGTTAAAGTTATTTATGCAAAATGACGCGTTCCTGAGTTCACCACTTTCAATATTCGAAACACTAATGCAGATTGGTTTGTGGTGTAGCGCGCTCAGAATTCATGGATTCTAATCCGAGTCTCATTATCGTTTCGGTAATGACTGATCCAGGTGATCATGACGAATCAGCAAAAAGCACGTGACTGTATCGTCAGTGCGACTGCCTTTACTGTTCACACAACCCAGTATAGCAATATAGGGCTAAGCTAATGTGTGGTATTTTGGAGTGGACAGGCCCAGAACCCAGTAAGTTCGACCTCATTCCACAGATTGATGGAGTCTTACTTCTGAGAACAGTCCAGTACAGTTTGGGAGGAAATTTTTCGAAGAAATACGTCTAAAATTAAAATCTGCGTTATCTTTTTTTCCGCTGGTCTTCATGTATCAGTTGGTTTTTACCAAGCACAATGAGTGATTGACAGTTACCCTGGTTTACGTGCAAATGCTCAGTTTGTACCAAGTTTCAACTCGACAGAACCTCCTTCTCCTATCACATTACCCCTCTGCAAGAGATTACATGAATACACGAAGAAGGGGTAATCCCCTCTGGAGGTGCCTTCTCTTGTGAACAATCCTTATTTCTAATGACTAAGCGCTGATTTCGAGAGCAAACTATACCGTCTACAGAACAACCAAATTAAAGTTCAAGCTTAGAGAAAGAAAGGCGCAAATATGTTGCACTTTAAAGCTCACTTCCAGCACAGATCACCTCACCACGCCGCCAAGGTCCGTCCGTAATTCCTGTGCCAAAACTATGAGTCTGACGATGTTGATAAGCTGGCGGTGCCGTGAGAAGACTTGTTGGTCGCCCAAGACCAACAACTTGGTTTTGTTGTCTGTGCTGACCCGTCTCCATAGTGAACTTGTTCCAGTCCGTGCAATGTGCTATACCTGTGGGGGGATGAAAAAACCAAATGTTGGAGAATCGCAGAAACGGGTAATCATCTCGACAGAAACATTGGTTTTTATCTATTCGGTGTTTTTTCTCTCATCAAGTTTGAGATCGTTAACAAAGTCATTAATGCGTGTACTACGGGATATTACTTGCATAAGAATGTTGTACTGATGGATCTAGTACTGATCTAGGTTTTAGCGAGTAAGGCCGTGAAATTCAGTGTGGAAAAGTCTTGGAGAACTGGGACAGTTTTTTCTATAATATACCGAGATTCTGTAGATAGACCATCTCTGAGTAAAGGTATGAAGAACAATATCAAGCCACGGGTGCCTGGCCAGTGGAATACCCCAATGTGAGCAGTACTCCAGCCCCGAAATCGCTCTGACCACAAAATGCCTAGCCGTGTTTATGACGACTCCCTCAACCAGCCGGTTTAACAGGAACAACGAGGAGTGGTCAGCACTTATTATAGGGGCGATTTTGATAAAATTCATTCATTACCAAAAGCCACGGCACAAGTTTGCAGCAAACGTCACCAAACAGGGACATACTCTCTAAGTAGAGCGGTCTTCAAGTAGACAGACAGCCAGTGGACAAGAACCAAAGTGACTGACAGATTGATAGAAAAAAATTGATGTTCTTGACAATGAATAAGTAAAACGTTCAACACGGTTGTTGGCTCATCAGTTGGTCCGTTCTAAAGTTTACTTACCTGGCTTTAGTATCAACACGGACCGATTTCTATAGTGCCATTTCAGTCTGTATATGAAGTGAATGACATACTAATTCGACTCACTGGCGTACCAAATTGGTTTTCATAGGGGACTCACCTGGAACCCAGCTGAATAGCTCGTTTATGATACTCTGAGCAACTGAATTCACTGCACTAGGCCGCCTCATTTTCACTTAGTTTGACATTCTAGATATCGCGGTACATTCGTTGGACTGTTAGACTACTCACAAAGTTGCCGAAGACTTTGCAAAAGCCCACGACCGATTGCACCCTTCTTCGGGCGTATCAGGCAGGCGCAATCCCCGAGTTTCCGTCAACCTCATGTTTTACTTGAACCCAAGGCCTAGTGCGCTTTATCAGTAACGTTAATCGTTTGAAAACAATTTGTAGAAGCGTAAAGTGAAGGACTATTCGGAGGTCTCCTCAAAGTAATCATCATCTGTATATAGAAGGATACTACCAGATTTTGTCCGGCCTTTTGTCATCCGACCTTCCATCAGCGTATCCTTTTGGGTGGATGGAGTTCGCAAAAATTTAGAAGATATTCTGAGGAGAGTGGCAAGCGAATAGTGTGCAGACAGAATTGACTATCGGAGTGCTTGCAAAAGCAAAGCCCGTTTCCTAGAGCCATCCACTGATGTGCAGTAATCCAACACACTGCCCAAGAAACTTTAGTCTGGAATACTTAGCTTCGAGTCCCTGTATAAGCACCTTGTAATTGTTCCCGGTCTTGAGAATCGTGTGAACATGTTTCGTCCGTAGAAAATTTAGAGACACTCCCTAACGGTATATTGAGAGTTTATTGTTGTTCATTTCTTCGGGTGGGCATATTCTGTCCACGCAACAGATCGTAATTATATCCTCAGGCATCTACCAAAAGATGTATGGAAACAAGCGTACCAGAGCATGTTGAACCAGTCCTGTGCTCAACTAATCTGTTAATCCCATGCAAATGCTGCTTAAAGATATAACCTGAGGATCAGTTACGTCAAGGAAGTACGTTTTGTTTGACGACAAGACTCTATCGAATCAAGATCCAGGCATCTTCATGGTACAGAGGTAAAAACGTGCTACTTTGTAAGAGTGAGCTTTCCGAAAATAATTTTTCTAACCAATAGCCGGAATGTATTTGGTGTGATGAAACAAAACGCAGTGGTTTGTACAGTCTACGAGGAATCACCAACGTATCGCAACATCTGGACCTGTTGTCTAGGTTCCAGTTTCCCGTAATCCACTTGACTTCTCTGTCATAACAGGAAGTCATGTCGGTTCAAGTAGACAGTATTAGAATCACGTGATCACGTGTTGTGCATATAAACATATGACCGTGTCTAACTAGCTGACGAACCATATTGACTTTCGACTTCCCGATGGAACGAGTCTTTTCAGACTTAGATGTACTTGGTATTATTATTATCATCACCATCGACAGCATAACATCAATGTTCGACATTGATGCTTCACTGCCATACAGTCATGATTTTCTTGTAAGAATAAAAGTGGATGTTGAAGGGACTTCATAATACCGCGATCCTTCAGAGACTCCTACATCTCCAGGCACTGCACTGATGCTTCACTGCCATGCAGTCATGATTTGCTTGTAGGGATAAAAGTGGATGGTGAAGGGACTTCATAATACCACGACCCTTCAGAGACTCCTACATCTCCAGGCACTCATTCAGACAAACTGTATGAAAGACTCATAGCTACACTGATTCCTGCACATCCTACCGAAGCTGCTTTTGCATTGCCAGAGGTTCGCAGTCGGAAACGAGTGGAGAGTGACTGTGCAATTAGCTCGGTGAAAGTGCTTGGATCTTGCGTTTTTGTTTCCGATATGCAACACACCAATATCGAGCGAAAAATAGCAGTCTGTTGTTCCGCTTGGTATAGAGACCGGTCTTCGAGATTTGAAGACTGATTTCCAAAAACCTGAAGTTGTCAACAACGGCTAACGTGCAGATGTTGCGGCCGGGACAAACGAGGTTGTCAGTCTCAACGGGGGAGCCTACCGAGAGGGAGCTATTAATTGAGTACGGAGGGGGGAGAGAAAGTATATGAAAGGGAAAGAAAAGCATTAGTCTGTTTTCGCTTACCCGTCCTGCTGTATTCAGCAAGTAAGGCTCCCGTCTGATTACACTGCCTATGTGGTGTGGCAATAAGTTTAGTTGTATATATCACGTGGGCTGGGATACTGTGAAGTTGACCATACCTAGACAGGAGGACGATTAGGGCCCTCAACCAAAGCCCTTGGCTTAAAAGGTTGACCGCAAGGTAGCGGCATTTGACGGAAAAACCAGTACACTACCATCTTAAATGACGATACATCAAGCAAGATCCAACTCAAAACGAAGAAACAGGAATCTGTGTTGGTCGGAATCATTCTCGTTTATCAGCCTAGTATAAGGGACTCCGAGATTGTCGCACGGACACTCACTAGTATAGCTCAGTTAGTTATGGACGCACACAAACCGTCAGAGAGCACGGTGACAGTTCGTCTGCTCGTTCAATTTTTTCTGCTAACACAGACAAGCAAGTCATTCGGTTCTTAGAAGAAAGTTTGGGAGGCACCCGATTACCCGTAAAATAAACGGAATAATCGATTTCATCCTGAACATGCCGCATTAAAAATACACTGCTGGATACCGCCATGTAATCACTCATTGATATTGCGGTTGCGTAAGTGGCCTGCTCCGTGGCCTTCGGTTGGCAAATTTGTACCGAAATCAAAAAGTCCAGATGGTTTAAGAATTACTTTCCAAACTGAATCAGCTCACGAGCGGGCAACAGTACAATGTACGACCCGACATGAAACTTCTTCAGTAGTGCGGAACATTCACTACACATGCCAGCTCAACCGTGTGTTCGGTGCAGATTTTTAGTGTTATGGACTCAATACTGAATGACTGAGAACGAAAACTGATACCACCTTGCTTGCTGGTAACCAAAGCTTCCAAAGGGAGCGAGTAAAGTAACACATATGGTGGAATATCTTCCCCCAGAATAAGCGTCTCCCATTCCTCAATTACTCCCTTGGGGAAACGGTCCAATTTTCAACCGAACAGTACGATGAAGTTCGAAATGTGATGATGAGCCTTCTTTGGAGAAGATGTTGCCTTGATGACGGGAGAGCGAGGTGCTTGTCTATTTCTGTCACATCGGAATCGTGTACTATATGGTGAATCCGGAAATGGGATTTAAAAGCTTGTGAGGTTATCATGTGGTATCCAACTCCAGATGGCATGATTGCTGCTGTCTTCGTCTCAGCAGGCGGAGTGTTGTCCTTGACGAGCAACTGGGGTGGGAGCTGTCGGGAACCGAAGTTGGTTTACAGAATGCTCCAACGCCAGCCCACGGCTCAGAGTCATGTGTGAACCTAGCACTATGTGTGGCCGTCTTCCTAAGGGAGTTCCAATGCGTAAAAAGGCTAATAATTCGTAAAACAGAAGGGGTTTCCCTCTAAGTTGAACGATACATTGACATTTCAGTATATCTCATCGGCAACACTAAGTTGTTTGACTGGTGTGATGAATCCATGTGGATGACCACATAAATCGATGGCCTCGTTGGACGTTCGTTCTTCTGGTATTAATCAGCCAAGGGAAGCAAATATAACGACACCTGTGGTGAACATGTAGTAAGATCGATACGCATGAGATCTGTCGTCAGAAAAACAACAAGGAATCGATGGTAAAATCGATGATCATTGAGGCTTGTGTGCATGTCTTCGCAAGGATTTAGTTCGCATTTCAGAGTACAAAATAGGCCAAGAAAATGCTCGAATGTGAAGCCTTCGTTGACTGAACTAACACAAAACGAAGTCTATCACGCCTATTACAAATCATCCTTCCAGTTCGTTGGATTTTTTTGCCGAAATTCAATGTCCCGATAGGTGTCGATGCTCAAAACACATAGAAAGTAAATAACGCATGTACCATGAATTTCCTCAAACGAAACCCTTCTTGAAAACCGCGGAAGCCATTCATACATCAAAACCATTTTCTTTTCAGGGGCATCACTCTATAATTCGACACTGGTCTGCATAAATTAAGCCTGCTCATTTCCTACCGAGGCTATCTTGGGTTTAGCCTCATTCCACTGTGCCCCATCAGTGCTTATGATCATAAGACATAAAACAGACACCGTGCGATATGGGAATTAGATTTCAATTTGTCTTTTGTGAAAGTCATGATAAAAATTATCGCGTCAACCCATTAACTGAAATCCCACCTAGTTCCGCTGCTGAAAAGAGGTGATCGCATTACTTGGCAGTCAGCACTGAAACAGGTATATTCTGTTACCTTGAGTATACTCCTTTAACGGTTTTTATGTATAGATAAAAAAGACAATTGTTCAGCTGTATTGCCCTTCCGATACCTGGCTGCCATTCCACCCGAAGGAAGCACGAGGGCAGTGAAACTAGCCGAGATCTCAGAAAATATGTTGAGTTGGTGATTATAATCGCGACTCTCACAAAGGACAATTTTGCAAACCCAATTCCATATCCCACGATGTCTGTTTTGTGCCGTATGATGGTAGGAACCTATGGAGCACAGTGCAGTCAGCCAGACTGAGAGTAAACGCAAGCTAAACTCAATAGGAACGGTACTTCTATTTACGCCGTAAAGTTTTAAGTTCAAAATGACAAGAGGACATCAGGATTTCCGTTGGGTACCCAGTTAAGCAGGAAATTCGGGCACAAAATTGCAACCCGTCCCTTCAGCCACCAAGAATGAGAGAAGTGCAAATTGGACGGAGATCAGTACAGGGTGAGATCAAAATCGCCTGAGCGGACGAGGCTGTTACTTTAGAGCGATGACCTCCAAATATCTGGCAATTCTCATGCACCCCCCCCCCACAGTAATGTGTGGTGGCGGTTAGATTGAAATAACATGCTACAAAAGAGAACATTTTTCATCAATGGGTAACACGGAAAATCAGTGATGTGTCTATAAGTTTGTACGTACTCCATATTCTGCACACTACGAGCTCCCAACCCAATGTATCCTGCTGCTTACTGGGAGCTTACTAAACCACTGAATCATGAATCGTTGGTTAGTTGTCCTTTGAGAGGAACTGCATCTNTATATATATCGTCACTTGAGAAGTCAGTGGATTTAGATCGTTCTTAATGAATTATGTGATTGAATGATGAGTGATACAAGTAGATTTAACTGCTGTTCAGTTGTACTTGTCTGAATCTCAAGGCCGTGGTAGCGCTTAGTTTGAAATCGCTCCAGGACTTGAGTACTACAAGTAAACCAAAGCGGTTGCCCACTCTTCTCTAACGTTTTAGTACTGGTTGAGTTTGCTTCTCAAGCCGAAATCTCCAAAAACAATGCCTTAATATGTCTTAGCCACTGGAACACTGAAAACGGCTTGAAGCGCATAGTTAAGAATGCGCTCCTTTGATGGAAGTTCGATGAGTGCGAATAAGTCTCATCATTAGCGAAATACGCTCGTTTGCAAACAAATTTGGTTTTGCAAGAAACCTGAAACCCAGCTGAATCTCTTGTTTGTTATTTTTTCAGGTAACTGAACGTGCTTCATCAGGCCGCCTCATGTTTCAGTCGCTACGATATTCGAGATATCGCGATGCCCTACTCATAAGGTTGCTGAAAATTCTTTGCCTCATTATTGTCTAGCCATGATGAGACATGAGTGAAATGTGGAAAGATGTGTTGAAATTCTGTTACATTTGCACAAGACAACAATAAGAAATATGATCTGCAATAAACTGACCATGTGGTTGCCATTTTTAATCAGTAAGTATTGCATCTAACTTGACAGCATGGTGGTCCTCCCATTCGTTTGTTAGATCCACTTGTGTGCTTATTGATCTCCACCCAATTAGCGCCGCCTTAGCCTCCGTACCTACCGTTCACTTTGCCAAGAGACCACCCCGTCCCACAGTAATAAGCTCCTGTGTGTGGGTGTGTGTTTAGATGTGTACTACTGAACCTATTTTTCAATCCATGCTCCGTATACTGGTCTTGCTCTGGTTTGTCCTGTCGTGACGCATGCGTGATTGCATAGCCACCCATAATCACGAAACCAGAGCAGCCCACATCACTGAGCCAGTATTCCTCTTCCCGTGACCTGTTGGGTGGAATTTGGCCCTGCCTTGTGCAGATCACTGATAGACTTGCATACATTTTGACCCCACAAAGTGGGGAATTGAGAATTGTTCTACACTTCTGTTCAATTTTGTGCAGATAACCACAGCGCGAGGAAATTGAACCAGAGAAAGAGAGAACTGGAGCGACCAATGCTAAAGTCGTCAACGTGCCTAATGTCAA
Source organism: Opisthorchis viverrini (assembly GCF_000715545.1). NCBI lineage: Eukaryota > Metazoa > Platyhelminthes > Trematoda > Opisthorchiida > Opisthorchiidae > Opisthorchis > Opisthorchis viverrini. The sequence goes on from NW_008751746.1 coordinate 1,302,026, forward strand.
CATGGATCATGTGCAGATATGTAGCTGCCAATTCAACCTCTAGCAAAAACAAAAGACTACCCAGCGACATCCCAACCCAGGTTACACAGACGACACACCAACATGTCTTCAAATCGTGCTCCTCTAGCATCATAGTCGACCCAGTTTGCTAGCCGTTTGAGGGACAATTTAAAATAGGTTTTCACAAGCAGACAGGCAGCAAAACTGTTCCTTTTTGGCCGTTTTCCCCAAATTAACCATGAGATTCCCTGTGAAGAGAACGACGAAAGCAGAAGGCCATTTATACTTCAGGGCCAAATTGTGTATCTGTCTTCTAGGAGTGATCGCCACTTGAAGATCCTACTTCTATGAGTATTGCTTGCCTTCGGACCTCAAAAATTGCGCCTGTACTTACATCTTTCTACAGTTAACGCCTACTTACAGGACAGCCTTGCTAGAATTTCTTGCAAAGTAAGCTTGTCGTTTGAAATGGAGGCTATTGGTTCACCATTCCATGTGTGGTGCCGTCTTCAGCATAACAAGGATTCAATTTGCTACGAGTTGTCATAGCAACCGAGAAACTGATTTGCGCAGAATGACATTCATGTGTTCTCTGGCAGCAGCGGATATACAGACAATAGGCAGCGTGGTTTTACCCAAAATTTTTGAAGCAGATAAGGATACTCTAGTTCTCATTGTGCCATTGAATATAAATTTCGAAGACACTGCGCTTGCAGCAGCGGATATACAGACAATAGCCAGCGTGGTGTTACCCAAAATTTTTGAAGGAGATAAGGATAGTCTAGTTCTCATTGCGCCATTGAATATAAATTTCGAAGACACTGCAAGCAAAGTACATGTGATCAACATACGTCAATCATTTAGTTCCTACCCCTTTTGCACATTTGTTCTCGTCTTGCTGGTGTTTACTCGATCGCCATATCAATAATAAACGTGCAGATGTTTTTCTTTTTTCGAGTCATCAGAATGAAGCAAAACCGAAAAAAGAACACGGGGTTCCGAGGGAATTAGTCTGGAATAGACTCAAGAGCTACGCTTTTTCGCCTTGGCTTCCTTTGGTGAACGGTGTATCTGGAAGGTCGCAACAGCATTTAAGAAGCCTGGTAAAAACCGCAGTAAAGCGTGCACTCATAGATGAAATACCTTAGTTTAGATATACGGTAATTTCCTACTGGTCAGACTATCTAAATGAAGTGATCAAAATCGGTCTCGCTTGGGAAAGACCAAACCATGGAAAAGTGCCTGAGGAGATCGGTCAGGAGAGCTTAAATTCGATAGGGACACTAATTGTCCCAAGCAAATTGTGAGCGTTATTCAAACTTTGAGGGAATCGAGGAAGGATACTTTATGCAGTGCCTAACAGTCCCTCATAGAATTGTTTGGCAGAGTGTGACACTGAGGAAATGTGATCCAGTCATAGAACCATCTTGTCTCAGGCTATCCGATGGAGATCGATAAGAATTCAAAACAATGAGTCATGCTGCCCGTAGGAAATCGTCCAACCATGTATGCGATAAACAAAGTTGTGCGATTTGGGTGTGACTCACCGGAGAAAAATGACAGGCAAGTGACCCAAATTTATGCACCCACCTTTCAAATTAAATAAATAATCAGCAGCAAGACAATAGCCAGTGTCAGTTAAATGGTCACAGTTTTGCATGTGTGAAAGGACACAGACTACTGGGCATCAGTTCCCGCTGCGCTACCATTGGTGATTCATGAGACAAAACGCCCGAAGTAATAGATCAATATGACAATCACCTAGTTGTTAAAACAACGGTGGTACCTGTTCAGAATATAGTTTTCCATTAAATACACTGATTCTTATAAGCTGTTCCATTTGGTTTGACAACTCGGACGGCCACATAAACCACCAAATCAAAGTTGGAAACCCGACTATTTTGAGCATAACAGCAGAGAGGTCGCATCATTAGCTTTTTCCGAAACTTAGGTTTAGACTGAGGCATCCCTAAAGCCATCGCATTTATCTGTTTAAAATATCATGGGTTTTATCCTAGGTATTTTCAGATGTCATTTTGTGTCACGTAATCTACCATAAACCTCCGTTGCAGGTGTGTGAACAGTTGTCCCACTACCACCAGCTGTAGTGACTGCAGATTCTGCCCGTCACTACCATTTTACTTATAATTAGTTGTAGGGTTTCTATTACTTGCATCCAAATGACGCTTACTGTCCTGACGAATCCAAACTAAACAAGAAAAATAGTGGGCTTTAGCTTCACTTTTACTAGAGGTCATCGACAAAGAATATCCTTTGTTGTGCCAGGATTTGAACCCTGGATTTTTTACATATGAGTCAATATATCACTACTAATCCAACAACATGTCCAGCCTATGCCTGAATTATTATCACTGGACGGGCAAGCGTGTCCACACCTCACCATTATGATTGGTTTGCTCAACGCCTCGAATGAGGATCCAAGAACTGTCCTGATTTCGTCGACCAATGGATTCGCTTGTCAAGACATCCTTCAAGTGGCACCATGGAAGCCCGAAGCCTACTTTCACAGTCATTCGATTGCTCCGTCTCTCCTCAGAATTATACTCTTTGTCTCTTCTGTGAAAGACAAGCAGTTCAATGAAGAAGTCGTCACTAAAAACATTCTATTTCATGTCAGGAAATGAACGGAAAATGAAATGCACTCATCCACAAACAAGCCATTATTTGATGTCTTTCGGGTAATGTGCTAATAGACTGTTCTTACGAGAGTGGTATGAAATCAGATTCTAAAAATAAGACAATCATCCACAGCTAATCAAAATTTGTTCGTCAAGATTCGGGCGTCTCTCACACTACCTTACCAGTGTAACGGTGGATACTACTGATGAGGCATGCTAGTAGTGTCTTCTCGTAGATCCGCTTCGCGTTTCTTGAAAAGTGAGATCTATTACGGAATTTGTGGAGTCACTTTGTAGTATTTACTTGCTTTTGAGCAAAAGTCAACGAATATCCAGCAAGACGTGTTCAGCAAGACGTGTTCAACAAGATGATGGATATTCAGTTTTGTAAACAAGATGCATATGACAGATTCGCTCCTCTGTCCAATAGTCTGTGACTGTTCAGTTGTGTTTCTCTAACAAACAACTCCGCAACGAAGGCCTTCTTCCTTTCACTGGTAGGTCCGCAAAGGACAGGCCGTTCATTTGGCTAAACTAGGTCAGTTACTGGGTCGTCATTCAATGCCTTGGCCAAAACATTCACACCGGGCAAGAGTGAAACACGCTTGTCTGTTCAGAGGTGGTAGTTTGGATGCGCCCAATCCCCGAGGGTGGGATAGTGAAAGCATGCTAGTTCCGCTACTGCGAACGACCATATTGAAAGCTGCATGGTGTAGGTGGAGACACTGGATCGTTGCTAAAAACTCTTCGACAGCCCATGACCGGTTTCACCTTTCTTGTGGCTGGCTCATCAGTCAGAGGCACTCGCCAAGTTCTCGTCATCCTTCTGTTCTACTCGCATCCAAACTTGCCAGCTATCTATCACACTACCTTACCAGTGTAACGGTGGATACTACTGATGAGGCATGCTAGTAGTGTCTTCTCGTAGATCCGCTTCGCGTTTCTTGAAAAGTGAGATCTATTACGGAATTTGTGGAGTCACTTTGTAGTATTTACTTGCTTTTGAGCAAAAGTCAACGAATATCCAGCAAGACGTGTTCAACAAGATGATGGATATTCAGTTTTGTAAACAAGATGCATATGACAGATTCGCTCCTCTGTCCAATAGTCTGTGACTGTTCAGTTGTGTTTCTCTAACAAACAACTCCGCAACGAAGGCCTTCTTCCTTTCACTGGTAGGTCCGCAAAGGACAGGCCGTTCATTTGGCTAAACTAGGTCAGTTACTGGGTCGTCATTCAATGCCTTGGCCAAAACATTCACACCGGGCAAGAGTGAAACACGCTTGTCTGTTCAGAGGTGGTAGTTTGGATGCGCCCAATCCCCGAGGGTGGGATAGTGAAAGCATGCTAGTTCCGCTACTGCGAACGACCATATTGAAAGCTGCATGGTGTAGGTGGAGACACTGGATCGTTGCTAAAAACTCTTCGACAGCCCATGACCGGTTTCACCTTTCTTGTGGCTGGCTCATCAGTCAGAGGCACTCGCCAAGTTCTCGTCATCCTTCTGTTCTACTCGCATCCAAACTTGACAGCTATCGAAAAATAGTGTCATTTTTACACGAATTTTGTTTGAACAGAAGATTTAATGATTCAAGCTGAAGCACACGGTCACAAACGAGAGGTTTAGCTGGATACAGATGAGTGTCCAGCAGATCTGGGCATTTGTGGAACGTCACTAGTTGTGGACACGGTAAACTTTCAAATTCTAGTTTTGCTGTAATGGTTCACCCAGCGGAAATCATTGCAGACTTCCCCTTCCACGAACTGGGCCCAATTTCCAGTCGAGACACTCTTCGATTGGTTACCGCCCCCGTTCGTTCTGCAGGCATGTCGCTTCATCAATGACATGTAGAAGTAATAAACCTCTAAGTTTCAGATAAAACAGTGTCAAAAATGATCATCGTTCAATTATATAAATCTTACCCCAACTTATTTCATCACGGGTTTCTGTAAATTCACATAGATGCCTCTGACGACTTCAGAAAAGAACGTTTAAGTGAATATATTACATAACTCAGCGGATTCACAACAGTGTTGTGGGCGTTCTCGAATTTCCCCTAATGGTTTTTATTTATCATCGTAACATATATCGTTAAGCTGCACGTTCCGAGATGGCTCAGTGGTTAAGAAACCAAGAGAATAAGACAAAAAGTTGACTATTTAAACGCATGGAAAGTATCCATAGACTGCGTAACCTAGTTTTCTGTTCAGTGTCCTTTTTTTCAGCTCGTACTCTCAGAAAACCCTGTGACGAAGGCCATCCTCCTTGCGTATGAGAGCCTTTTTGTAGAATTGACGTAACGAATGTAAGGTTGCCTTCCTTAAACGATCGTCCTCGCTTTAAAATCTTCTTTCAAAGATCGGTTGACTCCCATCGTTATTCTCCCAATTTCATTTATCTGGAACGCTTCATTTTGACTACAGTGTCCCATACTCCTGTGGACTAACCACCCAGACAACTTTTGACATGTGTATGTAGAAGATTGCTAACATCGGTAACACCGACAGCAGGATTCCTAGGTTTTTGTTAATGTTAGTCCCCCTTGGTCCTAACATGGAAGCGCAGTTTTTTTTGATAAGTTGCTTGCGTAGTAAACTGGCGTGGATGGGAGAATAGGATGCATTTAAGTGAATCTCTAGTGAGATGTGTTTATCAGCTGGTATATTTAGTTCGGTGCGAAGGCTTCCCAAGGGTTGATTCTTGCCGAAGTTAAGGAGATCATACTATTGTTTCATTATACAGGGGGAGTTTATTTACCCTTTCCAAACGATTTACTCATACACTTCATTATAACCATCGAAACTAGCCTGAGTATAGCAGATATCAGGATGGTCGGAAAGTAGGGATCGGAAAAGAAAAGAAATAGTCCACCTAAAAGCGAAGGTGTGGTTAGAACCTCTTGTCCCTTCCCCCAGGTCTATTCACAACACACAAGGTTTGGATCACATACATCAGCTGTTTTTGGTTATGGCCAGGTGAGACGCTGAAGAATCGAGTAAGCAACCAGTCCACTCCTAACTGCCGGGTCTTTCAAAAACAGATCTGAATAGCTTTGAAAGATGGTTAAGTACCAAGCACAGAAGTAGGTCGTCAAATACTAGCGAAGAGCATTTGTTTAACTGGGCTAGCGTTTGTTTGGCTTTGCAGCACGGTTGTACATAACAATGATTTCGTCAAAACCATCTTCTGAAAGCGCGGTTAGCATTTGGCGTCAGCTAGAATGAACGCAATTTTCAGGAACACTAAATAGGGTAACTATAACCCGTAATGTGCTACTCATAAGGTTGCTGAAAATTCTTCGACATCGTACAACATGTTTCGCCTATCTTGGATCTAATTAGGTAGGCGCAGTCTCCGAGTTTCCGTCAACTTTATGTTCTACTTGAACGCGGATTGCTGTACTAGGTACAGCACATTCAGTTGCTTGAAGACATCATAAGCGGGAGATTCAGCTGGGTTCCAGACGGGTCTCCCGCAAAACCAAACTGGTTTGCAAATGAGTGTATTTCGCTAGTCACTGTAACCGGTTATCATCGCTCCGTAGACTAATTTCTGATTCGTTTCTGTATGTGGTTTCAAGCTGTGGATGACACCCGAGAGAATAAAAACAAGCCTGTATTTACCAACTCATTTTGTAGTACCATTGGTCTGTCATCCTAACTGAAATTTGCCGCATACGTTTGTGACCAACAGCTATTCTTCTTTCCTTTCACTTACGTGAGAGCGTACTGAGATTTTCGATCCCATATCAGTACCGCTCCGTGAAAGAGCGAGGATGAGCAGAAAGCTGCTGCAACTAACTAGGAGCATACAAAACTGTTTCCTTTTGTCATCCTGTCCTAAAGTTTAGAAGCACACCTTGAACCAATAAAGACATCCTCTGATACATGTGGTCCATCGATCGCCCATAGAAAGGAAAAGAGTCGCTGCACTGTGCTGATCTAAACTAATCACACTGATAAGTTTTGGTGCATACTAGACAATTAAGGAATGTGAAATGTTAAGCTTGAGAAGTGCGGGAACCTGTTCGAGGATTGTGAATTATCTGCAAACAGCTATGGGAATGCCCATTAGTGTATTTTGCCCATTAGCTTCAAGAACTCATTCCGCGTCGAATCGACTGACTTTCGATGTGAATTGAAGGTTCTCTGAGGTCAGTTATTACAATTTTTTTGGAATAAATGGCCCAGAAGGAGAGGACTCTTCCTTTTGTTAAGTTCTCTTCCAGAATGAGGTTAAGTTAACTATGATCAACCAGGCATGCTCGTGTGGCGTCTCGGTTGAAGTATTTCCGTTTATGAAGGACTTCTCTTCAAGAGATTATCTATTAGTATCAGTGACTTAAATCTGGGAGTGTCAGAGAGAGGCGGTTTAGCAGAATAATAGCCAAACGCGTTAGAAGCGGGTCACACTCAAGTTCTGGACATTATTTCACACTAAAATTCATTTTCTTAGCTCGCAGTCAGGTTGAATGGGGCTGTACAATTGAAGCTCACGGTTTGACAACAAAGATTACAAAGTTAATTCCAACATAAAGGCATAATAGAGTAACCAATGAACATCACCATCATCATCAAAGACAGCAATATCAGTGTTGACACCACTGCCGTACAAACATAACGTTCATCTATTAATATTTAATGTCTTAGAGTGAAAGGGAGAGAAAAAACGTGGGTGAGGGGGGGGGACATGGTGCTGGATTATGTCAAGCGTTCTGAGGTGCGTATACCTCCAACCGCTCAGTCGGACAATCTGCGCGAACGCCGCTGACATCGATTAGTTGGCATTTCTTGCAGTGTCTCCACCAAAGTACGGGCGGAATCACGGGCACCCCATTCTGGAGGGAGCTGTCTCCACCAAAGTACAGGCCGAATCACGGGCACCCCATTCTGGAGGGAGCACAACACCAACAACACCCAAACTCTTCGTGATCTCTTTCACGCCTTTTTGCCAAGTCATGTGCTGTCCACCTCGCGGTTTGCGCCATCCAGAAGGAGGCACGGAGACTCGTCTCGGTAGATAGTGTTTTGGCGAGGGTAGCACATGACCGAGCCATCGTAGTTGGTGGTGCTGGATGTTTTCCCGGAATGAAGTACCAAATACCCGTTTTCTAATCACCTCGTTATTAACACGCTGACGCCATCCATCCTTCTGAGGCATCGGTGGTCGAAAACCTGAATGCGCTTCATATTATTTGTCCGTACATTTCTCGCACCGATACCACAACACAGCCCTTAGTGCAGCCTGGTACACACGACCTTTACGATCTAATGAGATGCCTTTTTGATGCCACAAGTGACGCAAATTAGCAAACATGATTTGAGCCCTTGAGATTCTTGCACTGAATTCATCAGACACACTTCGCTCAGAACTAATACAACTACCGAGGTTTGTGAAGTTTCCCACAATCCCCAGTGATTTCCCTTGAATTGTAAAGGATATGTTCGCAAATGGCACGTTCTGAAGCATGTCTTGGCACTTTGAAGATGCATCAAATTGCCTTTCAGGACTATCCACTGACTGGAGTGATTTGGGCACAGCGGAATCCAAGATTTATTATTTTGTGCAAGGCTACTGAGGTAGACCACACCAGTGAGAATTCAATCCCCAGGTTGGTCCAGAAACCCATATTTGCTAAGGTTCCTTGCTCAACAAGTTTACTTGACTCCACATCTTCGAGTCCTACATCGCTGAAGGCCATTTTTCTTACCGTCCACATCTTCGATCTCATCGCCACGGTACACGTCATTGAACAAACGCATGTTTCTTCAACCTACATTCTCATGGCTTTTTGCGCTTACTTCCTTTTGCAGTTCACCTCAAGCAGACTTTTGCCAATTCATAAAGCCAATCGGTTCGGTGTGCTTTTCGTAAAGTTTTCGTCATTCTATACGAAAAGTCACGTTAAGCAAACGCCATGGGACGTGCATGTCTAATTGTGAAATACAGTGTCTCGGGCGAACAAGCCACAGGTCACCTTGAAATGAAAAAAAAAACAAATTTGGTCCGCCGGGTGGTTATTGAATAAACTCTAACATGCACAGCACAGCTTTGTGTTGCATAGTGGCGCAAGTTTTTTTGAATGTGAACTCATGCTCAAAATCGATTTCTGGATTGGGTTTAAACGAATTGGACATTCGGGAACCGAAACAAAATAGACTATTTTGATGGTTTATACTTCGGTTATCACAGTTTTTTCATAGACGCGGTTGGGCCATTTTCTCACATGTCAGCAATGTTCTAATGTCGACCGCTGACCAAACGTATGTCGGGGACCATTGATCGCACCAGCCAAACGGAATATTCAGACAACGCATGCTAGCAGTAACGATCAATTGCCAATCGATATTGTTTCAAGCGGGACTGTGCTTCTGAAAATCGACTGATCTGTTATTCGGACTATTGTGTTGTTTCTGCGCTAACCGCAGAGGCAAACCTCCAGAGACTAATTTCGTAAAATCCATTTTCCGGTTTCCAGGATTGTGATCATATCTTCTCAGAAGGTACAACCAATTCCAATGGATTCAAGTTGGTGGAAAAACATGTGACTCACAATGGTTACAAACATCACTTTGTTTCGCAAAATGAGAGAAAACCCCATGATATAATCACACCCTAGAGAACTAATTCAGAACAAATCACTTTTCTACAACCAATACTGAGAGTTGAAAAAAAAGTAGAAAGAACGGAAAGACAGACGGTATCTGTATTTATGAGCACAAGAAAAACAGAAATATGATTTCGTGTAGCTGCTCATGTGGAAAACAAAACTGAAACACATTACCAAGCGCCAGTAAATCACGTCCAGCGTCCCCAACCAAAGCACCACTAGAGTGTTTCTGCAATCAACAAAGTCTTGTGAATGACGTCCAGCCATGTGCGCGTAAAGCCTCAATGGAATGTCACAATTTCGTTTATAGCATGTGGCTTGTTGTCTCTACTAGACGTGCTCAAGTAATGCATCTCTGATACGGACTCCCGGTCAAGGGTTCCTTCCAAAACGTAAATAAAATTTTAAGGAAATGAGTGTCCAGTAACGAGGTACGAGATTCATAAGAGTTAGTGAGGCCTTAGGGGAAGATTTGCTCGACAGCCGCAAGTCGGAAGATCTGAATAACGCAGGTTTTCATCTCTTCAGAAACCCACAACTCGACTTGCATCAGCAGTCGGTTTTCACGGAAATCCATTCTAAAACAATTAGATCCCAATGCAAGGAAGCTCCGTATCTACGATATGGAGATTACGCCCAATTCCAAAAATGAAGGCACTGGATCTCGCTTAACTGTCGTCTTTGTGCCGGCTCAATCAAGATCAATGAAGGTTGATGAGGTGAATTGCCTTTATTTATCGTATCAGCATACATCCCGATGAACTACCCCGATCTGTCGCGATTGCCTGGGTCAGCAAGGACGGATATAGCAATCATGGCGGTCGATATGAATGCCAGATTCGTACGACGGAGTCCGGAAGAAGCACTGTTAGGCGGTAGAGTTGGAGTCGATGATCAGCATACTAAAAATTGGGAGTGACTGCTTCAGTGGTGTGCTGATTATCATGTGTCCCTGGCGAGTACGAGCTTTCAGAAAAAGCGCCCACATTGAGTGATTCGAAGGCCACCAACCGCAAGCCAACCATGGACTCAGCTTAATCACGTCGCTATCAGTTACCAATGGAAAGCCTCAATAAAGAGTGCCATTCCATCCGAGTTGCGCACCCTCACTTTGATCATGCCATTGTGAGAGCTCAGTTAGCACTTCGCCTACCGTAACCATCACGCGTTTCAAAACGGACCAACTCCATTCACCAAATTCGACCAGTTTCAGTAGCTCAACACCACCGAGCTGACCTGACTGGAAGGCTATTGGGAACGCACAGCCATTCTGATGACGATGAGTGCATGGAGGTTGAACGGAAGCGAGGTGGGAAACTCATGCCCTCCCCATTCAAAACTGTTTTATCCAAGATAGATATCATCCAAACCAGTTTTATTGCTGCCAGGAAAGCCGTACTGGAAACTAGCGACTATGTTGGTATACGAAGATCCTTCGAAATCAAGAGCTTGGTGGCTAGCAAGACCAAATGATATGTAGAAGGCATCCGCTGCTGGTAAAAGCCTCGCCCCATTCTATTTGATTCGATCAGCCGGCCACTAGGCAGGTGTCAGTGAAACAAGATGCGAAGACGCGGGAGTGGTATATCATCTGGAGCGACTAAAGTGAACACTTTAAACAACAGTTTAGCTGGTCTCGTTCAACATAATGGCCGGAAGAACCCAAGCGGCCTGAATGGAACACCAATGCCAGCCCGCAGTCTACAACAGAAATCCAGATTGGGATATCATCCGTCCAGCACTACAATGGATCCTTGCCGGCTGGCTTGCGACCCACACTTTTCAAAGAATGTGAGGATGTCCTGGTTAGCAGTTTGATGACCGTATTACGGAAGACTTGGGACGGAAACAGAATACCAGTGGGATGGGGCGCCTTGACCGTCATTCGTCTTCAGAAAGGGGTCAAGAGCGGCATGCGAAAGCTATCATGGCATCAGCCTGGTAGCCATCGCATCCAGCGTGATCTCTGGTATCATTTTACACATGTTGTTTGATTATAATGAGAGACGAACCCGTGAGGATGAAGCCGGAGTCCGCGTTGGCTGACCATAACTTTCCCTTGAGACAAGTACTTGAAAAGCATCACTCTTTCAACCGTCCCACGGTGGTCGTTTTTCTTGATCTGACGAGTGCATTTGACCGTTTTTAAAACGATGAAAGCAAGGGAAGACAAGATCCGGTTTGTGTGGGTTTCATTCATTGCCAGGCATTGATATAGCACGGTGCGAATGCCGGCAGAGTACGTCATGGTGTATCGTGTGGAACTAACACGACCCACCCTAAAAAGGGAAAACGCCCAGGTCTTAACGAAATTGCTTCCGGAAGTCGTCACTCAAGGAAAACATTAGCGCCGTGTTGAGCGACCAGAATCCGTATGGTTGTGGGCTAGCTATACTATATCCAGTTGACCGATCATCGGTGCTCTTCACAGTTTGTCGGTGCATCTATTAAACCCTCAGACATGTAACGGAGATGAAACAGATCTCGAAAGCTTTTAAGATTTCGATCTTGATTCGAATTCACTTTAGTTGAAGAAACCTGGATGCACATGGGCTACTCAAGTTCAAACGGGCCCCGCGAGGGAACTGAGTAAATAAACACAACAGTTGCTTCGATCATTTGAACCAGGTAGCAAGAATTAAGATAAACTCGCATCAGTCGCGACTTACTTCAACTACTTCGACCTCTTCCAATAGAAAACAGGGACCCGAGGTGGGTGCAATAAATGTGACCGAGGATTAGTTCACAACATCGTTTGACGCATCTTCCCTGTTTCCGTTTTAGCAAGTTCCGGATATCGTGTGCTTTTGAAGCTGGTTGTTTCCGACTGTGTGCTCCGACACGTGAGCGAAACACACGCTCCGCCATTTGTTTGACTATTGGGATGCCCAGGAAAGCCCTATTGGTCAAGATGTTTGCGATGCCGTGATTGGTTCATATTGGCAGATGTGCCAGAGCACGGGTTATTATTGGGCGACTCGCTCGGCCGGACCAGTATTATATCTAGTTAGAGGCGAAGTAACCACGCCCTTGCCACAGTAAACTAGACTTTCATTGATTTGATCGACAGTTGAAGATTCCAGCCGTAAACATACTACTATCAGTCTGCATAAATCCGAAATGGATTGACGAACATATGGTCCAACCAGCATTCTGTTATTGATACACTACCTGAGCCGGAAGTTTGCTCGGATATGGCACTGGATGGAATTTAGTAATTCGAAAATAACACGCCTAAAAGATTCAAGTCAGAGAATAGCATACGAAACCCGGATTACATTAGCTTGCGAAAAACCAAGGGAAACGAATTTAGCATTGAATAACCCTCCAGTGAAGAACCACATTCTGCTTCCTCAGAAAGGTAACACAGTTCAAACCTGAGATGACCGTAGAACAGTACAATATTTCACAAGCGTCCCCGTTTCGAAACAGCTATTTCATGGACTGAAACATTTCACAACAGCTGGCAGATGGCGTTTCTCTGTTTTCACCTTTGGAAACGACAAAAACTCCTTGTGACATCAACACGACCAGACTGACGTTCTACGTAGTGAAAAAGAATCGTTCAGCTATAGCACCGCTTTAGTGCCTAACTGCCATGCCACCCGAAGGTAGCACGAGGGCTGGGACACTGCCAGATTGCCCAAGCCTAGACAGGGAGAGGGATAGATCGGGTTCGAACCACGGACATTCCTGTGAGGAAATTCACGCACTAATCACTTGGGCTATCTCGCGCCTACGTAGTGATGCTGTATCCGTAGCACTCAAAAGCTGCCACGTCTTGAGCCGCCTCAGACAGATCCAATTTCTCATAAGTATTTTCATCCTCAATAGACTGTAGGCCTCTATCTAAAATACTTTACTTAATTTCCACTACTACATCTATTTCATCTTTGGTATGTCCACATCCAGGGACGTATGTCTTATAAGTTCGTCAGTCACGTTTCTGTAGTCACAGAGATCCCGATCGGAATTGGAGAAACAGCAAGCAGTGAGGTACCTTGTTTGGGCAAATGTGGATCAGTGCTCGTGTCAGTGTAGTCAAGCGTGTGAAATACAGTCTTAGCTTCAGCTACCTCGAAGACTTATATCCTTCCCACACTACTCATCTTCGTCATCTGCTCTCCGAATGGTTAATGTTGACCTATAGTGTATATCGTTCGTTCAGTTGTAGCACCCATCCAGTGCCTAGCTACTATGCCACCAGAAAGAAGCACGAGGGCTGGGATACTGCCATGTTGCCCAAGCCTAGACAGGGGAAGTCAAGAGGTAGAGGTAGGTTTCGAACCACGGACCTTCCAGTCAGTAGATTCGCGCCATGACCACTGGGCCATCTCACCTATGAGGTGCATATGAATTCGGCTTCATCACGAATCTCGTTTGTTTACAAAATCAGGTAAAATATCTAAAATCACCAGTACTTGTGGATTGTGAGTACATGTGTACTCCTCCACTGATGTGAGTCGACCATCCTTTCTATTTGGATCAGCAACGTTGACCACTGAGAGAATAAGGACGTGGTTCACAAAGGCTCCAACAAAATGTGAAAATCGAGCGAGCCGACTAGTCGGAAAGGTGACAAAAAATTGACAAAAGTCCCTAACTTTTGTGTGGTCGGTGAAAATGGACAACAAGATCAAAGAGATAAGTGTTTTCACATAACACAGCTACCGACAGGCTGACGCTTGCACGGTATGCGAGGTGCTAACCTGATTCGATTTCTCAAGGAAGAAATGAGAGTGTAAAAACCTGGTGACACAACCACAGTGCACTGTATGAAGTGTATGACAGACATACTGCTAACGATTCCAACGAATGACCAAAACAGCTGTGTCTATGCGGATTTCAGCACAGATGGCCTTCACATGACGGATGGAACTTCAATGAAAACTGTCAAATCTCTTCTTGTCCATAAATCGCATTTTCACATGCAGTGATACTATCAGGAAGGTCAGATCCTCAGAACGCCCGTAACCTACTGCTCCACCAAAATCTCAACAGAAAAGCCGGCAAGCATCCAGGCCAGTCAATCATTCAATCAATTCAGCAAAAGCCGATGAGTGTTCTTGCACGCCACAAAAGCACAACCGAATGTGATCAGCGTTCAGGCGTTTCGCAAAGGCACGATCGATGTTGATGGGTGTTCACTAACGCCTAGCAGACATCCTGGATCAATGTCAGAAAGTCACCTTTAAATAGCGTGGGGCCGTTGTGAATTTTGCTCTCCCACTCGTTTGTTCAGAATATAGTTGTTGTGCTCCCTTCTGTGAGTCTTTCTTCAGTCACTGGAGCGGGTCAGCAGCAGATACCACAGATTGGCCAATCAGCAGATACGATAGATATATACCAGAAAAAGCTTCACAGCAAGTTTGCTCAAATGCCACTGGTCGACTGACAAAATAGACGGTCACATCGCCTACGTTTGACCCGCGACAATACCCGCCGAAACAGTACATTTTTCTAGTAGCGAAATGGTGAATACTGAAGTTCCGGAATGAAGTGATCGTTGTAGACAAAGTACAAACTAACAGGACGGGTGTGATGTGGATCATTTCAGTTGTTTGGGACAACTCATTAGTCTACAGCGACCGATCACAGAACGGGCTCACATATACCTCTCAGCAACAGCTAAGAACTGAAGAATAGCAACGGGTGTTGCACTATGGCTTTTGGAATGTGCGGATAAATTTGGAGTTGCTGTTGACGGGTTTTACATTGACGAACTAAAGAGAGCAAGAAACTATGTGATTGGTGTTTTAATTCAGAGTCGAATGAGCGATCGTCAATATACACTAGTACCACACAAAAACCTCGAGATTGGTTTTTATCGCATAATGCCTCGAGTCGAATGGAGACGTCGGTATGACACCAGACAGATTAGGAGAAAACCTGTGATTAGGCCTACAAATCATAACTATCAACGCCGATCCAATTAATAAAATACCGCAATGCTGGGAAGAACTGGGAAAACCAGGTATAATCGATTTATGGGAAGTAGGAAACTTCAGGGGAACAAAATGCGTTCAAAATGCGTAGCAAAACGGAGTGGGGTTGATCGAGATACATGTGTAACTGGTTTACAAAATTGCACAATTATCAAAAAGTTCTCAAAATCTGTATTACCGTGGTTCAATTGGAGAGACTTATCTCAGGGTGGAAAGCGAAAAAGACAGTGCAAACTAGCACAAAAGCGAGGTATTTACATGAAGGCTCATCCGACGACGGGCTTGTGCAATGTAACACATGTCATACTCATGTCATACTCATTGCGATGAGACGATAGTCGGTGTATAAGACGAACTGACTAGATATGACTGCCGCCACTTCTTGACGAATGATCACCTGGTCCGTTTGGTTCGTCGCCTGCGCGGGGAACGAAGAGGAAACCGGTCAATATGGAGAAATAAGCCTAGTTCAAAACAATGTCATCCCAGCTAACTTGATTACAAGACAACATTCATTCTGCTTATAGCTTCCATGGAACTTAGGATAGACACTAGAGAAGGCAGATGAGAAAAGTCAGCGCCGATCTCTCAATTAGCAGCTCCTGGCGTGACCCCTGAGCTGACTCGCCTACAAATGCTGACGTTCATTGATGAGTAAGAAGTCCACCAAAGACAGCCAGATAGAATACGTTCCTCTAGACTGTCGGTGCGGCGGGTTCATATTTCAACTGTACAGAGGCTACCAGCCAGATCTTTCAAAATGAATCGACAAATCAGTGTCACAGCTACACACACGCATGATGCTTACAGCAATATATGAAACTGACAAACATAATGACAAATAAGTAAAAACAGATCATACCAAGGTCTGCTGTTCAATTCCGATGGAGATTGTGAGTCTTCGCCCCAATCACTGGATCCAATGATTGACATGGTACCGATAGATTTCGATTTGGCATTGAGGTTTTCCGGTAAACCAGTTGAAGAGGCGTTTTTACTTAGATGTATCAGATCTCCATTTGAAGCACTGGACGGTGGAGAAGCCTCACCGGCAGACTGACGCGTGGGAAGACGAGCAAGTATATGTGCTACTACAGAGTCAGGGTCCGGACGACGTATTCCACCAACCATCACACATTGTCCAGAAACATGCAACGCTTCATGTCTTGTCCATAGCTGGTAGGTGACAGCAGACGGGTATTTTTTACCGGCAGCCTGATTGGTCTTGGCTACAGTGGAAGGAACTAACAGGTTTACTCTGATAGCGAATTCAGCGGCGCGGTTCTCAGCAGCCCGTATGACATCCTATTCGAAAAGAGGAACATGGAAATATTTGTGCTACTAACGTAGTTGACAGTAACTAGAACAAAGTCGTATAGTGCTTATTGAGATCAGCAACCGAAACTCCCCAGACGCCAGTCCCTGGGTTGGCGGACCGGAGAGCGTGAACAGTGTACTTTGCCCCCGATCAACCAACTACTACGCTGTTCACAGGCTTAGTCCGAACTATTTGAATTCACTAAATAGAAGGTCAACGATATGGGACCTGATAAAACCCAGTCGTTTCGCATTAGTTGACTCTGAGGAGATACACGGAACCCCAGAATGTGCAAAAGTTACCGGGTATTGTTAAACGTTTAGCTGAATAACACACAACCCCTTGAAAAATCAATCTGAGCGTGATTCATGACACAACCCTAAATGCACATTAGCTGCTAACAGTTGCAGTAATTCTGAAGGGCACTATTTATTTCAGGGGGGGGGGGATTTGAAAAATCAATCTGAGCGTGATTCATGACACAACCCTAAATGCACATTAGCTGCTAACAGTTGCAGTAATTCTGAAGGGCACTATTTATTTCAGGGGGGGGGTATTTTAATTCTAACGAGCCAAGTACATATTCAGATTGCGCAGTGAGTAATAGGAGAATCAATGACGTACGGAATCCGCACTGGTTAAAATCTCACACGGCAAACCGGAGCTCCATAGCTTCTTTGCCAAGTTATATACGAGTCGCAATCCGTCTTCTGTTTGGACCAACGATTCGAGAGGTAAACCGATGCCAACGGTCGAGACGGAGCCAGCGGAGGGCGCCATGCTGGTGCTGGACTGGCTACCGGTGATTAAATTAGTGTGATCGTAAGTGGACTGAGTATTTCCATGAGTTCCAACTTGAGATGAGTCAGTCCCGGAGCGTTGTGGGCCGCTTGTAGTGCGACGGGCGGATACGGATGGTAAATGTTTAAATGGGTTGCTGTACAGTTCCTGAACATTATCTGTTTCGCGCACACCCCAACTGAGAAGAATCTGGCACATATGTGGATCAGGCGGGGGTGTCTGGAGGAAACAAAAAAAGCACAATTGAAGTCGATACTAGTGATACTAGCGATAACCTCATTAAAAAAAATTAGAAAAGGAAACCAGGAGGATAGCACAATGATAAAATCTGAAAAGGTGTGAAGCTGGGAATAGTTCCCTAAGTCAGCAGAACAGAGCAACGGATAGTGCTGGAAAGTGGTCTGTTTGCTCGCAATCGATTGAACGAAACCATCAAACACAATGAATCCGCCACATGAAATGACGTGTGTGTGAACGAAAAAACGCTCAATGGACACCAGAAATGTAGGCTTAGTTTCGGTCAAAACACGGGCGAGAATGACAATAGGCGTCCGGCTGAGCACGCTTGCCATGCAGTCCCAAAGAACCACGAGGGCTGAGATACCGCCGGATGGCCCGAGCCTATAAAAGCGACACCCAAAACCAGGAATCAAACGTGATCAATGGACCATTCGATTAGCAGTTTTGCGCCTTAGCAACTCAGCTATCTCGACCTCAGTATAGTAAGCTGAGTCTGGGGTAAATGAAGGCAGAAACCAGACAAATTAATTCATTCAGGAGGTTACACAAACACCGGTATGAGTAGTTGGTGATGTTGTAGGACACTGGTAACTCGAGTGGAATCGGCCGTTGTTGGGTCGTTCGTTGAGCCTGGCAATCGATGTACCAGTATTCGAGATATCATTAGTGTGCTGTTGACCAGTCTATCGGCACACTAAACTCTCCCTAAATGGCTACGAAACGTTTGTTAATCGACTGCAAAGCTCAGCAAATGAGTCAAGAGATAGCGGTTTAGTCTGGTCAAAAACCATTTCAGTAGTGCAATGGGATAAAGAGCAATATTGCGACGCACAACTCACCAAACTGGCCAGAAGGGAGGTCAAGTTAGCAGACAAAGTGAACTGTAGCCAAACAAGGCGTTCGGTGTAGAACGTGAGTCCAATCACGTGGGGACATTCAGCAAGACTCAAGCTGTGGATGGTCGGCTGGGGAAGTGGTGTTGGTGCTGGCGTTTCGTTTGCAAAAAGTCTAGAGGATTGAATAAGGGCGATAGAAAAGTTCGAAGGCTGAAACTCAGATTAACGGTTACGTCTCTAATTAAGAATACAACGATAAATATTACAACTCTTGAGAGACAAACTGCTGTCAATTCAAGGCAACAGGCTTCGGATCTACCCATAAACCACACTGCCTTTTTGGCACTCAGTTGGGTGGGCTCGAGATGGCTCGGTAGTTGGGAAGCGAACTTACTGACCGGAAGATTCGTGTTTCGAATCCAACCCCAGCATCTCCACCGCTCCTGTCTAGAGTCGGCCAACCTGGCAGTATTTCAGTCACGCTGCTACCTTCGGGTGGTATGGCGACTATGAACCACCAGCCTAGTACAGCTGAATGATTCCGGATATGTTGACTCCACTGGGATCTATTCAGCTACCGCGGTGGGTAAATTTACCAACCACAATACTTGATCAATGCGCAAACTTGAAGTCTGAGTGAGACTTCAAGTTTGCAGTAACGGCCTACACATTGCAATAGTGAATCGCATGCAGAACTTTGCAGTAGAATTATTTGGTAGTAGTAATAGCCATTCAGATGTGGTAGGTACCCTTTCGGCGCGGGATACTGCCAGATTGCCCAAGCCTAGACACAGGAAATCGAGAGGCAGAGGTCGGATTCGAACCACGGACCGTCCGGTCAGTATATTCGCGCTCTAAGCACTTGGACCATCTCGCCCCCAATAGAATTACTTACTGTATTTAAAATAGGCTCCATTCTCAAAAGAACGATATCATTCGCCTAGTCGACGCACGTGGACGAATGCCCTAGCGACACTCAAGCCCCTAAAATGTTAGGTTTAGGTGAATAAAAGTGGGACCGCATGCTGATGACGAAGTTGAAGAGGGATGGTAATGGGGAGTAGCCTTTTCGGGGAATGGTTCGCTAGTGGGTAGGTGTGTAATGTTACCTTTTGTCAATAGACAGTGTAGCGCGTAATACGAACAAAAAGAAGGTAATCCGTCTTGAATGAGATTCTACGGTGTTCTAGAATACAAGAGTCAAAGGCGCTTGTCACTGCGAACGATTACTTCCGCTGCGGGAAGGTCGTAGTGGGAATCCAGTTAGTGGGAGCTTGAAGAAAAGCGGCGGTTGAAGTAAACAGATCGCCGACCCTGATGAAAACAAGAGTTTGCCGTGAAAATCCATAATCATTTTAGTCGAATTCGAGAGTCCCTCAATGGTAGTCCTCACGGGTCCCACAAAAAGTTGGTGCCACTTGATGAGTTAACTTGAAATATGCTTACGCTCACCTGATATTGGCATAGCCCTTGGGGAGGCAGTGCTTTGCAACCAAATGACTGTATTCTCCACCCTGAGCTAACACCATCAGCATCCGATGCCCATCAACTGTGTTGCTCGAAGAGTCTTCAACCGAAATGGGATTCTTCGACCTACCCAACTTTGTGGGGCATTGGGTTAATAGTGGTTTTCTACTTCCGTCCTCCCCAGTTCCTGTCGGAAGCTGATTCAGTGAGAGCATGCGTTGAGTGGACGGGGATGAGTCGGCTTGTGATTGTACACAGTCTACCACCAACTGAAACACCAGTCCTTGGTAATAGTGACACGGAAGCACAAGGCCCGACGTGAACGATAGCTGCAAAAAAGAACACACGCAACAAGTTGAAGATCCTAAGTGCACCAAGATAAGGAAGTTGCACCCAGGAGAAACTCCATATGTTGAAGCCCTGTTCCTGATAGAACAAAAAGCATACCTGAAACGTGTCCTGCAGGCCAAATTTGTGACAGAGCAGTGAGATCTCCTCCAGCTGTTTGACAGCATCATCCACACGCCGGCGCACATGTGAACGAGGTTCCGGAGCAGACTGCAATATGACAGAGCGCAACTGCGTTGGATCTGTTGATTCAAAATGCAACAGTCGAAGAAACTGCCGCTGAAAATGCAAACGAGCCGAATCCCCAGTGAATAAAGCAGGGAGTGAGAGGCGCCGTGTCACAAGGTTTTCCACACCGATGTGATGCCCGTTCGCTGGAGCAGCAGTTGGACATGAGTTAGCCTCGGCCAGATGGTGCCATAAAGAGGCGCAGGAATCAGGAGGAACATCCAACTGCGCAAATATGGCTTCAATTAGATTCGTGTGACTGAGATACAGAATATAGCGAGCTGATTGCTGTAACAGAAAACAGTGTAGAACGTATCGACAAGAACTCGACACCAGCAGATTCATAACACGGAAGGAACTGACACTGTCTTCCACAACCGAGGAGCTGACCAGAGGAGACGGCCACACGCGGGCACAATCACTCCGGGCGAATAAAGTAATTTTCGATATGAGTTAAATCGATTGAATTAACCGGAGAAGTTGTTTCAACATGGGAGGAAGCGGACCGAATAACATGGAGCACCATCCATTAGCTTTAGCCACGAGTTTATTAACTTTTCGTTCCTTTCTCAATTGTTGTTGCTTAGCGATTTTTGCCTTCTTTTAGGAAGCACGACCGACAGACGCAGTTTTTCGCATCAGTCGATAGGTGCCAGACCCTGATATAAATAAATATATAAAAAAACTGCTCAGCTGTAGCACCCTTTCGGTGCCTAGCTGCCATGCTATTTGAAGGAAGCACGAGGGCTGGGATACTGTCAGGTTGTCCACGCCTAGACAGGGGGGTCGAGAGGCAGAGGTCGGGTTCAAACCACGGACCTTCCGGTCAGTAAATCCGCGCTCTAGCCACTTTAGCCATCTCGCCTTCCAGGATGGGGTCCCCGCCTGTGCTTGGTTGGAGACGTAAGAAATGGCGGTTAATCGGGACACACTTTCTAATAGCATTGCCAGCTTAATTTAATGACAGGTGTGTTCACAGGTTAGTCAGCCTACCTATGACTATAGTTAGCTTCATATTAAATGGCACATTCAGTTGGCTTGTCGTTATTAAACCTGAGGAAAAAAGTGAATTACTGTGCCTATGGATTGGATTAAAATTTGAAAACAATGAAGACAGCTCCCATGGTAGGACACATCATTAGTGGAAAGTGTCAAGCGATCAAGAATCTATTTGCAAGCTGAAGCAGAACACTGGAACTATCCAAGAGTTAGAGATTATGGCACTGAGCTCGCGAACTTACTGACCGAAAGGCCCATGGTTCGGACTCTACCTCTGCATCTCACATGCTTCAGTCTAGGTTTGGAAAACCTGGCAGTATGTTAACCCTTATCGTTCCTTCGGGTAGCGTGGCAGCTAGGCAGAAATGGGTGTTACAGCTGAATCGTTTTCTCTGTTGTATTGATCATGAGTTTACTCTCCGGTTGGAAGTAGACGCGGGGACACACACAAACACATTAGACTCTACAAACAGGTCAATAAACCTACCTGTAATTTGCCTCGCTGTAAAACTGCCTCACGTAGTACAGCAAACATCGTGGAAGTAGGGGACACACACAAACACATTAGACTCTACAAACAGGTCAATAAACCTACCTGTAATTTGCCTCGCTGTAAAACTGCCTCACGTAGTACAGCAAACATCTCGATGACGGCATGAGGACTAGGGGTGGAAAATGAAGATAGAGTACTTAGACTGGCAGAAGGAAGTTAAATGAAACCCAGTCTGGCAGAAAATAGTGGTAACGTGTCGGGAAAACAGATATACACAACCTAGAAGCCAAAGGTTAAACCGATGAAGTATTACCGAGGTATGGCATGTAGTGCTTTTAGTTGACACTCGAAATTCACGGATATATAGTGTCGCTAAGTTCCGACTCGGAAACCAACCTGAACGAGGGAGTGACGATATCGAACACAGCCTGATCCATCTCCGTGGAAAGGCTCCATGCCAGATCAGCTGATGAAGGGGCATGATGAGGCGTGGTTGTGGTAGTATAGACTTTTCCAAACTGGTAATGTTTCAAATAGAAATGTTCTACGTCACGAATCAGGGTGGAGCCAGATCTGGCGAGAAAACGAGCAAAAGGCAGATGCAAAGACTCCGGAAGGCACATTTGAGTTCCGTAACTGTCCAACAGCACCGGACTAGCGGGTGGCGCCGTATTGCGTGTCTTCAAAATGGCTTGTTCGACCGACTGACCACTGTCCTGGGTAGTATATCGAATTAAACGACGAGGAAGGACAGCCGCGCTGACAGGAACTAGTAGGGGAGGTTGCAGGTAGACGCCGTTGTGAATGAGGAAAATTGACTCCAACTTCTGGACGATATGTCTAATGAAACCAGAATGTAAGGGAAGTATAAGGGAGACAGGAAAAAAGCAGATGTAGCAAAAATCCACAAACAATAGTAACAAACATCGCAGTCCCCATATGAGAGCCGTACGAAAAGTGGTGAACTCCGGTGTTTGGGTTCATCCTGACCTTTTTATGGCGCTTTACTAAACATATAGATCGTTTAAAATGTCATTTTTGTTAGTTTGGGTTTCGAGTCAACGAACAGCTAATCTGGAACATGGATCACGCTTCCGAAGACTATAAGGGGTTAAACTGTGCGTACCAGTCAACAGTTGCCTAACTCTTGGGGAGAATCACCACCATAGAACAGGTAAATGATTCGCAGAGGATGACAACAACGATGACGGAGGTTAGTGGGGGATGATGGCAGTGCTGGCTCGAATCATGCACAGCTGGTGAACGGGATGATGAAGCCGATTTGATGGAGAGTTACTCAAAGAGACAGAGAAGACGTGTACTGGAAGAAATTTCATTGAAACTATCTTAATTTTCCGAATATTTTGGTTTCGTCCAAACAGTAGGCTGAGAAACTCGGAAGCCAGATTGGTCAACCACTAGAAAATCTGGTAGCTGCCCACCACTCAAGGATAGCACCAGTTCAATATATACCCGAAATTGACTGATCGTCTTAGGAGATAGTCGCTTCGATGTGATGTTCTCACTTCACGCCTGAAGGGAGTAGAACTTGTCCATAAAGTAGCATTCAAAATGGACTACTGGTGAAGAAATTCCTCAATGCATTTTTTGAATAAACATACGGAATCGGGACATCTACTTCGAATCATTAAAACTATGAACTGTACCTTCCTATTAATTGCTCAATGTAGGAATAACTAACCGCACGAAGAATGCCCTCTTGGTACTACAATATCCTGTTGATCAGGTTCCCAAACAGCCACAATGGGCTAAGATGCAAGCCGTGAGTCAGCCTATCAAAAATATATTACCAAAAAGTAGCCATCAGTTTGTGAAACGAGCCAGATTTATCCAGCCGACGTATTCAGGAGAGCCCAGTTGAGTGACGCGCAAAATCACAAGCCAGAAATTGTGTATTCCTGAAGTTTATCAAAAGATGCGGTACTACATGCATTAAATACGTAATAAAAGGAGTACAAACTTCAAATTATGGCGGTTTCCGTCTAAACTGTTGCACGAAGTAGTGCAAGACCAAAGAAAGCCCGCTTCATTAACCGGCGTGGTTCACCGAAGAAAAGGCTCAGTGA
Source organism: Opisthorchis viverrini (assembly GCF_000715545.1). Taxonomy (NCBI): domain Eukaryota; kingdom Metazoa; phylum Platyhelminthes; class Trematoda; order Opisthorchiida; family Opisthorchiidae; genus Opisthorchis; species Opisthorchis viverrini. The sequence goes on from NW_008751746.1 coordinate 1,326,038, forward strand.
CAGAGGAAGTAACTGTGTTGGAGCCGAACTAGAACTTCGGCAGTGTCTGAAATCGCTAGACTGCGATCCCGTTAATGAGAGAATGATAGCCCACGGGATTGAGTGGCACTTCAACCCCCTATATAGCAGGCACCGCGGAGGACAATGGGAGCGCCAGATACCATCTATCCGCCGAGTACTGAGTGTGGTCTCCCGCGAACAGGTGTTGACCGACGAATCTTTATCTGCCCTCCTAACGGAGGTGGAGCGTATTTTAAATAACCATCCACTTGTACCTGTCTACGGTGATCCAGACTCGGACGTGCTTACTCCAAGTCACTTGTTATTGTTGCGGGGACAGATCGAATTGTCAGATGATATGATCAGTATACGCGACACATATACCCGGTGTGTGAGGCAGGGGCAAGTGTTGGCGAATACCTTTTGGCACCACATGTTGTACCGAGGCGTGCGTCGCAAACTAAGACCGATTTGCCATCTTCTCCGGGCTTTCTTTGGTCTTGCACTACTTCGTGCAACAGTTTAGACGGAAACCGCCATAATTTGAAGTTTGTACTCCTTTTATTACGTATTTTATACATGTAGTACCGCATCTTTTGATAAACTTCAAGAATCCACAATTTCTGGCTTGTAATTTTGCGCGTCACTCAACTGGGCTCTCCTGAATACATCGAAGTATTCTACAGGTTGGTGGTTATACAGGAGAACATTAAGTTGGCCAGAGTGTTGACGTCTACCACAGCTGCTTGTGACATTCTCAAAATCAACCAGATGGTTCCTCCGGCTGCTTAATTCAGAGTACAAACAGCTGACTAGAATTTCTCAGATGCCACCCATGGGCCCAAGTTGAGTGAGAGGACATCTCTCATAGTATGGCATTCACGTGAGAAGTTGGCTCGAAAATGATATTGGTGTTTCAATTTATAGGGAGTCTAACTCAAGACTCGATTGTTCAGCTGTAAGATTCACCCGAAGGAGGCACGAGAGCTCAGGTACTGTCAGGTTGCCCAAGCTTAGAAAAGAATAGTCGAAACGTTGAGGTTGCATTTGAATCACGGATCTTTCGGTCAATGAATTCACGCCTTAACCGCCGAACTACGTAACTCATAACACGTTAAGCATCATAGCTCATGTGAAACAAGATGCAATCGGGGTTCCGAAATATAGGTAATTCGAGGCTCTTGCCTGTTGTAACTATGTTCGACGAGATTGGCTACAAACCTTTCGTTCGAAGTCGGGAAGACGTCATCCGCAAACGATTAAGGTCTCGTCCTAAACTTGTGTTTATACGGTATTTAGAGAATAGCTAGCACAATACAGACATTGGTTTGATGCAAGGGAGAGGCCTTCGCATAACTTGAATGCTCTTTGAATACCTACCTCTGTTTCAGCGTTTCTGTCTTCTGTTCTGATCGGTCTCCACTGTGTTTTGTTTTCCTTCTTGTGGATTGGTGAGCTGAGTAATCTTTTATTTTTAGCCAGTATTGCGTATATTACGTTCCCATGTTGCGAAAGTCAGGAAGAAAGGATCGATTTTAATAGCGATTCACCTAGTATACCTAATGATCCATCAGTTCTGAGGCCAAAGACAAGTGGCCACACGCCATGCTCATCGTCAACGTTTGTGAATTATAACCGGAAAGAAGTCGTTGCGTTTTAGTTGGCACAAAAAAGACATCGTATACAACATTCGAGAGGTGCAACAGCGACGTGCTTTCCGATTGTTCATGGCAAACAAGCGACATATTTCTGGACACTCGTCGGATCGCTTAAATGATAATTCCCACCCACAAGGCTCTCGTACGTAGAGTATGCCGGGACATCGGACCAGTCACTTCACTGCCAAACAAACACGGACATGATAGCCTGTTCCTTTGGGATAATAAAGCGATAATAATCGTTCAGCTGTAGCACCACTTCGGTGCCTAGCTGGCACGCTACTCGAAGGAAGCATGAGGGCTCAGATACTTTAGAGTTGCCCACACATAGACGGTGTAGTGGACATGCCGAGGTTGCATTCCAAACATGAACGTTCTGGTTAGTACGTTCGCGCCCTAACCATTGAGTTACCTCAAGCTCGCGATAATTCAGATGGGCCCAGTGGTGCGCATATTCTTGTTGGAGGACCACCGAGAGGAAAAAGATTGTTCACCCAAGAAAGAGGTTGTGCGGTCAATGTCCACTGGCAGAAATGATGGCTAAGCGATTGTGGACTGCGATAGCCCAAATGATCAAGCAAACACTAAAGGGGTGCTTGTCAGTCCTCTGAAGCTGAGCTGGTTAACAAAAACGGGGGAGCTTAGTAGATCAGTCAGCCGCTTATCAAAAATCCTGAATGTTTTGAAACAGCGGTAGCATACTGTCAAAATCGACAGGGTATTTATTTATATATACAGCAGCCACGCAGTTTAATCGTGAAGCAGTATCAGGTGCACTGCATAGCAGTAAAACCAATATAACAACCTAACGGGAGTTGGACAGATTAACAGTAACCCTAAACTTCCGATCAGAAGTCATTGCTTACCTATGAACCCTCTGACAAACCGACACCAGTTGATGATCAGTCAACGACTCCCTTAGTCCAATCCAATAGTTTTGAAATTCCGATCCCACAGTAGATTCCTGAGCGTACAAATTAGCCAGTGGATAGTCCAGTCTCATTTGCTGGTCATAGAGCATATCCTATGGAGTGGGAAGACGAGGAGCGACAATGAACACACAGGTCATGGATAAAAACGAGAAAACAGCGCACTTAGAAGACGACTTACTGATGTGCGAGAACAGGACTGAGAGAAAAGAGTGTGCATTATGAACCGATACAATTTCCCATCTGGTTCTTTGCATGCTTCAACAAGCTGTTTGCGGAACGCGGCCTCCGTGGATTTCAACGGGGGAACGTAGGGAGAAGCCAGAAGGTCCTGTAGAAACAATGGGACGAAAAACAGTGATTAGATATTGGAAAGGATTCCTTCTTCCATTCGTCCGTTCTGAGTCAATCGCTCGCATTATGATCTTGCGAACCCTTCCGGAGGGCCTCTCTTTGAAGGGAATACTGTATGGCAAAAAATGCCAGATGCCAAGAGAGTCGAAAAGTATTCGAAGTTTCCAGAACCATTGTGGAGCAAAGAGCAACGTCTCTGATTGGTCGATTAAACAACTCGGATATTAACAGGAGCCTACCCTTACTGTGGGACAGGTGATAAGCATCATCATAATCATGGACTGCATATCATCAGTGTTCAACACTGGTGCTTCGCTGCCGTACAACCATAATTGGGAGAGATAGTGTAAAAGCCTATCGCAAAAGCGTGAGTCTGAGAGTAATAGTCACCTGTGGAACCGACTCATCCCGACAGTGAAATCCCTACCCAACGGATGAGAACCTCGTGCACCCCTTCTGAGCATAGTGTTATCGGAAACCAATCATGTTTACCCTGAACGCCCTCGTAATAGATTGAAGAGGGTGTATTTTATAGATAATCCGAAAAGTAAACCAGATAAAGTCAAGCGGAGGGCTACCAAACATATGAACTCGTTCACCCAGTGGTGTTTTGACGATAAAGTACAAGGTAAAACACTACCGCTGACTGGAGTTGTATACATAATGGCAAGGTCCAAGCTGTCGGTCGAAGATAAAAGGAATTAACACAAAAGCCTCGGTGGGTATACCACGGAACGAAAAACACTTCACTAACGCGGAAGGCTGACGTACCGAAGCACTGATTCGACGATCCGGGTCATGTTGTAACATCATTCGAATAAGACGAGTTTGGTTGGACAAACGTTTGGAGCTCCAGTCCATCGGGAAGATGATGTGTTCGCTGCGCAGTGCGGTCAACACTTCGACACGCTCATGTACGCTAGGCATGGCTCGGTAGAACATTTCGAACAGAATCACACCAAGACTGTAGATATCGACACGCTGGAAATTAAAGCGGAAACCGTCTACGAATGCATTCAACAGTGCCACAAAGTCAAATCAATGTTAACATTGTAGTTCTGCTCGCTCGCGGAAGAAACATAAAGTTGGCGGAAAAATTACAAAATCGGAGGGGTTCTGATACGACGGTCTAATTTGGCCCGGATTCCATGCGGTAAAATGCTAACCCGATAGGTGAATTTGTGGTCATCTGTTTTCCGGTCTGCACCTGGTTCTACAACTCTGCCGATAAAGTGTATTTGACAAGGATGGGCCGAACGCGAAACCTCCCACAGATAAAGCAAAAATAATGATTTTTCATATGGCAAACTGCTCATAAGGTTGCTGAAAACTCTTCAACAGCCCACGACCGGTTTCGCCCTTCTCAAGGCTCAGCAGGTAGGCGCAGTCCCCGAGTTTCCATCAACCTCATATTCTACTTGAACCCAAATTGGACTGTTTTCGAGAAATACACTCATTTGCAAGCAAAGTTGGTTTTTCGAGAGGCTCAACTGAATCTCTCGTTTATGATATTCTACAACTTAATGTGCTGCACACAGGCCGCCTCATGTTTCAGTTGGCACGATATTCATTGAGATAAATTAAATTTGGGCAGCCACTGACATCACCTGCTTTATTCCAGTTCACGAAAACTCATGGCGAGTTTGCGCTAAATCTTAACTGACGTTAAGGTACAAGGACAAAAACCTAATAATCGATGCGGTGTTGTCATGGAAACAACGCGAACAACTAGCGCGACCGGTGCACAGCTACAAACAGTCAACCTAGTGAGCCCCAACTTGTCAATTTGTGTAAACGTACACATCGAAAACACCGATTGAGAGAGCACTCAAATTTCACTTTCATGCATACCTCATCGTAAAAAAGACGAGCTCGGTGACTGTTCAGTATCTCTGGGCTCATGTACAAATAGGTGCCCACGTCTCGTGTCATTGAACGTCCAAGTAAAGTTGGATTTAGCTGTTCAGTCGGAGTGTCCGTCGATGTTTCGGTGTGCCCGGATCCGGTGGGTTTACAATCCATATTGCTTGAACTGAGCGGAGTGGTGCCAACAAACTCTGTACCGGACGGCAGACCCTGAAATCAAAGAACAGGTGCAAAGAAACACTCAGTTGCAGATCAGGATTGTGTTAACGGGAAGCTCAGCTTAATCTCCGATTTAAACATGCTGTTCTGGTCGTTAATACTGTCATTCAAGCTGAATAAAACAAGATTCAGTGAAGGGCGTGAAGGGCGGGCGTTTGGAATAACCCATGCTTACAGATGTAGCAGCTGAAACCAAAGTACTCTCAATAAATGGTGTGCAGCCGAGAATCTGACAGGCTGACTGATGGTAGCGTTAATCAACATAATTCGAACAAGACCCCTATGGATAACGTACAGATCGGCTAGTTAACGACGTGTTGCCCGAACTACCTCAATAGGTTACCCACCAACAAATAGGATTACTGCTCCAGCTACCGTTCACCAATTCAAACACCTTCCCGCTAAAGAACAACATGTCAATGTAAGGTGAGGATCAGGTAAAAGGACACACGGTGAACGATACTAAGAGGATAAACAATCAACGATGCAAGAGCTCAAGGCGATAGACAATGTGTAACTTGATCACCTGTGAATTCAGTGTGCAGTTGACCCTACAGAGCAAATTAACGGATTTTTGTTCAACTCCAAACTCGCTGTTGTATTGTTGAATCCTTGCACCCAATCAATATGTGCGTTCACCCATTCCAGATTTTCTCACGGTATACATTCGTTCACACCCATCCCTGGTCTCCTAAATCCTCAGTGTCCGGATTTTGTCAGTATAACCCGTAGTGGCCGCTGTTATTACCATGCATTATAGCTTCGTAGTTAGTTTCTGACTATACGGGGACCATTGTGGTGTCTCGTTCCAAAGCACCATACAGCCCACAAAAGAAGGCTGTGCCAAGTAACCACTGACATACACACAAAAACTGGTCGCATACCCGATACACTGAAGTGACGGCAGTACGCATTCGACGACTGCATTGAACGCCGACCCTGTGAACATTGCTGAATCACACTCTCCACGTATAGTTGCATTCACTCTCATCAAACACTACATGTCTCCTTCTTCGTTCACCATTCCAACCCTTTTCGGCCGCTCTTCATCGAGTTAGGTTTCGACTTATAATCCCCCAATTGTCATTTCATTCGTTCATTATTTTATGATAGTCTGCTTGGTCATTTACTGACTGGCCAGTTGCGACGCCAGACTCCAGAAAAGCGCGATTTTCGTTCCTCCGCTCCCGTCTGAACTGCACCCAAACTACCAATAGTACAGACTCTGCGACAGAATATCGCTGTCATGTTTGGGATGTGCAAGCAACTGGGAAGCTTTTACTTCCGACAATATTCATCGGGAAACTGAACATCACATTAACGCCTGTAGTTTGACAGACCGATTTCGGCTGCTTCTTCACTAGCAGGACGTAGCACCGCCTCCTTGAACTTGTCACTTCTCATGAACCTCATGAGTGATTCGCTCGTGCCACTCGTCTCTTCACTTCCAGCCGCCCTATTACGCGGAAAAACACCGTCGCCCCCTCAGCTTTATTTTCATCAGAGCGACCTTCGTAGTGCCAGTATTTTATAACCGTCCTCTGTTCACATCCAGCCATCTACTCCTGTTTTACTCCGTCTAGGTGTATTGACATGGCTTTGTGTGCTGTTGCCATACGTTTACAATTTTTACGCAGGTTTCCCATTGTGAGTTCCCCCTTCCCCTGTCATTTACTACTTACGAGTAGAGACATTCAACCGACTACTTCAGTCACGAATTCAGGCGACCATAACATACCAGACAATTATGCTTCTCGAAGAAAAACCAAGCGATAAGTTCACTTAGTTCAGCCGCTCACTTCAATTCGGGTTACTGTGTGCACCCTCGTCGAGCATCCTAACTACCTTCTTCTACTCAAAATCATTCGACGACGAAACAAGCAACCGAAAAGTAGACATGTGAGTTGTTCAGGATGGAGACGACATTCATTATCGTAAAAACAAGTGTGCGAGTTGAATTCGTATACCACTAGCCCTGTTGCTACACCTAGTTGAAGAGCCTAAACAAACGCCCACACTCTCGGACGTTTCGTTTCAAAGCTCTTTAGCTCACATGTCCCCTGAAGCATTCGTATGAGTCGGACGACCACACGAGATAGCTAGTTCACAGCTAGCAAGAGTGCACCTAACATCGGCCGAAAAAGAGTCTATATTTCATCCAGCTCCGTTACCGGTTCAGATGGCTTGGTCACGAGGACCTTAGCATCTTGAACAGAAAACAGAGTGAATGAAGCCAGTTTAGTTTATAAGCGTACCATTCAACCGTTTGGTGGTAGCAAACTGAGAGGTAATCAACGGTCGGTCACGAGAAGTTATCATGTAGTGTTAAAGTATGTACCTAATGACCAAAGCAATCTACGAGATAAACGATCCTGAACAGTGTTGTAAGTGTGATGCGGGACACTGCGAAATGTTCACACGACACATCCAGGCGAGTAAAAGACTACCGAACAAATAAGACACACTAGATAGTCACCTACTAATAGATTTTAAGTGTGTTCAACTGTTCATTGTAATTTTTCGCTTATTGAACACAATCGATGTTTAAGTGAGTTCGCTTTCTGTCCACAAACCTGAGGCTTTCCACTTCCCAAGCAATAGTCAAGAAATAATGGAAACGCTTACCGCCTCATGTTCAATCCGGTCGGTAACAGATCGTGTGGCCAAACCAAAGTCCACAATCTTCACGTGATCACTTGCATCTACCATAATGTTCGCCGGCTTCAGATCGCGGTGGATTACATTTTTCGAATGAATATAGGCCAGTCCGTCAGTCAATTCACGGAACAAACTCCAGGCTCGGTCGGGATTAGTCGAGAGGCCTTCACAGTCAATTACGTGACGTAGTGTTTTGGATGGACAAAGCTCCATCTGAATAATCATGTACTGGGTGGGTACAGAAAAAAGGATGGATTTAACTTAACAACTAGGTCTCAAATCTGCTTGCTCAGAGAATGCGGTAATTAAGCAAAAATGATATCGTTGAGTAAAACGAACATCAAATGAGCTTTCCTCCAAACATTATGAGTGGTTTGCTTTACTGGAGTATGCAGCAAAAAGAGCAAATTAGCCTTCGAGTTTTCTCGTTCTGCCGATATTATGCAGTTAGCGACGCCAAACTAGACCGAAATAAGGAACCACGGTAGGTCTAAGCGTTGACGAACTAAATTTGGTCGTCCTCACCGCAGAGGGTAGGTCTAGTGGTTTCTCTCAAGTAGTTTTTTCTTTGGAGGGGCTGTTGTATAGTTCGTGGTTCTAGAACGATTAGGTGGTAGCGACTAAAACTGTAGGCGAATTACTTGAAGGTGAGTGAGAGATGGGTGAGCTGTTCAAATGAGAGTTATCGACGGGATCAAAATCGTTTCACACTCGTTGGTCGGTGAGAAATATAATTAATCCAAATACACTCATTTGCAAATCAATTTGGTGCTCACGGGGGACTTAATTGAATCTCTCGTTTATGATATTCTACAGCCGGATGTGCTGTTACCCAGGCCGCTCATGTTTCAGTTGGTACGATATTCGAGACATTGTAGTACATTTTCATACAGGATACTATTCACAAGGTTGTCAGTTTTCAGCAACCCTGTGATTAGTCTCCTTCGTGAAGTAGTCCACTTAGGAAAGAACGAATCTTACAAGTCGCGTGAATGTTGTACACGAAAAGTCCCTATCTGAGAAGCCAACTAATAAGGAATCAAGCATGTACCACGCTACCTGACTGGAAAGTCCTGACTGGCTGGCGAATCGATCGTCATAACCAGGACAGTTAGTGGGTCGTCATTCGATGGGTCGGGCACACCAATCAAATAGCTCAAGTGTGAACACGTTCGCCTGTTCAGTCATGATAATTCAGATGCGTCCAACGTGCCTTGGTGGAATATTGGGGTCTGGGGTTCGAATTCCCGGCACCGGGATTGAATGTTCACTGCTGATGAGTTGTAATAAGGGCGAAACTCGAGCTCAGTGCTTCCCTTTGGTGTGGACTTATCGTAATAATTACGCGAGAACAGGAACACGACCGTTCAAAGGGAGTGGTGCGGCCATGAATATAGTTCTTTAGGAGTTACTTACCGTAGCGCGTCCCATCTCAGAGTTACGTGATTTTTTCCCAATGAGGAAAGATGGATTACGTTACGTTTGTGAAAACCCAATAATAGCCGAATATGCTAAGCACATTCTACATCGTTCAAACCAGAGTGGTGTGACTATGTACATAGCACGGAATCATGAGGGGAACTAAGCGTTTGAAAGATTAACGACGCTACGTCCCGTCTAAACGTGAGCTGAGCCATTCCTGACCGAAGGACCGCGGGTTCGAATATACTTAGCGATTTATACTAAGAGTATGGCTGGTGATTCACAAATCGGAGGAAACAGTTGCACAGTGCTCCTCTGCTTTCTAGTACCGATTGATTAACTATATGTGCCGGATGGAATCCCAATAGGAAACTCAACTTTGCGCCATGTGAAACGTAAAGGCACAGATGTGGAGAGTAAATGACAGGAATACTGACTGCAACGTGCAATTGTCTTCTCCCAATAGAACTTGAATAAACGGTTTCCTAGTGAACATCACTCTTGAGAAGGATATGGAAACAAGCAAAAGATGTTCAGTTTCAGGGTGTGGAAGGCGTCAGAATAGACTACAATCCTGTAACAAATCTCCGACATGTCCCAAGTGGTTAGAGCGCGAATTTCCTGACCGGAAGGTCCGTGATTTGAACCCGACCTCTGCATCTCGACTTTCCCTGTCTAGGCTTGGACAACCTGGCAGGATCTGAGCCCTCGTGCAACCTTCGGATGACATGGCAGTTAGGCACCGAAAAGTTACTACAGCTGAACGAACAAATCTCCGTTCCTATAACGATAACAGAACAGTTTCTTTGGGATAACCAAGCTGGCGATATTCAACCCATAATTATCCAGAAACCATACAAGCTGGACAACCACAGGGCAGGATGAATTTCGAGGATTTGAACCGTAAAATGCAGTGCTCAACTGGGAATGTCAAACTCACCCTTATATGACGTCGCGAGGGCTTTGATGCATCACCTCTACTCTGCTTTTCTGAAGAGGCACTTGAGTCCGAGCCTGTGGAGAGTTGATTGGGTGCCGCACCACTTTCTGGACGAAATGACCTAGAAGAAATCGGGAAAATAAAAACGGTGAAGCGGTAGCAAGCTAATTAATCAGTCAAATATTGTGGACGGGGAACTCAATGTCAGTCGGGCTAGACTTTAAGACCAGGAAGGCGAAAGCTGAACACTCGCCACTGTCTTGGAGCAACCAAGAAGAAATATGTTGTTCATGGATGTTAGGTGGATCGAAATAGCTGCCATTAGAAAACCACTCTGCAATTGACGTAGCACCGTCAACGACCGCACCAGAAGTCAGGTGAACATGCGATCCGGGCTCCTTCCCCAAATTAACACACGAAACACTTTCTAGGCGATAAACTCTGTCCAGGATGTGAGCACAGTTCACTTTCGCTGTTAATCCTTAGTAGAAATGCCCATGAGTTGTCATTATCCTCATCACAAAAACAATATCAGTATTCAACACCAGTTCTTCATTGTCGTATGTCTCTGCAATTATACAAATTGATGGATCACCTGTCAATATAGTACGAGAACCAGACGCATCTTTATCGTCCAGTGGCAGTACAAATGTAACTGGAGGCCTACGACGGGTCATGTTAGCTGAGATACACTACTCCATTAAGATGAACCTGCCAGCTACTGATAAATTCATCAGGCTAGCTAGTCGATAAATCAACGAAATTTATGGTTTGCCGAGGCCAGCAACTGCTAATAATCGAACATCATGTCGATTGGACGGCTGTGTCAAGTGCAGGCTGGGGGCTACACCAAGGTATGTCTCGATTGGTCAGAATCTCAGCCAATCTGGATTGAGCATCTATAGCTCGACGCTTGTCGCCCCCTCACGGGAATTCTAGCGCGACCTTGTCGAACTCTCTGTGAGTGCTCTATAGATACAGCTGTAATAACCTTCCTTTGTCTCCATAAAGCGCTTTCTCAAGTGACCGTGCCTTTTCATATACCATAATGAGCAGAGCAGGGAGCCAAAGCCTGATATAGAGGTTGCACCACCGTCAACGAGACACAACATAGTGCCCGTGCACTAACACAATAATCATATCACTGAGAACTCGAAGAATTCTGAGTGATCATGTGTTGTTGTATCCCTTCCCATTTCCCCGACTTCAGTACTTCCCTTAGTCCCTAAAATCCTACCACTTTGGACTTCCAATAAAGACACGCCAGGTTACACTTGGAAGAACTCGTTTCTACCCTAGGTTAGTTCAGGAAGGACACTATTTCCACATCAAAATACCAATATTTTCCATATCGCAATCCTAGATTGTCCCGACAAGAGTTGTGTGCAGTCGTTAAATGAAAGTAATCCGGTAGCAAATGCTATTGTCATCGTATACTTTCCCAGTGGGGAAGAAAAAAATTTTCGGGATTGCAGAGTGAATAGTCCCGGATAGGAATTGCGACGAGGAACATCATCGCTCAAGACACTTACACCTCGAAGATGGACGGTGGAGAGTTGCCGTTAAGGAACTCTGCATTTCTTCGGCAAAAAGAAAGGCGTGGTATTGCTACCTAGTGTATTTGACCAAACCATTTGGTGCACAGAATGCATTGATTTTGGGTCCACAGGTAACGCATCGTTAGAAACGGAACTTAAAAGACGTAAAATCAGCAAAGAGTGGAACATGATCGCAAAATCAAAGTAGGGATCTCCTCATGGTGCTGTCCCGTTGGGAGGGTTTGCATTTATCAATTCCGATCATTTAACCTTGGAGAGTCTAAAAGAATGTTTGGATGACATCTTGACCGACGATGGAGCAACCGTTAAATCGAATCTGGCATCGTAGACGTTTGCACCTGTATGCACCCGCGGTAGCAGGACTAATAACTGAGATACCCAATCAGATTGGGATAAGGATTGAAATTCAAACCGCTTAATAGCTTCACCAAACGGAACAGATGCGGTGGGCAACGTGGTCTGATGTTTGGTCTTTTTGGACTACCTCACCGCTCTGCATGCTTGTTGCGATAGCAATAGCCTGGAAAATCCGAACGCAGGCATTCCAGTTTTTGGAATTAGCAGTTTTCCACATTACATGGATGAAGGCATGCAAAAAACACTACCTAAGCGAAATAGATTGATTCGAAGCTCGCAATCAACCCAAAAGGATTTTCATCACCCAATCTGAGACTATCAGGAAAGGCAACCACTGAATGTCCGAAATCTACTGAGACCCTCAGCTCCGCTAGGTGCTGACCAGACAGGCAACGCTCCATCAATATGCAGCGCTTCACAGTCTTGTACCAAACCCAGACAGCGCGAGTCAGCGTTGATCAAGGTCAGACGACGCCCCGCAATGTGCAGCGCGTCGCAGCTTCGTACCAAAGCCAAACCGTGTGCGTCACCATTGGGCCAAGTTCAGACAATGTCCTTCCAATAAATAGCTTGAGACCGTCATAGTTTCGTATTCGCACGCACTCACGCTCTTGCACTCGCTTGTTCGGAATATAGCTGTTGTGTTCCCTTCTGTGAGTCTTTTTTCCGGCATTAGGCACTGGAGCGGGTCAGCAGCAGATTGGCGAATCAGTAGGTATAACAGAAACGATGCAGCTCCGATGCTGACACCGGGCTACAGAATATTCAGTTCAAAATAGGCGACTTTGAACCAAAGGTCAATAAAACAGCCACGTTTTTTCTTTTCCCTCTCTTCTCAAATTCGTGCAAGTTTCTGTGGCGTTCGGACACCCAGACTGGCACCAAGTACCATCCTGGTAGGCCTGACATGATTTCAGATGGGCTTTAATCAATCCCAATGGATGGTTAACCGACTGGTTACGTAAATCACTGCCTAGAAAGCCGATGTGAACTTTCCTATAGTGCTTACAGATGCACTCAAATCCGACAAGGCAGCTGCTCCAAAATGAGGAAACAGCATAATCGAAATACTCATTGGAAGAGATCTCGCTGTGAAATTACTGGGACTATTCTGGCGCAAACGTACTTTAGAGTGGCTTATCGCGGGTTATGTACACCATCCTTTGAACAGTCGGCCAACAAATGACCGCGATGTATCAACTGGGAGACCGAAAGATGATAACCACACGCCAAGATAATGATTTAGCTGTAACACCTTTTGCGTACCTAGCTTCCATGTCACCCGAAGGAAGCACGAGGACTGGGATAGTGCCAGGTTGCCCAAGACAGACAGGAGAAATCACGATGCAGAGGTCAAATCCAAACCACGCACCTTCCGGTCAGTAAATTCGCGCTCTAAACACTGAGCTATCTTCAGGCACTACTAACGGCCTATAAAATTTGTAAGCTTTAGTAACATATAATGCGTATAAGCTCAAACAAAACGAGAACTTCGGTGAGTTGAACAAACACTAAGGAACATGCCACCGAACTGCACAGTAGATTTACAGCCATCGGGTACATGTACCTTAAGATAACACAGAATCGAGCGGATTGTTGTTAGCTAACTGCAGAACAGGTAAAAGCAGTGTTCACATCACTCGCGTTTGGACAGCTTTCCATCTTCTGATTACTCCACCTCATAGATCCACGCAAAACGTGAGACGTTATTATGGACATCATCGGAAGTGCACATTCTTGACACCTCCAGGGTTCGAACTTTCAACAGAAGCAAAAGTGCTACCGCTGCTGTTGCTGCACTGAATGTACCTGAATTCCAAGATCCGTTCGGGGTCTGATTAAACTTGAGCGAAGAAATGTGGGATTCATAGTCATATTCGACGATGACCATCGTCACACTTTGATGGTAGCAATTTGGATCACCTTACTCACAAAATTGAAGGAATTGACGGTAGCCCGACGAATAAGGAACTAGCTATGCTCGGTTTCTTAGACAAATGCATACGAAGCGGAAAAATCAAACTCCAATTCCAGTTTCGAACGTGTAATTGGAAATTGTTTTTTTTTCTCAGCGTTATTAAGTAGTATCATCCCAGGAATTTGACTAAGCTGCACACTGGAATACAGACAGGTACACAGAACCGAGCATCTAGAGTTGTTTGGGGAAAGTAACGGAAAACCTACACATGAAATTTGTCGCTGACTTCGTCTACCTGTCCAAGGCGAATTGAAGTAGTCTGTCGACATCGATTGGAACTGCTGCTCAGCTTCGACTCCGAGGATGACGATCGGTCCACACTGGGGGAAGAAGCACGACGGAAAAACCGCGTTCGTGAATTCGAGGTTTTGTCTGCTGAGGATGGGAGAAAAGTGGGCTAGTAAGGTGAGAGTAAGTGGTAACATTGAAAAAATTACTTATCATTTGATCTATTCACAATCTTCGAAGAAACCAGTTCTCAGGGCGAAAGCGGGATACGAACACAAATCAGCCGAATTTAGCTGAAATGTAAAATTATCAAGTCCGATTTCGGATAAGCGAAATACACTTATTTGCAAACTAATTTGGTTTTCGGTAGACTCACCTGGAACCCAGCTGAATCTCCTGTTTGTGGTGCTTTCGGGCAACTGAATGTGTTGCACCAGACCACCTCATGTTTCAGTCGCTACGATATTCGAGATATCGCGACCCATGTAATACACTGCTCACAAGGTTGCTGAAAATTCGTCGACAACATACGACCGGTTTCGTCCTTCTTGGGGCTCATTAGGTAGGCGCAGTCCCCGAGTTTCCGTCAACCTATCGACGAATTTTTAGTAACCTTCTGAGTAGTCCGAATTCGGATGTTATGGGTTCGATCTCACTAGAGATTAATGGGACGCGCATTGGCGACGAGTTTAAGCAGGACTGGAACAGGAGTACAGTGCTGCTTGGTTGCGTTAGCAATAATAAACCCCTATCTGCAAGACGGAATTCCGGAATTTCAAATGGTAATTAACCTAGTCGACTGGTGTTGCATAGCATTCATTGAGAGAGCATCAAATCAGGCACAATCATTTTGCTATGGTTAGTGTTCAATGTAGCAACAGAATTGCAAATACCGAGGTATTGTCAAGCCGAACACAAGCAAACAAGACCTTCCTACAACCATGGAAAGCGTAAACCAAGTCAGGTCAATTGTATGAGTGTCGGGGTACCGATCGATCTTATCTGTTGTTCATTTTCAATATCGATCGATGCGTGGTACACTACCGATGTTATTCACAACACAGATCCGATTCCGTTTCTCTCCAATCAGTTCTAACTGTTTACCATGTAGTAGATACGGCTGAAAACTGGAGTTTCATTTTCCGAACAAATCGAGTTACAGCACTTCCGATCAGAAGATTCCTTTTAGACCACCGTTCTCACTCTAATATATACGAATGCCATTAGTACAATGGCATGTTGTATAGTTCAGTACATTTGGGGTGCTGAATACAGCGGCTACTAGTCAGGCGCCACGGGAGGCGGTGTGCGACGTAGACCAAGTGGCAACACATTCCTGCAAAAGTTCGTCCTAGCAATCGCAGCGATTTCTATGGTGTGCGAAATACTGTCAGGCCCATCCGCCATTTGTTGATTTTATCTACTACAGTTCAGCCCGAACATTCAAGTTTTCACCACATTTTTTGCTGAATTTATGACCTATTTGGATTAGGTACGCGTAAAGCTCCTATAACATCATGTTCAGTCTCACAATGGTGTGAAACTCTAGTAAGACTGGGCCAAACTAAGTGAACAAAACAGCCCATTTCACCGTATAGGATGTGCTTTAATATTCCTCAGTGGATTCTTCTCTCTAATCCCACATGCTCTCGAACAGGTTCACACCCGTGCAATCAATCAAACGTTTTGGAAAAAAGGTGATCTTTCCAACGAGGCAGGAAGTTCCTACGTATTGACTAGAATGTGTGATTCATGTATATTTTAGTCAGCTAAGAGGCAGTGTGTTTCAGACAAGGAAGCCTCTGAGTAGTGCTCGGACACACATGACCCTCAAATGCAAAACGCTTCACTTCGTTGATGTTGGTTATAACCTAAACAACTTCCGTCCCACACCACAGTACGGAGTTTGCAGAAAATCATTGGTTTTCACGACAAGTCTGCGTGAAAAGGAAATTGCCCAGGAAATTGTCCGTCAAAATTCATCCTTGGAGGTCATTTAATTCCTCTATCCATTGGTAACAAGGAGAATTCAAGCACTATCAATCACTTCGTTTATTTATCTTCATAGCCCCGGGGTGGAAAACTAAGTGTGATCACGGGAAGTAAAGAGGTGACCGCCGATTTCAAACATCCTGGTCAGTCACGAGCAGCCGATCAACTGTGCGATTTCCTCGCACTTAGAGAGAAATAGCGCCACTTATCCCTCACGTGGTCATGTGTAGAAGGGCTCCACTTGCAAGGAGAAATAGCCACCGAACTTTCAACATTTCTTCATACTACCAACAAACAGCACAGGAGGAACAACTGTTCATACGATGGGTAAACCTTCAATCAGAAAAGTCGCCACTCAAGGGACCAGTTAACACGTGACCGCATGATTCGTATTTTGTGAGTGAAGGATGAGTGACACTAATTTCCGTTCAAGTAAATCACACTGATGACCAGCCACTCGTGGTCTCCAACTTTTATCCAGGATGTTGCGAGCTAGAATCTATCTAGACATTCATGAGATGCACATTGTTGATTATTCCCAATACGGATAAAACACCCATCCAGTGTTTTTCCATTGTTCAGCACAGGTGGGCTTCATTTACAGGAAAACCTCAAAACTGTTTTGCAGTACAAACAAACTCTTGTTTGCTCGTACTGACAGCAAAACTGATACATAAATGCCAATCACGATCACAAGCGCCACCCGATGAACTTCTGGAGGACGCACACGTCGAGTTCAGTTGAGAGGCCGTCCAGATTAATAGCGGTCTGTACCCTCTTAGTCGACAGCATGAGGCTTTAGGACTTCAGTATCGATCAAAAATTCGGTAAAGAGCTGCCTCGAGTAACAAGGTTGGAAATTCGAGTGTGCGACCTCTGCAGCGTTTCGTAGAGTCTATTGTACACAGCCATAGGATATGACAGAAATGCATTAATGCATCCATACACTCTTACGTGCAACTAAAGAACAAAGGATGAACCAGTAGTGAGCCCACAAGGTAGATCTGAGAGATCAAAGTGCCAGGCTGTGCGTGCCCCCTCCCTCCCAGAATAAACTATTCTCCCGGCTCAGCTCACTCTGTCGGACCCTACTGCTGTTTGCTGCTTCTGTCTCATAGGCTCGGTATGTATTTGTAATCCCTGATGAATTTCTAACCTTTGACATGTCGAACCAATTTAGTCGACCATCTTTTACGCGCGCTTTTTGACCAGTTGAGTTACCGTGTGTTGTGCGCAGGCGCGCGTCGCAAATTAAGATCAACTTGCCGTCTTCTCCGGAATTTCTTTGGACTTGCACTACTTCGTGAAACAATTTAGACGGAAACCTCCATGATTTGATGTTTGTACCCCTTTTTATTACGCATTTTATACATATAGTACTGCATTTTACTGATAAATCTCAAGAATCCACAATTTCTGAGTAGTGATTTGCGCATCATTCAATTAGGCTTTCTCGAATACATCAAGTGTTCTACACGCACCAACACGAGAACATTTCTTGGCACCCCGCGCGGTGTGTCGGAATAACGAAAAAAAAACAGCTATTCTCCGTTTTACACAACTCGACCGAAGATTGAAAGCTAAGGCTTCCTCACCTCCACGATACCATGACATTTCACGAGAAGTGGTAGAAAACGGTGTGGTCCTATGTTTTACTCTAAACAGGCTATTCTCCTTTTACACAACTCGACCGAAGATTGAAAGCTAAGGCTTCCTCACCTCCACGATACCATGACATTTCACGAGAAGTGGTAGAAAACGGTGTGGTCCTATGTTTTACTCTGTCGTTCGCCTCGCATTTATGAACAGGATCCCAATCAGAAACACCAATCGAAGAGTTCCGGTTTGAATCAAGGTCCACCTGATCATCTTCGGAAGTGGACGACAACTCACTGGTCACATCGGATGAATCGCCGTCACTGCTGCTGTCGCCGGGTCTAACGACGGATTCTGACCATGGCATAGTGGGAAGCGGAAGTGGTCGACAAAATGTGTCCTGCCACGAAGTGAAGTAACTAGAAAGACGGGGAAAATGGTATGATCACAAGTGTCTAACAAGCAACACCAAAGTCCATCAGATAGAAGAGAGGCCTACCGCACAATGTTGTCGTGTTGAAGTGCAGAAAGAGTGCGTATCTCTCGAAACAAGATTTCCACTTGACTATCGTCTATTTTGATGCACTTGATTGCGTAATCCCGATCCTCTATGATATTACGAGCCTGGGAGAAAAAGACAGGAAGATGATGTATAACACACGAAAACGGATGGCAGAAACGAGACGACAATTGAAAAAACTTCGGCTAATGCCATAATTAAACCGGAATTGAACTGACCGGCTGAAACATAGTTTCGGTACATAGCAGTCACGCGACACCAATGTAGCAAGACAGCCCAGATAGCAAAACACCGCACTCATCAATACAGGAACAATCGAAAGGAACCTTCCAAAAAAAATTCAAACCATGACTCCGGGGCGTTAGCAAGTCCTGGTTTTACAAAGGCGACATTTGGTTTCAACTTAACACGCACCTACGATATTTTGTAGTAATGTCAGGTTTTTTTTCAGGTCGGGTAATGAACCGATCTGAACTGTTGTACAGGGCACGTATTTTAGCTTCAGTACATGATTTCCTAGTAGCTTCAAGCGTAAACAGAGAGGTAGTCAACCCTTGACTTGGCAGAGGAGTATGAAGGAGATCATGAAACGCTTGAGTGCTGTCGGTGCTACTCGCCTTCCAGGATGGGGACCGCGGGATCCTCATTGCGCCTGGTTGGAGACATTACAAGATATGGCTGCCAACCGATATCAGTGGCGTACTTGTTGCCAGTTTCTATCCAGATTGCCTGAGTGAATGCCGAAAACTGATGTCATGCTGTCGATGATGATGATGATGATGAATGAATGTCTGGAGGTGTAGACACCTCGGAATGATTGTAGTAAGCTAGCACTAAGTCTCTTCCCTGTCCACCTTTACTCTTTTCTTTACAATAAGGCTTACAAATAAACCATGGTTGTACGGCAGTGAAGCATCGATGTTGAAAACTGATGTCATGCTGTCTATGATGATGATGATGATGATGATGATAAGCTTCATGCGATGAAGGATCTGAAATAACTTTTCCCAAATTCGAACGGCATGAAGTCTGGTTATCCGCCGAGTGAGTGAGTGTGAGAGTGAGAGTGAGAGTGAGAGTGAGAGTGAGAGTGAGAGTGAGAGTGAGAGTGAGAGTGAGAGTGAGAGTGAGAGTGAGAGTGAGAGTGAGAGTGAGAGTGAGAGTGAGAGTGAGAGTGAGAGTGAGAGTGAGAGTGAGAGTGAGAGTGAGAGTGAGAGTGAGAGTGAGAGTGAGAGTGAGAGTGAGAGTGAGAGTGAGAGTGAGAGTGAGAGTGAGAGTGAGAGTGAGAGTGAGAGTGAGAGTGAGAGTGAGAGTGAGAGTGAGAGTGAGAGTGAGAGTGAGAGTGAGAGTGAGAGTGAGAGTGAGAGTGAGAGTGAGAGTGAGAGTGAGAGTGAGAGTGAGAGTGAGAGTGAGAGTGAGAGTGAGAGTGAGAGTGAGAGTGAGAGTGAGAGTGAGAGTGAGAGTGAGAGTGAGAGTGAGAGTGAGAGTGAGAGTGAGAGTGAGAGTGAGAGTGCCGTCAAATGAGTGATTATTCGCACGAGTGTGAAGGCAAAACGAAGCAACAGATGAAGAATTTGCATAAGCTGTGGAGGCCCAACAGTTTTTATATCTGTGTATACACCCACTATGAGCGATCATATCCTTGGGATGCTGACTGCATTCATTACTGTCTGGTATTGTCATTCTCACTCTTTACCTATGAAGTGAAGTTCGGCACCTACTGATACATACGTAGTCAGGATTGTGTGGCCAAATAAGCCCCTTGATTGAGTGTTACAACAACTTCAGGAACCGTATTCCTATTTAGGGGCTCCAGAGTGCTGCAGAATAAAACGGATATATTGGAGGTTTTTTGGGAAGCAGTGCATCAGTTCTAGCCACGGCAAACAATGCTGCAGGTATCCTTCGCGAGATGGCTCAAGTAGTTAGAGCGTGAATTTGCTGACCGGAAAGTCCGTGGTTCGAGCCCGACTTCTGCCTCTCGACTTCTCCTGGCTAGGCTTGGGCAGTGTCTCAGCCCTCGTGTTTCCTTCGGGTTGCGTGACAGCTAGACACCGAACGGGTGTTACAGCTGAACGATCTATCTATCTATATCCTTCGTTGAAAAACTCATAGGATGCAGGACAAAACAACAGGCCCTCAGCACCAGAAAGACAGCGATCTGGTGGGAAAACACGGCAACATCGGCACACTGATACAAGCCCTTTCCATCCATGCAAGTGATAGATATTAGCAAACAAGCCACGCTGTTAACTGTAAGACTCGTCTCGACACAACTCATTAGAAAGACTATAAATTTGCTTGGTGCGCAGCCTTTCTCGCCCAGTGTACCGTTCAACCTACCCAATCTGCCAGCAAAAGACCGTCTGCAAGACAGCGTCACACAATGGAAGTGACCTGGATTTGGGTTCGGTGTTGGTCTTGAGCCCAGAACGCCAAACAACAAGTGCCTTCACGGTGACCTTAGAAGAGCGATTATTCACCTTGTTTTAATTCACGCATTGTGTAGAACGTTCAGATATCAGCGTTTGCTGAATGGGAAGAGTCCGGTCGGAAGGAATCCCGAAGGTCTTCATAAAAGGAAAACTTGATAGAGAAACACTTCACTAAGCAAAGTAAAGGCACCACTTGAGTAACACTGAACAAGAATGCAGTCAGTAGGGATTCAGTTCAACAAAAAACGCACCTTCAGAACACAGCCAAATCCACCTTTGCCAATAACACTAAAGTCTTCAAAATCCTCCAGTAACCTCGGTTTCTTCGTATTGCTTGACAGATTCGGTGGCTGTAATCCAGGTTTGGCGGCTATGAGGTGGGGTGAAAAACAAAGCAGGTAGATGTGCGAATTAAATGCAAGCGAACTCAGTTCATTCAGTTAAAGAGTAGCTTCTGTTTCAGGCAAAAAGTGAGCATTCCATGTGTGGAGGTTTATTCTAAAAAAAAGCAATGTTCACTGTCCCCACTCACTAAGTTCAGTATCCGTCGCAAAAATATCGAGTCAGCTAATCACTCGGTCGTTCAGTCACGAAATACGTTAGCTACGGTCTCCTTCGGTTACGAACGGGAGAACGATGGATAGCTATGTACTGGAGGAGCGCAGACTATCCAAGCAATGTTGAACTACCTCCGTCACCCATTTAAGTGGGAAGGTGGACCGCCACGGGCTGAGAACCATAGTTACCACACAACAGCACACACGCAGCACCGGTGGGTCAACTGTGTGAATTTTGCGCCACATATTCGACAATCGGAAAGGCGGTACATGTTAGCCCGAATGAGTTTAGTCTGTTGTCAGATCGCTTGCCTCATTTATGCCGTTTCAATCCTGCACAAAGCTGAACACTACTAGTTCTGTGAGGTAGTTGATCTTCCGACACCCGAATTGCATGACCTAAACTGTCGAGGGTGACTGGCTAGTCAAAAATCTTCTGGTGGGCTTCAGCACTGTTGGTTCAAAGTCCATATTGCATCCAAGAAATTCGTCACAGATACGCTGAAGGAATGCGTACACCTTCGGGGCGTACAGAAAGAAGGACGAAAACCACGGTAAGACAGTGGGGGGACAGATGGCACAGTGAAAGGAATGTCAAATACGCCATTAATTCTGCGGGATAAGGACACCAATCTCCCTCAGTATACGGATTTACCTCCTTCCTTCGACTAATAAACCTGACCGTCCTTTGGCTGGGTGCATCTTGCTCACGGAGCCAGGAAGAAAATGAACGAAGGCGTGACACTCCATTGAGTCTACAAACACGGTGTAGGTACCAACACAGCGGAAGACGATAAAGGACCTCCCAAAACAAAGCCAAGACATGACCAAAAAACAGAACTGCACCCAGCAGAAACAACTTACCAATAAATTGGTCGGTTTGTGTCACATCCAGCGCGGAATTTCCCAACATGGAGCCTTGCAAGTCCAAATCCGTGTAACCAAGCAGGAGTGGATGAGACAGCAATAATTTGGGCGATAGGTCCGGTCGACCATTGAGACAGGAGGACACAAAATCAGCCAAAGACGGATGGTTCGGTGAAATCGCGCGCAGCATGTCTGAAATTGCCGCATCAGATCGGGATGAGCTGTCAGTGAGCAGTTGCTGACCAGTGACCAAATATAACACAACAATGCCCTGTTAAGGGATGGATAAAAAGTGAAAATAACCATGCCAGTGAGGACAGGTACACAACCGAGATAAAGTGGAGAAATGACCTCTTGTGGTTACAAGATGAGACAACTTAACATTCTAACTTTAATTTTGCATGATTTCACAAGCTGGCCCAAATTCAGGCGATATTACAGGTCGCCACAAACCCCCTAGAAGAGAAAACCGATTACAAGGAGTTGGTGACCAGGAGAAACTAAGCAAACAGAGGGTACTTATGGCAGTATCCAGACCAGATAGACAAAATCGATGTGCAACTGTGGGATATTTGAGATGAAACGAATTGCAGAAATATGATTGCTTAAAACAATGTCACCTGGACGACAGAATGTGCGCGAACCGAGAACTCTCATCATTATCATCAACATAGAAGTTAGTATCGGCATCAACACCAGTGTGAAAAAAACGTAAAAACCTAAACTGTTCTAGTGGAATTCCATGGATATCTAAAAGGGGACGAGGAAAAAGGATATCACCGTAAGTGAGCCGAATCATTCCACTGTGGTGGCTAAAGAAGCCGAATTACTTGGCAAAAGTAAGAAAACCGCTACTTAGTAATGAGCAGCTAACGAATGAGTCACGATTAAGTTTTAAACGCGATCATTTCTGTGACACCAAAAGTCTAGATGAAATTTCCAAGCCGATCAACATCCACGACTTACTATCAGACCTACACCAAACAACGAAGCCAACAATTCATCATTAAAGCCGCATACATTAAGATCCAACTACAGTGGCTTCATCCTGAGAATAAGCGACTGAGTTAGGTAATCATTATCCGCATGCAGTGGCGACAGCCTGCTTTATCAACATGCTTCTTACAAACCATACTTAGCGAGCACGGCCCTTCGACATAAATCTCACCGCAGCGTTATCCAGAAGGCGCAGTAACGCACAGGAATCCAATGACCATTAAGTGCATCTGGCAGTCGTTCTGGAGCAACCAAGTGAATTCAAACTGCCGATGTTCCCCTTCGTGTCCGGTGACCCTGACTTCGGGAAATACTCATCAACGATTGTCACAATATGGTCCGGAGCCCCATCAATAGAGCATTAAGCAATCGGTACTATGCTTGGTGCAGATACAGTGAACTGTACCCCCGGTGCAAACCGCAAAATAGTTTACTGCTTTGGTGAGGCTAAATCTACGGACCCTTAAGAAACGAACAACCTGTCATTGGGTGAAGTAACTTACCAGTTGGTAAATGTCCCTGCGCTGTACGTGTCTTTGAAAACGCTTCCGCGTGTTGTGCGGCTTTTTTGCTCCGACTGAAGGATTAACGTAGGATACAGTGCTGTCTTCGACAAGTTGATCCAGTCTACGAGAAGGAAACAAGGACGTTAGGTGTACATTACTTGAGACTTTTTTCTAGATAAAATGATAAGCTTAAAAACCCCTTTCGTAAGTGACGTGCCCACAGTCCCATCGGCTGTGGTGTCCAACATGCAAGCTGGTTTGCCAACGTCAGGAAGCAACCTTTTGTAGGTTACTGGAATATTACTTCCCTAGTAACTGCTACGAGCTAATCGACCAACATACGGGATCCACATGACTACCGAGTAGTTCTCTCATAAAAATAATAATGGTTCAGCTACAACGTCCTTCCAGCGCCTCACTGTCGTGCCACCCGAAGGAAGCCCGAGGGCGAAGATACCACCAGGTTACCCAAGCCTAGACAGGAGCAGTCCAGAGGCAGATGTCAGTTTCGAACCGCGGACCTTCTAGCCAGTAAGTTCGCGCCTTATCAAACGAGTTATCACGAGATCGCATACTCATATGAAGGTCGATTATCCCGCTATGGAATCAAAAGTGTTGACTTTCCCTATCTGCCCTTCTCCAGTGGACCAGAGGTTTATTCTGGGGAATCTGATATTGAAATCACCTTGTACGAAAACGTCAGCAATACCTTAGTCTCGCAAGCTCTCAACAAAAACTCAGTAACTCCCAAACATGCATCTAATCAGTGTACTAGAATTAGCAAAGACAGAACAAAAAAATCTCTACGAAAAACTGCACACTGCTATGTTAGACGTGATATTTTCAGTAACATCTGGTAATGCCCAACTCATCAGACAAGTCAATCGATTATACTGTAGCGGACATTTACATGTCCCCTCAACCAACTTCACTTAATTTGTCCAGTACATGGGTGTTTACTAGATCCCACGACTTACCTGTTACATAAGCACACAAGTCACGTGACAAACGCCGTTTCACCCGCAACCTTGACCGACTACAAGTCAGTTCCTGTCTTGTACGCATCGGAACTATTCATATTTTATACACACATCAAACTTTCCTATATATAGGAAGCGACAACACAGTCAACACGCATGGACTCGCGCGCGCGCAGCGAGCAAGTAGTCAGCTAAACACTCCAAGTCCACGGACAATCATGGAATACGTGTAACAGCCAAACTGTGGAGAAAACACGTTCCCACCGTCCGGACTTTCATCAAGGAACTCTCACATACGATAAGTTCCTTTATTGACTTGCTCCCATTTCGCATTGTATTCATTTTTATACGTGTCGCAACCACACTAAATATCTCTATTAGTGCACACACGCCTTCTGAATTGCATTACTCTGATCATCAGCTGAGCACTAATAATACCATCGATAAAACAATTGTTCGTAAGCCTTGTGGGATAGAGACTGGCTGATCAGCTTTGCAAATGAGAGCAGCAGCTTGAACTGAGGAGTTATTGCTGATAACAGGGGACCCGACGTGCCGCCTTAGAGGCCTCAAAGAAAAAGCATTGAGAAGCACGTTAATTCGATGCAAATCGAACAATGCAACCGAGACAAACAGCACAAAGTCAGTCTAAACACCTTCCAGGGGTCGGGAATAGTGACTTACAGTTCACTTAAAAAGTAGCCGCGGACAAATTCACAATTTTCCCTCATTATTAAAAACACTGGAAACTGATCAAGCACATGTCGCGCTCGCGAAAAAGCTACAACGGGCAACTCACAACGGGTAACATGCTCCGCAAAAATAAGAACACACACCAGATTGAAGTGGTATGGGATGCGGAAACAGCTGTCATGGTAAGTGATCTTGACAAACTGTTCTGCCGAATGGCAAAGCTGCGGATAAGCGGCAAAACTAAGCGTCCGGCCTTCGTGATTTAATGTGACAACTCATCAACAATCTTAATCATAAAACCATAAGATAGACAGTGAAATTTTAGCCAACTGGTAAATCGCTTTCAAATAGTTCTTGACCACGACGTAGCCCAGCAATTGAAGCGCGAACTTACTGACCGGATGGTCTGTGGTTCGAACCACACTTCTCCTGTCTAGCCTTGGGCGACCTGGCAGTATCCCAGTCCTCGTGCTTCCTTCGGGTGACATGCCAGCTAGGCACCGAAAAAGCGTTACAGCTGAACGCTTATTTATCAAAATAAAGTAAAATAAAAGATCCAGGACGTGTTCTTCTGTGGTTGTTCAATTAAACTAGCAGCCTCGAACGATACAAATCCAACTGTGACAACTACGCCGGCATCAGCCTTGTCATACAGGGACCGAGATATTCAATATGGCTCTTATCGATCGGCTTTCCATCCATGGACAGGCGCGTCGATTATAGAGGGTTTCTGAGAATTCGGCATCGCTCTGACCATGACCGATCCCGGTGCCTTGTGAAACGCGATATTACTGAAGAGTTGTGCTACCATTTGTTGAACTGATACGGGTCCACAGATTTACAAGAATAGCTTAAGCAATGGTAACTGACGAGGAGTCTTACGGCTTTGACATTGACATAGGGGTAAGGTAGTTACCCGTTTTATACTATCCATCCTGCATGTTTGTGACCAGAGCACGCAAAGAAACGTTGGATCGAGTTTTTACACCACGTCAATAGTACCTGTTTGAAGGAATCACGTGTGGTTCCACAGAACACTGAAACACTACGGTTATCTCGAACGGCTTCCAACAAAGATGATCCTCATCTGTGTTCGATGTGAATTTCTCTCAAGCTGCCATTGAACACCGAGTTCGACCCCCAGACTAAAATACATCAGCTTCAACACTATGCTCAGTGGCCATGTCTTAGCCAAAAAAGAGTGAACATCTGCACGAAAGTGCATGGAAAACATTTTTTCAAGTGAAAATTATCCTTCGGTATTGATAATCTAGGAACCAACATCTAGGTCTAGCAAGCTGTTATTTATCTTTTTTTCTTTACAAATGCGAGGACTGCCCAGTCTGATGCTGAAGGCCTGAATTCGACCATTAGTGGAGGATTATTCTGAAAACAGGGTTTTCAAGGACATCGAAGACACTGTTTTGGTACTCCAAAACTAGCCTATAATGGTTCGAACAAATCCTTCACACTCCAGAAGATGAATTGGTCTGGCGTGTTCTCAACCAATGCCACAATATAGGCTGCCGCTGCCGATGTGGTGGATCAGCAACGTCAAGCCACACGTTAAAAATACTGGTCACCAATCGATACACAGCTTCAGCCAGTGGAAGAAAGGGTAAGGTGCCATCTATGTGGATCTCACCGCCGATCGTCAAAAGCGGGCGGGTTCACTCTTCCGTGCGAGTAAATCGAATAAAAGGAGAGTGCTGTTGAGCAGCACAAACTAAAATATTGTGCTCGGTAGGTGAGTAAAAGCCATTAATGTGGCTATTCTACTCGATAATGTCCCAGTGGGCTCGAACAAGCTCAGTGGTAAGGCGTAACTTACTGACCAGAGGTTCGAACTCTATTTCCGCCTCTCAACTGCTCCCGTCTAGGGTTGGAAAAACTGGTAATAGATTAATTAGCCTTTGTGCTCCCTTCGGGTGGCATGGCACCTAGGCACCGAAAGATGTTACAGTTGAACGGTTCTGAGTGAGTGAAGTAGGAATACGTCTATGGCGGGAATACCACCTTATCAGAGCATAGTGAAAGCTATCGAACCGTATCAAACTGATACAAGAAGATTTCGAAAAGTCTCCATACAGGTTCATAATGCAACGAGAAGTTCAACAAGCCTGCTAATATTGGAACTAAAGGAATAAAACCAATGTGATACAAAGCAAGCGCTTCGAAATGTGTGAACCAGTCTCCCTCGACTGTAGGTCATTCTACTTCAGTAGATAGTTAGTGTAGCTATCAACTTCTGGCACCCACTTCCAAAGATGGCACGCTTAATCACTCAGTATCCTACACTGGTTTGTCGGTTAAGTCAAGCAAACCTCAGCCAGTCGTTTAACTTGAAAATGGGTTGTTCGCATGGAGTATATTCATTGTTGTGATTCTCTTTGAGCAGTAAAATAGTGATTTAGGGAATTATGAGAAAGGTGCTTTTTTCCTGAATTCGGGTATTTGTTTCCCTCTCCTTGCTTTCATGCCCTGGAGGTGGCCTTTCCTGCCTTTCGACTTCCCCTGTCTAGGCTAGGGCAACCTGACAGGATCTCAGCCCTCACGCTTCCTTCGAGTTGAATGGCTGCTAGGCACCGGAACGGTGTTGCAGCTGAAAGAGTGGTGCGTGACCTTTCCTAAGTGAAGTTATTGCAGCCCATAACCTATGTTCCTAGTTTCCGGTGGTTCTACTGCAGATCTAGGCACAAATCACGGGAAGCCGAGCACTTGCCTGGCAAAGAAATCGTATTCACAAACGGTGACCTGTCCACGACTGCCAACGAATATACTCCTCGGCTATAAGGGAGGAAGATGAAGGGAGAAAGACCATAAAGCTGGGCGTTTGTAACAGAAAACAGAGGAAGAAGTCGAGTAACGTGCTCAAAGAAAGTGGGACAGAAGGTTCAGACAACAGTGCTTTAACAGATTTTTTTTATTACCGATTCGCTTGCAGTATCGACCGAGTGAGAAGGATTGTTCCTCAAATGTTAGCGAACAAATTTTCACTGCATAACCACAAGTCAATCTGGCTTACCGTCCACTCCAAACAGGGGAGCGATTCGCACTTCTGCACTATTCAACTAAAATGGAAAGTTAACTCGAGTCCGAAATTCACCAGACGACAAATGCCAACGCGATTATTGACGAGCAGGCTTTATAAGCCACAACCAGAAAACAAAGGGCTGGTCGTTCTTCAATGAGGCCGAAGCATCCAAGTAAACCGCGTCATGCAAGACCACGACAAAAAGTGATCATCGACCATAAAAAAACATCCAATTAGGCAACACCCTCAAACACCAAATGCTGTTGAAGCTCCGCAACTTTTCTTACAAGCGATAAACTCTCCATGGCCCAGAAAAAGCCTACCGCAGATGTTGTGACTTTGCTAATCGTATTCGCCTACCTGTCGGTGAAAAGCAACAAGCGAGTTTTATATCTTTGTCAGGGCACTGTGTCGATAAACCCACCCTGTTATGTTCCGGTTCCGAGAGGATGAAATCGTTTATATGTGATGGAGGAGAAGAATAACAGACAGATGCTACCCAAGGTGCAATAGGTCTCCTA
This sequence comes from Opisthorchis viverrini, assembly GCF_000715545.1. Lineage (NCBI taxonomy): Eukaryota > Metazoa > Platyhelminthes > Trematoda > Opisthorchiida > Opisthorchiidae > Opisthorchis > Opisthorchis viverrini. The sequence continues at coordinate 1,354,903 of NW_008751746.1, forward strand.
AGGAGGGACAGGCCAGGTGATTTTTTTGAGAGGTAGGTTTTCCATCTTCACTGAAACGGGTTTTCATAAAGGTATGTCGTAACAAAACGAAGTGCTTTCCCAAGCACTCTTTCAGTTCCTTCAAAAGAAAACTATGCGGTGACGAGTCGCGGTCAACGGTGTCATGGAAGATACTGAGGTGAGAGAGTATGAAAAGGGGTAAAGGCTCTCTCTTGTCCTACAGCAGTAAACACCTTCCTACCGTTCCTACTGAACTGTTCACATCAGCATCAGACTTAGGGTCCAGCGAACTCATAAATTCGAATCATGTCCAAGGATATGAGAGATAGTCAATTTCCTTTATCCGATAAGCATTTACTTAATTGATTCAGGGTAATGGGCTCACTTGAAGGAATTGGTCGGTTTCAGATATCTCTGACTAATGCTGCCACAAACGGCAATCACAGACAAACTCTGGAGGATTAAGACTCATTCCCAACAACGAACATGGAAAACGAATCCCAAGGGTAAATTCTCTATTTTGGCTACGCTGTAACTTAGTGGACGACCGTGCAACTTCGTATCGGTCCCTTGGCTTCCTACTCCGCCCATTTTGGCGTATCAAAAGACACGGTAGCTCTAGACAGCCCTTAATGGAGACAAAAGGAGAATCATTACATCTGTATTTATAGGGTAATCACAGAGCGTTCCACAAGGTCGTGCTAGAATCACCGTGAGGGGGCGAGTTAAAGATGTTCGATGCGGATTGGCTGGCATTCTGACCAATCAAAGCACGCCTTCGTTTGGTCCGTGACCTGCATGTGACATATCCGTCCAAATGATGTAATGTTCGGTTAGTAGAGACGGCTGGCCTCCGTACAGGCTAACACATTACAGTGCAATCTTTTCGATCTCAACCTTAAACTACCCCCAAATCTACTTCGAAGTTTCCCATCCTCCCCGAATATTACATCCCCAAAACCCATCACCTATAGCAAACCACAACGAGCATGCTTACAACACAAAAGGATAAGGTTGTCGGATGAACGCAGAATGAAAAACACACCTGTAAGTTTCTGTGGGCCATTGAACAGTCATGAAGCCAAGCCAAAATACAGACCAGTTGTTGAACTACGTTTCGAATCCAAGATAGATGGAGCGCATTGATTGCGTGAAAACGATAGGACTGCCCGGTTGTTCCGCAAGTCACTGTGTTTTCGCATACCAGCTGGTGTCGGACAAATGTGTGGCTACTCATCAAGTTGGTCAGGCAAATGCCAGGCGGCTGATCACTAACAATTCTCACGATCGACCATCCATGCCACTGAGTGTCTGTCTGCTTGTTTGGCGTTAATTTCACCTCCCCTGTCGTAGAAAAAAGAGAGAACAGGGTTTGTGAAGTGTGCTTTGGTGCATTATTAAAATTGCAATCTCACCTTGTCAACTACTCGCTGGTGAATGGTGCCGTTTAACTTCCGTCTGAAAAGAGTACGGGTTCTAGCTACCCGCACGATTTGCGATGATTCTCAAAAACCGCGAAGTGGCTACATTGCTTTTCGATGTGGATTGGAAACTTTAAAAATCGCGAAACTTGTCAACAATTAGATGTACACTTCCATATTTCCTTCCTACCGTCAGTGTATTCGCCCAATCAGATAAACCTTCTGTTGGCGCATTTTCGGTTTAATGCTCTAAATGGGGATGCAGAGTTTTCGGACCAAATTTAATATTACTATTACGACGACTGATACACAAGATTTCACTAACAATCTGAATGATCAAAAGCACGATTTCATATCAATTCGTGGGCAAGAGTTGCCAACTGAGAAGCATCCCATGTGTTGGTGTGAGGAACTCATATTGCTTGTTCTAAGTGTGAGTAGTCAAGATCACACACGACTCGCTAGCCGTCACAACGGGATCTGTCACTTATTATCAATTTATTTAATTGCACCATGTTAATGGCATAAGAATTAGAAGAGGATTAGAAATATATGATAGATATGATTAGAATTCAGCATATACGGTTGGAATATATTGAAAAACGCTTGCAGTTGCTACAAACTCTGTTGCGTTCTTCCTTTTTAAACTAGTAAATTGACCTTGGCAACAGGCAGCTCTCTGCATTCCACCAGCTTCTTCTTTCCAAACTACCATCAAGGAAATTCGACCAATCGTGAAGTGATCATTCTTCGAGAAGATAATTTTTAATCACTCATAAAAATTCAAGTAAGGTTTCAGTGAGTATGGTTAATGATGGCCTTCCGTAACGGTGGCCAGCTTGCAATACACATACCGACTAAAAACTGTTTGAGGACAAACAAGACAATGTTAGTTTCAACCTTTTAGCACAAAAACTACATTCGTTTGATCACAAAAACCCAACAAGTGGACTATCTAAATTCGAGATGCGGGACTCGGAAGAGATGCAAATCGTTACGACGAGATTTGCCTCACCCCAGAAAAGGAGATTGTAACAATGATGCGCAGGCTGATGAGATGGAATTTATAAAATACTACGAACCTGATGGTGCTCGATTTCTCAAGTGTTGAAAAGCTACAATAGGACAAAGACCAACAGCAGACGAAGACGAGCAGCGCGTAAAACGAACGATCTGCGATGAAATACTGTTCAATGTGTCCAAGAAGGCACTACTGACGGATGCGCCAAGTTTTCCAGTAGCTATACTGCACGAGATGAGGGCGTAAAAGAACGATCTGCGATGAAATACTGTTCAACGTGTCCAAGAAGGTACTACTGACGGATGCGCCAAGTTTTCCTGTAGCTATGCTGCACGAGATGACCCATTCATCGATACGCACTGTTTGACCGGTCCCAGTGTGTATACCATCAAACCGGGCTTTGCAAGGAAACATGCTCGGAGAGACATCGGTGGAGGAACGGCTGAGTGGGGAGACGAACGAATGACATTAGAAGAATGCATGGAATGGGTGGAAAGCTGATTGATGATAAGTAAGTGAACGAAAACCTACCTGTGAGAAGATAGTGGTTTCAGATGCGGACCATCTATACAGCAACCACGATTAATTTCAATCTCGTTGGTCGTAGACAGAGTGGTGTGCGTGGATTTAGAGGGTTTTGATGGAATCAAAACTGGAATCCTAAAGGAACAGGAACATCTGTGCCTGGAAAGAGAACATCCTTCGTCCTTCACCATGTGAACCTCCATGTCGGTGGTGCTAGAACGGACACCCCGCGCAAACAGTCTAAAAATATAAGGGGATAATTTTAAAAAAATACATGATGAGTAGCTGAGGACAGACGCTTTCAGCTTTTATCAGCGTTTAATCGTATACAGAGAAAACCGAAAGCTGATGAAATGCAGAGTGGAAGCCCGTCCAAGTGACAGAATTGGCTGCTCACCAAATGTGACCTGACCAGGTAGCCCTCTCAATGCCTGCAATCGACGAAGATATCCGTAGCTCACCTCATTTTAATGAGTCCCACCAACCCTGCGCCTCTCAATAGTGAGCTTCATTCACAGAGATAAGCTCCGCTTGGAATAAAATCCCTCGTTATCGACTCATTTCAGTTTAATTGCCCAAAGTTAAGAACAGCAGCTTGGAAATTAATCGAGCTCGACCCTACCACAAGAGTTGCGTCGGCCGACAGACTGAGTGATAGCCCAACAAGGATCACATGTACACTGTGATAGCAAGAGGGGCCTATGAAATTTTCCAGATGACTGTTACGGGTCTGAAAAAACAACGACAGATGTAGTAGTGGTAGTATACGGGACAAAGGGTGAAGCAGCAAATTGTGTCACACAAGAACTGCAAGCATTCAGAGTTAATCAGTTTCGGTTAATTACTACTGTGTAGTCTAGAGTGGAACAGATTAGAATATAGTTTCATATGGGAAACTACTCACAGTGTTGCTGAAAACTCTTCGACAGCCCACGAATTAAGTTGTAGCCGATGGTTTCGCTGACGATTGCCGTTCTTTGGCCGGTTGGTCGAGTTGGATGACGATGAGCATGACTGTCCCCAGCAGTTGTGGAACATCATAAACGAGAGATTCAGTTGAATCTCTAGTGAAAACCGAATTGATTTGCAAATGAGTGTAGTGTATTTCATTAGGATATTCTCGCGAGAGCCCTCCCACATATTTTCAGTCAGGAAGAAAAGGATTTTTTTTAATTTCCCACACAACGAAATGATGTTTGTCTAGTGAGGGAGGCTATGTACCAAAGTTGGAGTACAACTATCGGAAACATAACAGATAAGCGGTAAGACCTCGCCTGTGCAAATTTCGGCGATCAAACCATAAACTAACACTTACTTAGCAAGTTCCGCTTCTTCTTGTTTTCGTTTTTGTAGCGCTGACTAAATGGGATCAAAACACACAAAAAAACTGTGAAAATGGTGAAACAGCTAGTCGTAGTGACTTGAATGACCGAATTCCGGCGAGATAGGCGGTAACTCAAAAATCTGCCAGTATTAACAAATTAGAGGGAGCAACTAGCCTTTCCGATCTAGTGAAACCCGAGGAAGTGAGAACGATATTACTAAGTATGCTGAGTAGAATAGAATGGTCGCGAGATTTTATGAAATGTCTGAGATCACTAACACACATTTAAAAGTTCGAATGGACGGCTGGGCATCCACGGTCAGCATGGCTACTATATCATCCTGCCGCCAATATCGGAGCAAAATGATGGATGTCTACAGAGCAATCCGTCTCTATGAAAAAACCTCCATCTAATAAACACTTGACAGAGGGAATATTTTTTACGATAGACTTCTCCCGTAATACGAATACCAGTAAACAGGCAGTAAAAAGTCCACATTCGAACAATAATACTCAAGTCTAAATAAGACAGCCACTAGGCGAGTGTTTGACAGTCTCATATGTGCTCTTGACCTCATTTAGCTTGCCCGATAAAGTCAAAAGGAGCGTAAGTCAAATGAAAGTAAGCCTGTGGCTAAACGAAGCTCACAGAAATGGCCACACTGGTCACTCGCGTTCGACCAGTTCTGCCTCCGTCTTAGCTCAACTACAACGCGCGTCAGTGCAACGGTGGCGGAATGTTCGCCTCACACATCAGGTGTTCAGTGTTCAAGGACAGGTCAAGGACGTGCACTGCGAAGCAGCTGTAACGAAAGCGAAACCCGGGTACATTGCTCCCTCGTTTGGATGTGGACAGACATGAACGAGTGCACTAGTATGGGGTTAGTGATGTGAGCACAAATTCCACGACTATACTTGACACTGTTCGATCAGTGAAATGAAGACAGGCTTCTTCCAGTGATGGGGACACCGAACAAAGCAAGACTTTGCGTTGTGGCAAAGCTAGACGGAGCCAACTCCCACTCTGGCGCACAGCTATCACTAGAGGTTCCACGTTAATGTTTTCTACTTTTCAAAACGGTTTTTCTTCGTATGATGTTAGGTCTGCCGTTCGCAAACGTCATTCATCAATCCAAACGGTTTGGTTGCCAAAAAACGTTCAGCTGTAGCACCCTTTCGGAGCCTAGCTGCCATGCCAACGAAAGGACGTACGAGGGCTGGGATAATGCCAGTTTTCCCAAGCCTAGACCGGAACAGTCGGGATGCTGAGATTGGATTCGAACCATTAAGCTATCTCGAGCCCTGCTAGTGAATTATAGGATCTATTTCTACCCGAGTACGGTCAGTTGCAGGTCCAAAAAACACTCTTAGTTTCATCCATCCGGAACAGAAATGCGCAGCGGAAATACCATATGACAACAGCATGATAGTCAATGAGGAATTCCGACACAACGTCGCTAACCTTAACCTCAGTAAAATGGCCATGGAATGCGCTAAACTCACTGGACCGTTTGTCTAGGTCACTGCACAAAACAGTGGGCTTCAACAAATGGCTCTAACAGAAGTGGAGAAGCTAAGAAAGCAAGCTGACATACTGTGCTAGTGGCTAGAATGCTTTTGTTTCAAACCAGCCAATCCTGTGTTGGAACTTGAAGAGATGAAGCGTCATGCTAGCACAACAAAAACTAGCGAGAGTTCGGAATAGGAAAGTGCCTTTTTCACCTAGTACACCATTTCCGTCTTTGATACGTTCAAGTCAATCGATTTTTTGCTTAACTTATATAACAGAACAATGCTTCAAAAGCACCTCTGTAAATCGAGAAGATGCATCTGACTTGACGACGATGAATTTCATCGACAACAAATAAGAACGGATTCGTTTATGTTTGAGTTGTTTTATACACGGTCACATTGTGGAATGGTATGACGATTTGACCACGGTTTGGAAGTTTATGAACTCGTTGAATTAGCTGAAAGCACAAAGTCCACCGATAAGTAAAAGGAGGAAAATTAAAGATCATTACTAATAAGAACCGTCTCCCTATTCCTAAGATTTTTCTCTACTAAGCTACATCATGCACTCCTGTAATAACAAACTGTAGACACAAAAACCCGCCCAAATATGAGGTAAAGGTCACTATCCTTGCTTGCATAAGGTATGTAACAGGTGCCCGTCATGTGAGTTCATTACACCAACAGCTGATTTATGCACATAAACTTGTTTTTCTTCAGAGTATTCGTTAACTGAAGTGTTGTATAGGGCTGTAATTCCAGAACAAAAAAAACAGATCATTAACCAATTGTTTAAGGGGCAGTTTGCACCAATGAGATGATAGGACACGCTGCAACCCTCACTGTCTCTGTGGGACACTGCTATGCAGAAAGCGAGAGTTTATGCCTGGCTACTTGATACACGAATGCAGGTTTTCAGACGTCGAAACTAATCGTGGCGATGCAGTGTCAAATACAAACAACCAAGTACCTATCTACGCCAACGTCATCAAACGTCCGTGTTGAGTTCGATAAAATTGGAAAGGCAGCATCTGATAGGAAACGAAGCGATGGTGTAAAAAAAATGCACTTTCTGGAGATGACAGCCAGTCACATTAAAAATCCTTCAACTGTCGAATGAATCTGTACACTGACAAACCCAACTGGGTGCACAAATATGATCCAACGACTTGACATCCGCACTATGTTCCCAATAAGGTGCACATAAATTCAGATTTGCCATGATCAGTCTGGTTAACCTCCAAAACAATCATTACTGCGTGTTTTCCTTAAAGGTTACTTGTTTCAGTGGCGCGTAAGCCACTTCCACGGATCCAACTTAGGTAACAGTCCAAAATGAATTTTCAAACTCCCAAAGCCGGATTACCTAGACATTCTTGATGTTCGCACACTGAAGTAGAACAACAAGCGGTTCATTCTTGCACACTAGTTCCCTCTGCATTGATATATGTTGTCTGTCACAATCCAGGACTGAACTGACTGTGTCCTCACTCTCCTCCGGTTTTCGGCTGGTGACAAGGACATAGCTGCGACCAGGCAGACTAGGGTGAGAATTGTTCCCTCTGCATATATGTTGTCTGTCACAATCCAGGACTGAACTGACTGTGTCCTCACTCTCCTCCGGTTTTCGGCTGGTGACAAGGACATAGCTGCGACCAGGCAGACTAGGGTGAGAATTGTGCTGAGCCATTAGGCGGGGTCTATAGATGCCAAGAGAGCCGATGGTAATCGCCCCTGCGCGACTCGTACACTAAGCCTCATTATCCTGGAAGATCCATCGGGAGAGTGACATCTATTCGGAAGGGTCACACATGTCCAACAGCCTACACCCCTAATTGAAAAATCTTCCAACAAGCTCTGGTACACTATTCAAGCATTAACTACAGAATAAGCGATGTTATCGTACACTGCGCGTTAAGAGCTGATGAGGTGAAACGTTTGAGAACTAACGGCCCACACAATAATCCATTAATTTCCATGTTACCGGGCTGAAGCTCGGTTTTTATTGTGGTCCCCGTTACAGGCTAACTTTCGTTGGTCCATACATTATAATGCTTTCATATTCCATTAACCTACAAGAATGCAGATTGATTTATCTACTTAATCGTGAGTAATTTTGCAATTCATTTTAGGCATCTTCAGGGCACGAAGCTCTATTTAGGAGGAGGGCCTACTTTCGAGGGATTATTGGGGTGTTTAAGCTTCGCGTCGCTGAAGACCTCCACCACACTGGAAACGAACCTGCATATGACAGGTAGTCATGTACTTACTTGGTGTCAGTGTTGAAAAACCCCGGGTCTTGGGATCTTTTCCAGATAAGTCCTGCCACTAATGCAAAAAGTGCATGTGCGAAAAGTTAAGCCCCGCCACTTTTTGCCGGCTCCAATTTAATGTACGCAGACAATCTTGACCTATTTTTGATGAAAACAATTCTGTATCCGCATCTAGGCTCATTTGTGCAAAACTTTTCTCCGTTCGGACGTAAAACCTTAAATGAACTTTCTGACGCTTTTAACTCTCGATCATGACCAACAGATGGCAATACGTTTTTCGCAAAGCCACGGAGTGATCCATCAGCAACGTTTATGCCACCAAATGACACTTTCAACTGTTTCTGACAGGGGGAGGTGTAATGCCCGGCAGTGTCGGCAAGAAATCGACCTTCAAAAGAGAACTTGGCTGGAGCGGTCTAGGATGGAGTTTAGGACAGCAATTCTGTTCATTCATTGCTGGTCCAAAATTTTTGCAAAACCAAATTCTGTTCAGAGGAATTATCTATTAACCACACGACTGCTATTTACTGGAAGAACTTTCTTCGCGAAGTTTGCGCCTGGCGGCTTTTGCAAACTCCAACAATTATCGGCGGTCCAGGTTTACACGTCAAGATGGATAAAACGCTAATATCTCGCTATAAAAACCACACCGGGCGAATCCTTCCCCAGCAGTGGATTTTCGGATGGATCTGCCTGGAAACTAACGAGGTGTTCATGTATGCAGTGCCAGATCGAACTGTGGTCACTTTGATGGACACAATCCAGGCCTGCATCGCTCCCGGCTCAATCATCATCTCCGATATGTGAGCGTCAAACAAAGGAGTTGAAACGATGATTGATATTAATTATACTAATGAAACGGTTAAGCATACTAAAAACTTCGTGAATCCAACGACTGGAGCTCACATACAAACCATCGAATCTCTTTAGCACGTCTACAAGATGCACAATAAACGCTAACGTGAGTTTGTTTGGAGGCAAAGGTACCGAAAAATGGACCTTTTCATGCAAATTATTAATGACATGTCCCAATTTCACCCTCTTCAGTAAAAACTAAAGGTACAAATTTTATATCCTCTTTTTTCTAATCTTTTATGGGTGGTGGGGGTCAATTTTTTGGCGGGGCTTATCTGTAAAAGATCCTAGCTTTGTTGGAAGAAGCCTTTTCTTCTGGGAAAATAGAGTGGTCCTTGTTGAAAGTGTGACGTGGCCTTTCAGAAGATGCCAATTTAAAACAAAATGTCACGGAGCCAGATCGAATGAGTTGTAATTTAGGTGGGGACTGGTTTCTGTTGGAAGGGGTCGAGGTGAAGGATACTATTGTGTTTACCTCGTAAGTGAAAAACATGTTAGAAAATCTGAAATATATGTAACTCGAGTGCACTACTTATTTGTTCGCCTGTTTCTCCAGGAGTATGGTGTTAAAAACAAGGAATATGTAGAGCAAAGGACTACTAAAAACGTACTTCCGAAAAGATAGTTCATGCATGATGAAAAACTCAAAGGAAAGGGTGTGCGATCTTGTAATACGCAGAGAGAACATGCAGTATCAGCGAAATTTGATATCAGGCCGTTAGAGAACCGAAAGCTAATATCGTGCACCCACCCCGGAACGGCTCTCGCATAAACCGTCACAAAGTAATGCGTGAGAACTATAATTCATAGGTGCAAAAGGGTGGGCGTGGACCAAGTTTGCCGCTACCTTCTTCAACCACTCGTTTGGTTCACAGTCCACCCTGAGCATTTGCATCTGAGCGATTCGATGAGGTAGCAACATGCGTAAAAAACAGTAGCATGATAGTTCGATCCATAAGTTATGAGATCCGCGTGGTGCATGGTTACAAGTTTATCTTTGTGAATCACCCGAGCTTAAGATCCTCGGGCTCAGCCTGACCATCGAATTGGAGTGTGGCTACCGAAGCGTGCCAACAACTATTCACAGTCAGAATGAGTTTTGGATATTGGACAGGAGCCAAAGACTATGGAGCTGTGCAGTATAAGAGTGGAGGCTAATTAGTAGTAGAGTTCTCTTTTAGTACGTACAACTTAAATGAAAATCATAGTAGCACCAGTAGACTAACATGAACCGAGCATACCATCACGCGAAAAATATCCTATATTCAAACGAATTTTTAAAAACAGGTGGTGACCAATTGCTACCTAGATGTACGTTTCTGGGGGACAACTCAGTGGCATGAGATCTGAGCACAGTTGATCATGTAAGAACCGGAGGAAGGTCAGGAAAGTAGGCTTACGTGGGCGTCTGCAATTCTCCAGGTAACGGCCTCCCGAAGGCAATTGAGCTAAAGTTAAAACAAGCAAGAACAGAATCAACATAACATCAAGCAGTGATCAGAGATGATTGGGAAAAAGTAGAAAGCACCTGGGCCACTGCACGTGTTTCACGAAATAGCAGTGCGAATTACGACCAGAATAATACATAATAATAATAAAATGTACAATACACAAAAAGTCCAACATTTTTGCTTTCCTTGGAACGCCTCATGAATACCGAAAACAGACCCAGTAATATAAAACGATTTAGCAGTGAAACACTGTATAACCAATGGTCGGGAGCACGTAAACATCAGCGAGCGATTGGGCTAATTTATTAATGTTGGGCGACGTTTTCAACTCCGAAAGTCATATTACCAAACTCCAAATTGAAAAGTTCAAAAGTGCTTCACCTTCAACTGAGACACCCCATCTGTGAGTTGTATCAATCTCGGTGATGGGACCAGTCAACGTTAGCAGCCAGTAAGTTGTTACGACGGGTGGACATAAAGCGCTTGAACACACACACTACGGTTCAAGACTATTGTTCGTAAATGCTCCACTTACCGAGCGGACAACTGGAGTGATTCGTTTGACGTGCACGTATTTGCTAAGGGAAAAGCAGGCAGATATACACGCCCGCAAGCTAATTTAGTGTTACTTGGAGATTAAGGTGTATCTCAGAATTTCCAGACCATCATGCTTATCAACCGGTGTATGGTACACGAATTTCTTCTTGGACAATATTCAAGTATTTTCCTGATATGATACTATTTATAGGGTAGTCCAATCCCGTCAAGTTTGGACTGGTTGCTCTGGGGAGAGCAGAGTAACTGGCGAGTGAACGGAGAGCTCAGTCATATTGCCCATTGAAATGTACCGATGGTGAAAGCCACACTGGCTATCATACAACTACAGCGTGCGGACCATACCACATCACAATATGACTACTTGCACAGCTCCAGAATCTTTTACACTGCATACGGCCACAGTATCGCACACTATACTAATCATTTCAGTTGGTCCAATAAACCAGGCCAGGTTCTCCAGCACAAGATCCAGCAAACACTGTGTGATTCCCGAAATGTCTATCCACTACATATCGACTGTTTTGCGTTTAAGTACGAAAGCTTCTGGTCTCAAGAACACTGGGAAAAATACTGGCCCATCCTTCGCAAGAGAGCGACCCCTTTGAGCGGAGGCGTCACCACGTCAAGCAGCTCCTGTAGCTGGACAGCGATGTTCAGCCAGGCGGAATAAAACTGAGTTAAGGTCACCTTCGCAGCGCACGGTTTATCCAGTACGCCTGTTTCAAGAAAAGTGAGGCTGTAATGTGCTTTTTGGTCCGTCAGTACTTTTCAGTTACATTTCCTTACCTCCTTGACACAGATGCGCTCTTCTATCGACTCCTCTACACCCGTGGGTTGTTGTTTCAACCGGGAAATCGTAAGGTGCTGACGTTTATGGGCTTCGGTGACAGACTTCAGGTATTCAAGACCCGTCTCTATGATCTCTTTAATGCACACCTGGTTTGAAGAGAGGAGAGAGACAGAGGAAATGAATGAAGGCACCTAAAAGTTTATTAGCAAATTCCCTGAACCTTGTTTTCATCCCGAATAAAATTAAAGTAACACGAAGTGTCACAAATATGAGAATGGAGGGGAAATATAAATATATCCTTAGACTGCACTGGTTATCAGAAGCATGAATTCCTAGCTAAGCCCTTCAATAAGCTTCAATCGCCGCAGTATTTGAAAGACTTCTAGCATGATTCAAAACTTTAACAAGAAACTGGTGTGTTCGAGTACTATGTTCATGTGACTGGTTGAGTATGCAGGGAAGATTTCTGTCGTCCTTACAGAATGTATAAAGGCTCGTTTTCGCACCTCATTTGTGCCCCCTAATTACTGTTTGGCCAGTTGGTTCAGTTAAATACGCATCAGGGGGAAGAACTAAAGATAAATTGAGACACAACTTTTGTGCGATTACATTTGTATCGATACACTCATGTATATTGTATGTCACGCCCCATGGGCCAAGCTGAAATATGAAATAAAGATTGGCATCCTTTCGGCAGTTTTTTGAATACTATGGACGCAAAATTTTACCACGAAACGAAACTACAGAAACTCTCGACCCAATCGCTAAACCAAATCGCTCCAAGAACCGAATCTTTTCAACAGAAGGCGGTTGTCAACCTCATCGAAACGACGAAAAATAAGTAGCCTAATACGAGTGATTTGGTTGAAAGCCAGTTAGCTGATGAACTTGGTCAACGTTAGTGGTTAATCAACCAAAAACTATATTTAAAAATGAATTTTCACTGTATCTGTTGTGTCTTGCTGATGGTGCCGCATTTTCTAAATAGATCCTTGGCTTCCTGCTCCGCCCATTACGGTATATCAAAAGGCACGGTTACTTGCAACAGCCCTTTATAGAGGCAGAGGATGATTGTTACAACTGTATTCATAGGGTCATCACAGAATGTTCCGTAAGGCTACACTAGAATCTTCGAGCTAAAGATTCTCGATCCAGATTGGCTGACATTCTGAGCAATCAAGGCCTGTCTGCATTTGGTCCGGAGCCCGCGCGTGACACATCCGTCCAATCGACGTGATGTTCGGCTATTAAGAGCCGCTGGTCTCCGATCAATATCAGACGAAGCTACAGCAAACTTGAGTGGTAGAATGAACTACCGACCTGAGAGTTTACGAATGTCAATGATATAAGGGGTGGATGATGCAGTATATAGGTTTGCAGTCTCGAAATGCCAATAAATACGCTGAAAAGAAGGCGATGCATTTATAAATATTTTCCATCCTTCCTTCAGTTTTATGCTGTGGATTGCCGGATTATTTCTGGAGCGACTTTTTTGCACATCTTCGGATGTTTGTGTGCAGTTGGCCATCAAAAAAGGTGCGATACAAGTGACATGGAAAATACGAATATTTTGCGAAATAATTAAAGCCATGCCAAGTCCATAGTCCATCCTTTAGACACCGGTTTGACTTCGATAGCTTCGGTCATCCTTTTCAACCGGTTTTCTTCCTTGTAGTCCAACATTTTCTAGAGCACGTGATGTGATTGATTCTCTTCCAGAATCCACCACTGAATGGAAGCTAGACTTGTTTTTTCAGGCTTACCACTAAGCAGTTCGTGTCAGTTTTACTCCCCATGTACCAGTTACGCCCCACTGAGAACTCAACTCCAAAGAAACATTGTCTGACTGTCCTCTCAGATGGATAGTGCAGACATTTGTTTATAGGTAACACGAGTGTGCTAATATAACACATTCGGTACAACTGTCCCAAGTCACAGTTCATGAGCGCCCGTTTACTGGGAGGTATGTAGACACAAATTTACCATCCATGGCAGATTAGTATCGAATGGAGAAGTTGTGAGGAGAATCGGTTAGGGTGCAGGAGGATGGGCCTAGCATTACGCCGTATCTGTTGGGTGTTTAGTTGGACATGACTATAGACAGCAAACTGTAGTTGAGCAGCACGACTACGAAGAGTCCAGCAAACCGACCGACTCAAGGATATGATTCATACGCTGCGGTATTTTCCAGCAGTATTAATGGACCACATCAAATTAATTCACAAGTGAACATTCCAGAGTAGAACAAATGAATATCGCAGATAAGTTGCTGAAAATATCCGCCAATTCAAGAAGGTCCCCTCATTAGGTTGAAACACAGATACTGATACATTCCCATAGCAGAAAAAGATGGACGGTTTAGTCGCTTGTGACTGAAAAATTATGACGTATTCAGAAGAAAAAGTGTAGTACCCGCGACGAACGGTTGCTCTTAGACGGATGCTAAGGAAACTGGATGGAATGATCACATGGAAAGATAGTAACCGGCAGATTGCCTGTATGTAACGGAAGTGATGGACGCACATGATCCATATAAGAAAACTGGTTCATTATAGCCATATGTTACCCTCGATACATACAACAAAACGAACACCACATAGAAGCTGAGAATTGGCCCGAGATGTCTCCCATGCGAAGTAAGTATGGGTATTCGGGAACTCAGCTACTCACCTGTCCCCGCATTGCCACAACAATATTCTGAAGTCGAGCGTTGAGGCCAGACAAGACGTCTGAAGATAAGCGCTTTGAACCTTGAATCTGAAGACTGGGCGATCTGGTCATATTGAAAAAAGGATAGACCGCAGTGCCAATGAGAGATGGAAGATTAGTTGCAATGAACTACAATAACTCCCCTTAAGTTATGCTCTTCCAAACTGAGTTAATTCACCTACGATCCTCCCCGCAATTCCGGGATACTGCTGAAACTCAAGTGCCTGTCAGAAGGATTTCTGTTTTCTACATGACAATGGCAAAGCCTCACACACTTGAAAAGAGCCACCATATGCGCAGAGTGAAAGAAATATAACAAATCTGTAAGTGCATGTAAGACTAGCAGGGGAGTGTCAGGACACATCATATTCTCATGGATCTCCCAGGTGTCGCATTCCGTGAATTTGTCCCGACCATCAAGACAGAATTCAGTTAGAATGCCTATTAGTCACGCAGATGACCTGAAACCCATAGGCATAAACACAGTCTAGGCGTTCATCGGGTGTCCTGTCATTCTTCTGGGGGACAACTGAGTATGAACTGGCAAAATAGAAACCCCAAGGTTAGACAGCACCTAAAGTCACATCAGGATGACCATACGAAAAACCACTTACGACTTAGGGTAGGCTGTATCACAGGTGACACGCAACAACACCGTATGTTTGTTCTTCGGCAACCCGGTATTGTGCGCGCCTTTGTGCGTTTTTTCATGCTTTTTTCGAAAACCAGAGTGGAGCGCGACAGATATGTTTAACGGAAAAGCCGCATCACCAATCACACGCAAGCTGTCGACACAGTTCTGTAAATATATATGCACGGGAATCCGGCAACATGTTCACATCACCTACCAGAGGTTTGCATTCTAGGCCGTCGACCGAGACAATTACATCAGGAAAGACGGACAACAAGACAAACAATTCTTCCTTCTGAAGTTCTTGTGGCGTACGCTCACTGTCGAACATAGTACACGGGTGAGAATGCGGCTAGTTCACTTCATGCTGGTCATCTGATAATATCGCCGCAACAGGCGAAACAACCATCAACTCCAACACATCTGAAATGATAAAATAGCATCAAAAATAAGGAGGGTAACTCCGCTAAAGAACTGGTTCAAACAAATCTGCAGAAATATATCACTTGACATTCGGCGGCAAGCAAATGCAGTCAGTCGTTTAGCTACTCAACCACAAGCCCTGTACCGGAGTAACTAGCTTAGGCCCAATAGTTCTACTTGTCCGCCTTAGCACACAATGAGGAAGCCACATGATAAATGAAGTTTGGACGTGAAACCGTGTGGTGCGGAACCGGTGTTCCATCCAGGAAGAACTGAGTTTACTCGCCAATCCATGGACTAGTTTCCCCTGGTTTGTTTCCATCCGAAACATGGCTGGCCGAGGATTTTCAAAATCATACGATGTGTAAAGCCTAACCTTATGGAATGTAACCAATGAAACCATGGGGTAACTTTTCTGGAAACAATCTGGTGTACTCAGTAACGTTGATTGGATGTTTCCTCGAGATCGGACAGAGTCTCCGAAGCTCAGCGGTCCCATCTCTGATCCACCGATTGTACGGTAGCGGCGTGTACTACATCCTTCACAGCCCAAACGAAGTCTATTTGACACCAAAAATGTAACAGGTTGGAAAAAGCTCCCCTGGATTTCCCGATTCTTAAGCGATTCCTTCTTTCGCCAACTGATTTACACCTATAAAGCTGCCTAGACAGATGATTTTGAATACTACATCAACAGGTCCATCTGCAATCATGAAAGATCCCGTCCAAACAGTCTTATCCGATCAGTAGCTGCAACACCAATGTGATGTGCTCAGAGAGCTCGGAGGATGACCGTGAACATTAACACATTGTTCGATGTGGTCTAAGTGATCTCAAAACCAGAGTAGGTGACTGCCTTAAAAGCAACCTTTCAGCGCAGTACTGCTGGAAGTCACAAAATTATTTCTTACTTCCTGCGTCCTCAGATAGCGCTACCCATATATAGATGAGTCACGCCAATAGGTCATTGGCTCGGTTGCTTTGCCAGTTGGACTGTTGAGTCGAGGGCTGTGAACAGAGCACCAGAAAAAAAGCGTACCTTGCCTTAGGTCCTAAGTCTGGGTCGAAGCCTCAAGGTTTCTTACCTCAACGGACCCCTTAATTGAGCAACAGAGAATTATTATCTGCCACGCAGTAAGATGTGAACAGACACCAGAAAAAAAAGCGTACCTTGCCTTAGGTCCTAAGTCTGGGTCGAAGCCTCAAGGTTTCTTACCTCAACGGACCCCTTAATTGAGCAACAGAGAATTATTATCTGCCACGCAGTAAGAACAGCGGCTAGTCACCAATTTAAATTGTCAGCCCCGACCCTAATTACTGCCCATTACGCTACGACCGTGCCTGTCTGTAGTCCTGCTTGATCAACATTCATTCCCAGCGGTCTACTCAAAAGCTAGCCACGCACTACTAAAATCAAGGAGTACTCCTTGATTTTAGTAGTGCGGTTAACACGTGTTAACCGTTCAGTCTTGCTGAACGGTTGTGCAACTCTGCATCGGTCCTTGCCTCCCTGCTCCGCCCACTTTGGTATATAAAAAGGCAGCAGTCTATGGAGAGACGAAAATCACTACGGCCTTATTTATAGGCAATCACAGAATGCTCCACAAAGTCGTGCTAGAATCCACGTAAGAGGACAAGAAGCGTCGAGCTAAAGTTGCTCGATCCAAATTGGCTGAAATTCTGACCAATCAGGGCATTTCGCCGTTTGATCCGAGACCTGAATGCGACAGCTGGTGTGATGTTCGGCTATTAGTGGCGGCTGGCCTCTATACACTTCTTCCTTAAAAAGGCTAGTAAATCGACCGCTGCTGTGAACTTCACTGTGATGATTCACGAAGTTGCTGTCGCATGTCGGTTCCTCCTTGTGGTGCGAGGATGCCGAACTGGGATCTGGCGCGCCCTATTTCGCAGGCACTTCACGGCTGTCCGAAGTCCCATGCGACGTGCTTCCATTACGGAAGCCTAGTGTGTTGTCTGAAGTTGGTTCCCTTGATGCGGCCGTGCCTATGATCTTAATTGTGCCTCTTGCTTGACGTGGTATTCTACCCTTTTTTCTTGACCTTCCGGATAGCAGTGAAATGATCCGCATGAACCTGGGGCTGTAAAGTGGAGAATTCTGGCCTTGGGTGAAAAGTCGCAGGCTGCTGCAAGGATTCGCCAAAATGGACTTAATTGAGAGGGTTACCTTTGCCAGGCTCCAGGAGCTGAATAGCCGCCGCATCGCGTATGTTCCCTTTGGTCTTCGGTTTGGTTGTAACTCTAGCGACCACGAAGTTATCAGGATAGTGGCAGTGGTAGTCTCCAGAACGTGTTGCAGCCATCTGCATTTGTTTACACAAACAGCACTGAGAAGTTGTTCTAAGAGTTGAAGCTCAATAAGCGAATCCAGGTCTAAGAGATCAAGGTCCGTATAGTTCGTGAGGTAGCACATACCGTTGAGTTGAAATTCCTTGGGCGTTGTGGAACAATTCAGCTTCCAGGTCAGTCTGAGGCCTCCACCAGATGCAATAAGAGCGATGCACTTGTGTGCTCCACCGGTGGCCTTCTAAATACGTCCCAAGTTTGTTTTGAAGCCAGGCAGAATTTTGAATCTGTATCGAGCAGAAGGATAACCGGTCTGTCGATACATAATGCGATGAATTTGCGTCGGCCGGGTGATTTCATCCTGATTGTTGCGGCCATGGCACGTATCTGCGTCTTTTTGTCACGGATTCACGGATTGAAACACAGGATCGAGGTTTCGCCCAAGTTTCCCGGGTCGGTTTTATTCTTGTTGTTCAGCGGCTCTCTTTCACCTGAAGGGCACAAGTGAAAAAGATGTAGCACTGCTCGTCATGCTTTCAGCGCGGGGCAGTATGCTTGCCAGCGCAAGGATTCCCATAAATAAATGTCTAGTAATGCTTTGAGCTGGGTTCTAGAAGGGGCGTGGACGACCGTCGGAGGTAGGTCATTCCACGCAGCTACTACACGGAATAGGAAAAATTTTGCCTAATGAATATGTGCCCTCTGAACTTGGAAATCTTCCTACTATGTTCCCGCCGTATGTTTGCTGGGTCAACGGTGAAAGACCTGTTGAACAAGCTTCGTTCAGACAGGGCATAAGTAAGAATTAGGGCCCCTCGGAGGTGACGACACTCCAGGGGAAGGAAATCAAACATCGTGAGACGTTTCGTAGTCCACGGATTTGAGGCCGACAACCACTCTCGTAGCGGCTCGCTGGACTAGCCCGATGAGGGTGACATCTTTCGAGTAGACGACTTGGTTGGCGTATTCCAGGAGCGGTCTGACTTGGGCTCCATGGAGTATTTGAAAGTCCATGCGAGTGGCACGGGAGAAGGTGCGTCGGGTCGGTGCTCGTGCGAGTCCTTGAAGTTGTCTCTGAAGCATTCCCACTTGTAGCCCTTTTGATTGCACTCACTGCACTTGTGGTTCCGACATGGACTGTGGCACAAATAGTGCCCATCTTTCCAAAACCACCAGATCGTCAGTGGTTTTCTTGGAGCTCGTTCAGAATTTGATTATCTTTTGGAATCTGCAAACGTGTTGAGAGAATACCCGAACACTACAGCATCAGCCTTGAGACTGATAATATGCTGGCATTCGGTAATAAGTTTCTGAAGTGTCATCGCTGGGTCCTGTTTAATTCCTTCCATTGGCAGGGACCGAATATCCATATTATGTAACGATTAATGATCATCCACGAAGATGAGATCCTTCAACTAATCCTCGGTCTTGGTGCTGAGCTGATGAACCTCACATGCTCTGTTGACCACATAGGTAAAAGTGATGAAACATTCAGTATCTTTTTTTAACTTTGACGCACTGAAAAAAAATTTGAACAAGGAGTTTGCAGATTGAATATTTAGGCCAGCATATTGACTGCGTCTGCAAAACCAAAGTCCTGAAAGAATATTGGGAGTATGAAATTTGTGAACCGATCATTTTCAGGTGTCCTCGGTTTCCGCAGCAACAGTCGGACTTTCCGTACATCATCAAACTGAGCTTAAAATATGTCCTCATATTTCTTGAACCAACCAGCGTCAAGTGGCCTCTAGTTGTTAAGTCTTGCGCCACCCACTATGGTGTGTCAAAAGACGCGGTAGCTTCAGTCAGCTCTTTATGTGAGGACGAATTTCATCACAACTATATTTATAAGGCCATTGCAGAGTGTTCCAAAAGGTCATACTAGATCCAGTACCCCGTGGTGTCAGTGGTATGGATGTTACGCTGAGTACAACGGTCGACAAAGCTCGGTTTGACTGGACCCCCGTGAACTGACGGTTGCCTAAAACCCAACTAGCTGAGTCTGTTGGAATCCACATCGGCGCTATGACCAGGGACAGCACCATCAGCGCTAACGTTGATGCTTCACTGCTCTACAGGCACAATGCTAATTATCGGTGTTGAAAAAGTAATTTAAACAAGACAAGAGTGGATGGGGAGGGACTCTATGGCAGCCTATGCATCCCATCTACGTTGCCTAAAACTCCAGATGCGCCGTCAAACAATCCAGGAAGTACCCGGAGGCACAAACGAGTGTAGGAGGTTGGATATTCATGCCGGGTACTCTTTTGTGTATGGAAGGTGTGTAGGAAAGTTCTTCGAAAACCCTGAAACCCAGTAATGATGGAACGTAATGATCAGATTAAGCTCAAAATTTTATTACACATCCACCGTTGGGTAAGTGCCGCTAGCAGCACGGGCCGGTCGACAGCATCGAGCGCAAACTCAAAGTAAAACGACGCCAGTACCGTGGATCCCTCCAAATGCATCACTAATATAACATCTGCTAGTGTGAAGATGCACTGATGCTGCTTATAACCGATGGAATCCTGCTCGGTTTTTGCGGGAAAAATTATGCGTGCTGCCTTAGAATCCGTATGTAGGGGTGTGAAGGATGCTATGCAAAGTCGTTAGGCAATGCATTTTTGGAGGTAGAGGGCGCGAGTTTACTAACCGGAAGGTACATGATTTAAACCACACCGCTGAATCTCGATTTTTCCTGTCTAGGGTTGGGCTTTCGGGAAGTTGCTTAGCCCCCGTGCTTCCTTCTTTCGGGTGTCATAGAAGCTAGGCGCCGAACGGTTTATATTCAATGTAGCAATGTCAAAAAACCCTTTATAACGGTGGTCAGAATAACCCGTTTGTTGTTATTACTTTCGCTGCTTATAACCATTTCAAAGAGAAATAGGGCAAATCGATTCACCACGGATGCTTGGAAAGTTTGCTCTCCCATAAAGACTAGGGTAGGCAGTATCCGTGGAACATACAACCGGAAATTGTCAGAAATAAAAGGTTATCGATATCAGTGTCACGCAGGCCGTCAGTTTCTCCCCATAATGTCTGGCTGGGCGCTCTGAAATGTATGATATTCTGAAGTCTTGCGATAGGCTAGAATCAGCTTTATTCCTGCTCCAATCCCTTCTTTCCACTTCGTCTTTTAATACTATTAAATAATTTGCGATTATACAGTAATGAGGCGCCAGTCTCAAATTGATGCTGCTGCCTCTGGCGGTGATGACGATGACGCTCGTCGACGATGAAAACTATGGAGTCTGCATATCGCAGACGGACAAGGTTTTTGTTAGATGCTGATTGAACCATGGTTTTGGAGCCCTTCCAGAACCAACCTCATTGACTTGTTAATTACGAATTAAATAGGAATGGAGACAGCACCTCATTAGACACCATTTTGTGCCTGTTTTTTGGAGAGCTCTCTCTTTGCCCTTCGCACGACGGGAATCCTTTGAACACGGAGTGCTTACTATGTGTAAACCTACAAGGTATTTCTTGCTGAGCGTGTGTTAAGTACGGATTTGGCCGAGTCTAATGCAACGTAGCTATCCGGGAATATTTAAATGTCGGGTGGTTGTGCAACAGTGTTTTACCCTATGATGATGTAAACATTTGTTTTGCGCGGTGCCCGTCAGGCCGGAATCCCGTTCGCTACTCTCGGGTCAATACGCCAAGGAGCACCATAAGGCGACACAGGACAGGTAATACCAAGTGTATCGTTGAGAATAGGGTCAAGTTGAGCCCCAGTCCTCGTGATGGCCGAGCTTACTCGGGGCCGTTCAGATAGTGAGCACTATCGTCGAGTCTTCCAGATCATCTGAGAAAGTCTGCTTTTCCTAGATCTGGTCAAACATATTACACAAACACTGCTAGAGGACGTTACCCCTATTTCTTTAACAAGACGAGTAGAAACCACTCCGGCTAGGAGGCCCCAGGATCCTGACGCAGCGTATGTAGTCATAATGTTATGAGGGAGCAGGGAGTTTCAGGTTCACTAAACACGGCCCACTGGTCGACTGCAATACTGACAGGCTCATTGTTATCGGTAAATGTGTTGCTGCAAACACATAACCAAAAAATAGTGAACTTCTTCATTGAGCAGTCTGGAGATTTTTGTTTTTCGGAAAAAAGTGAGGGAGCGTAAGGATCGAGTTGATATTATATGATACCTATAAATATAAAATGAGCGAGATCATTTCTCAGTGGTGGCGACGGGACTCGGAAGTGTAGCTTATTCTCATGAATAATTGCGCGTCCTGTTCTTGAAAATGACCACAATAATGATACCATAATGTAAGCGTGACCATGCAGGATGTTCAACTAACGAATTTTCCGGTTTTCAGACCGCGTTCGGTGTCACCTAATTCTCCAAGTCCGTGATTTTTTTTTAATGAAAGGGTGCCCAAAAGTGTGTCACGAGGAAACTTCATAAGAAGAGGTGTAGTCTGCAGCTGTCAGCCCAGCCATTTTATATCTACAGATCCCAACTAATGTCACGTCAGTTCGTATATATCCTCCATTGTTGCAAAGAAAGGTAAAACTCCGGCGTGGTCTGCATTATTGGATTATTGCTCATTCCTTCTGGTGTACCTGCCTGCATATACGCATCAAACGCTCAACCAGAGTTTTCGATGATCCCTGCAGGTGCGTGCGATGCGCAAGGGATTGTGCGTTATGTTCGCATGGACACCCACGCTATTTACCAGCAGTACTGCCTTGCTTCCTCGAAACTACAAGGACATGGTGTTACTACAGATTTGGCTGAGTAAGGTAGAAGCTTTCCAAATGTTGATAGCTTTAACTGTAATGTAAGTTTCACAGTTGGATACGTTGTCCATGATCGAAGATGTCAGAATGTGATGCATGTTCCCTTGTCATGAAATCAAAAACGCCTGACCGGTAGCTGTGCCACGTGAAATATCATAACTAAACAGCCACCGCTATGTTGCGCTGTTCGTTTCACATTACCCTGCGGTAGTTGTACCTCTTGAAGCTGGTGGGAAAATTCCCTTGGTGGTTCTAGACACCATTAATGTCGGCGTCACTGCAAAAACTACGTTAGAAGTTTCGTTGGAGGTCCGAAACAGTCATCCACTGTGGCGACGATATCAAACAGACAAGATGCATGCGCCGGCAGAGCCATTAAAGGCGAACCCACAAATGTGAAGTGGAACCCTACTAATTGCCGCTGAACTCTACAACACTGCGCCGAAGCTTGCGCGTGGTTAGCCGGACGATGGGTCCACTGGCCACAGCGCAGATCAACAAAGTCTAACCTGGAATAGTTTCTCAAACCTATAAGGTTTTGAAAGTTCGAAATTTTATGGCAAGTTATTTTGGTCGGGCTTCAAGTTTAAGCGGTATTTTTCTCAACGGTTTTTGTTTAAATGAACGGACTCTCAAGGCCACCACTAACCAGTCTGCATGTTATTGTCGATTGCCTAAAAAGCTATAAATCAAATTTTTATATATTTTACCGGCCCACTCACAGGGGTACTTGGAAAACCCTTGGATCCATTTGATGTAACAAATTTTATCACTTGTTTCAAGAAACTTCAGCGCAGGGGGTTCTTGGTAATGACATTTTCCAGATGGTGGATGGCATAGTGTCAAGCATGGGAATCTCCCCTTGTATCGGGTATAATAATTGAGGTCAACTTGTTGCATTTTGCAACACCGAAGTGGCTATGCGTCTCGTTGGATGATTTCTCACACTCGGGTACGTGCAACTCTTCAATAGATACCGCGGGATTCTCCGGCAATATGCATCCAAATTTCAATCACTCAGATTGGAAAATATCCTGAAGTTTAACGTCTGTAAGCCCGGTTTCGTCAGAAGAAACAACTAAATTGCCATAAAATGTGGTCAAATATTGCCCCTCATAATCATAATTGTATTGACTACCGCATACCTTGGCCATCTGCCCTAATTGCCCAGCACAATAGCCAGACACATTCCTTCGTCTTCTTAACCATGTGTCGCCTCTTTATTTTACCCGAGTCTGAAATTTATTTAATCCACGCCTTCGCACTGGGCTCTTTTATTTGACGCACCGGCACAAACGTAATGGCTGATCACTCCGGTTCTCGTTTTTCCCAAACCACTTCCTCAAAACGGTGATTACAAGGAGAAAAATGTATAGTCAATTTAATCTCCTGTATGTTATTGGCGAAAGCACAAAAATACCCCAATACTCTAGTCGTACCAGGTGCTTAATTAGTCTCACTGTTGACAGTGAACGACTATATCCGCACTGATATGGTTCCGGATGTCAGAAAAAGATGTGCTAACTGGAGGTTTACAGTCTGACTGTATAAGCAGCCTTATCCGGGGCATCCCCAGATGCTTACCATCGGAGGCCGTTGCAGAAACGGTCAGTAGGTAAACAAGCACTTCGTGTTGAATGAGCTCTTTCAGTGCACCAGATTAAGCAGTAACGCATCCCGTATTGAACCCGATATCTGAAGCAGTTAACATTGACATTATTGTTCGTCAGTAAACAAGTAATAAGCATGAAGAGAACAGTGTTTGTTGTAGCTAATTCGGCTGTTAGACTGTTAGACTTTCTGGTCTGCCTTAAACTTGTAGGCTGTACTTCTGACTACTATAACCTGCGGTTTCATCGAAGGAAGCAGGCTCAACTACCAGGTTAAGGTGGCAAAAGAGTCGTTCCTGCATCTGGAGTCGGTCTTAGTGGGACTCACTCATTGGGACGAAGTTGCCGCCATCTTGTGATTCAAATTCAAAGTCCAGTACTCGAATAGAAATAACTGGGCTTTAGCATACCGGTCTCGAACTGTTGTGAAGTTTGGCAGAGCAGTTAAGTGGCAAAATGCCTTACGGAACACACTGCGCTAAAAATGTCGATGCCCGAATTCCAGCGTTCTCCTTTGAGTGTTCCCTTGATGTAGGGACGAATGAATTTGCGTTACGTATCAGTGAATAGGTAGACTGGTTTTGTTGCAACATGTGCGGTTATTTGTTGGACATCCACAGACTTCCCGCACTCAGCGGACAAGGCTTGTTTTCGTGGCGATAACCGTGCAATTTTGGTAGATACCGCGGACATCAGCAAACAGCATGGTCATTGGTGGGTTATAAAGATCACAATATCGTCTTCCGTAGTGTAACCCAGTCCGTATCGGAACGATAAGGTAACAAAAGCCTCCAAAAAAGGTCTTGCATCAGATGTGTTGGTTAGGTCATGTACCGTGCATGCCAAACCATCATGTATCGAAAAGATTGCTGCTTCCTGTGCCAAATTTAGCATAACGGAAGCAGAAAGGCGGTTGAAGGATACTGGTACCTAATTAATGAGATACAGTAGACATTTCATTCTCCTATGAGAACATCATCTTAATAATGATAATACTAATGTTTATTTCCAACTTGTAGGTGGCATACCGTCCGGCATACTCAGAGCTAGTTAGATTGTATTAGGGCTGATTGTCTTGTCACCTCAGCTGTTCACATACTTCCCATGCTATTGCCGAAGTAAAGACGTTTTGCAAAACTTTGGAGAGAACGACGAGCTGCATGTGATCCGACCTATTCTTCTTCGGCGCTGGTCTCCATTGGAGCTCTTCAAGATTCCCATTGGGACCATTTCCGTTTCTGATCTATGCCAACGACCTTCCAGATATTTTTGTCATCCACATATGCTTTTTGTGGATGGCTTTGAATTCCGGGGTTAAAATGCCACTGCCCTCTAAAGCGCCACGAAGCTTTGGACCGGCGCCTTCCCTTGAATTTTAAAAGTGCGTCCATATGTCAGCCGGTAGAGACTCGGTGAACGCCTCTGCAGTTCTTGGTAATAATGGACCAGAAGACGTTATTTGGGTGGATAACAAAAAACGTTTAGGTATCTGGCTCTCTTCGAACGTGTCCTTACCGCGCCATAAATAGTCAGATCCAAAGGCATTTATCGTTATCTGGATGATTTGGTGAAACCTCACCCGTATTACTGGCATGGACACCCAGACATTCTGAGGCCTACGTCAGAACGCTTTTTAAATGCGCCAACTAAAATGTCTGCCTAGAACGCCAGAAAGGCGTAACTATTGGTGGGCGTGTCCGACGACCTGCCACGAAAATGGTTGCTGGCCTTAAATCCGTTGATTACGAAACCTTTATCGGAGTTTGTCTTGTTCCCCCTAGAATATCGCCCTCTATTAGAGGACTTGATAATTAATTATAAACTGGTTGAACAAGGCTTGTTCAGCTAGTTTTCCAGCGTTGATCTAACCAGGACACGACGAGGACATGATACGAACATCTTCAAGCTCAGAGCGCACACCTTTATTAGGCAACGGTTTTTTCGTTACGGATGGTTAGTGTGTGGAATAACGCTCCTTCTATGCTTGTTCACGCCGCATCTAGTGATAAGTTTAAAGCACTTAAAGCATTTAAAAACGCCTTTTTAGCTGAGTCTTTGAGCTGGAAAGAGTTATTGCCTTACAAAGAGAACCAAAGGAGCGGTGCTGCACAATTTATTCGCTCGTACCTTTCAAATGAACAGAAGCCACTAAACGACAAGAACAGTTCAGACGCGAGAAATTTTAGTGATAGCCGCGATCCTATCTAATAATCGATCAATCCGTGAAGCAATGGAGCCAATAAGTAGAAACGTAATTCGTCAAGGCTGGTTGTGTAACTTTTAAGCATGCACTTGGCAGATGGTCTATGTATATTCGCTTGACGGATCGCTGTTGGCCGTTGGATTTCGTTACTATGTATGTTTGGACCCTTTATTAAGCTGCTAGCATAGGCTCTGGCCCAGCATTTACTATAAGCAGCCAAGGCCAGCAACAACACGAAAATTATTATGAAGAATCGTCGTTAACGGTCAAAGTAGACTATCATGCATAGTT
This sequence comes from Opisthorchis viverrini, assembly GCF_000715545.1. Classification (NCBI taxonomy): domain Eukaryota; kingdom Metazoa; phylum Platyhelminthes; class Trematoda; order Opisthorchiida; family Opisthorchiidae; genus Opisthorchis; species Opisthorchis viverrini. The sequence continues at coordinate 1,381,562 of NW_008751746.1, forward strand.
GAGACCTCAGCCGGCGGCGTGCACAGGTAGGGGCGTATTATTTAATATGAGTGACCGAAGCGCGCGAAGAGGCTTACAGTTATGAGTATAAGGGACCACCTTTGTCCATCGGATGGGGCAATCGTGCATGGTTGATGGCTCAAAACCTAACCGCGGGCCTAGCAGTTAAGATAAGAAGCCAAGCTGAGCGGCAACGCATAGGGTTATGGTATGAAATACCTCTGGTCAGCCCATGGATCAGGATGTCGCGGATGACCGAGACGCGTCGACTTGTCTTTTTTTATGATTTTCAATGTAAAGCGAGCTTGAATAACTGTATTGCGCCAAAGTTTGATCAACGAACTTGAACACTTTGTTAAGTCTGACGAGTAGAACGCATAAAAAAGTACCCAATCATGCCTTGCAAGAATTTACAATAGATATACTGAAGATGCAATTTTACGTTTGAAGAATTGGCCAAGATTCATTTTGTGCGTTATCTCGTAAAACGATGACGGCTTGCACAGCAGTCATAATCGATCAATTTGAAAGGTAGCCATCTAAACAAAACGCCTCAAGCAACATACCAAGCCAGACCAACTTCAGCAAAAATCGCAGGTACGAAAGCCGTACAGTTTTGGCGAAGAAAATTTCGGTTTGCTTCTAATGACCAGCCAGTTGTAGAGCTAGCAGATACTCGACTAGCCAATGCATTTTGTTTCAAGAAACTCTCGGTTATACTAAAATTTACTAAGTAAAAATGTTTAACTTTGTTGTATAAACACAAAATGCAAAAATCAGACTAATAAAGACTCATTTTGTTGCGTTTTCTTTTCATTAATCTCCATTCCTAATTATTGGCACGAATTCAACTTTAAACCTGAGTAGCTATGACTCAAATGTGGCTTCAGATAGGTCTTTTGGGAAACTGTACCCATTTCGTTCTCCACGGCACTTGAGAAGACGTTAGGGGAATACACGAAGAATAACTATGTGGTTTTCGTGCGTGTAGTCAGGAAACGAATAACCGACACTATTTGCGCCGCGTCCTAGACGCACACCCATAATTTCTTTGAAACCGCAGTTCAAAAAAGAAAAATTTCAACATAATGTTTTACCATTTGATGGTAACTATCCGGGCCTTCAAGCCCTCCCTCACGTGGCCACAGTTTTACTAGATTTTGTTCAAACAAACCCGCAGTTGACTATGGGCGCGGAATTTGTATTTCAAGGGCTATCGGTGGCTGGGAGCATTGTCTCTATGAAGATAGTGGAAAATTTCGTATAAAAGGCTCATTTCTTCGCGTGTTTTCTTACGCTTTGGATTTGGAAGTAATCTCAAAACAAAGTAGATAATAATTACGTCACTGAAGTTGGCGCAAACTCAAACTGGAGAGGCCACTGGCGACCCAGATATGGTAAATTCTTCCATGGTTGCGGCAAGCGTCCCCCTGAAGCCACGGAATTTTTCCCGGCTAGTAAGTCTTTTGTGTTTTATTTTATGATGGTCAGCACACGTTATATCTCGTTTAAGGCAAGGTTTGACTCCGCCAATATACCTAGCCATCAATGGTGCCGTAGGCTGGACTATTGGGATTGTGAGCGGAACAATCAGACGGCACGTTTAGATGGCCAGTGCTTTCAAGTCCTTTCACAAATTAAATGGACTGAACCGGTCTTGTAGGTAACTCTCTAGTCTATTGCTTGATATGTGTCTTGACTGCGCTGGCGCTTACCGCACCTTGAAAGGTGGTTGTCTATTTTTCAGGCATGGGATGTTGGCAGGTGGACGAGGTATGGATATGAAGGATTGCCGTTGGTCGTTGGATTAGTCTCCTATGTACGGTTGGGACATTACGGTCAAAATAATTAAATAAACTCAAAATCGTTCAGCTGTAACACCCTTCCGGTGCTTAGCTGCCATGCCACCCGAAGGAAGTACGAGGGCTGGGATGCTGCCAGATTACCCAAGCCCAGACGGGGGAAGTCGAGGGGCAGAGGTCGGGTTCGAACCGCGGACCCTGCGGTTAGTAAATTCGTGCTCTAACCACTTGCGCCATCTCGCCCCATTATGGTCAGCTACGAAAATATGCACGGGTCTGGCAGCTACTATAAGTAGTCTCGGCGGGTGACATCGAATATAGTTATGAGTATGATGGGCCGTCGTTTGCCATTAAACTGGGCTACTGGGCATAGTTAAAGCTTTATACTCAGCGTTTCACACAGACACAGGCCTTGCAACTACGACAAGTAGCCAGGGTAGGCGATATCGACTACAGTTACGAGTACGACGGGCAGCTGTTGGCTGTTAAATAAAGATGTCACGCATAGTTGAACCTGCTTTCTATCGGCCCGCATAGATGCTTGCTTGGTGTTTACCTTAGGCAGCAGGCAGCAGGCAGGTGCGGCAGTGAAGATCGGTAGGTAGCAAGCGAGAGCGCGCACAGTTATGGGTATGACGGGCCATCGTTGGAAGTTAAACTGGGACACTGCGCATAGCTGGGGCCTAATATTCAGCGTCGCATATAGGCACTGGACTAGCAGTTCCAAAAAGTAGTCAGGGTAGGCGATACCGCTTACAGCTGTGAGAATGAGGTCCGTCGTTCGCTGTTATATTAGGTATGTATGCACTAGGACACGGACCCAACCTATATGATCAACAGCCAAGCTAGGTGACTCCGTGTACAGTTGTGAGTATAGCAGACTGTCAGATGAGGCTATCACGCACAGTTGAGGCGTTATTTTTACCGGTCGGCATATATATTGGACCGAGGTTTACTGTAGGTAGTGAAGATAAGCGGGATCGCGTATAGTTAAGTGTGCGAAAGACGGTCATTGGCCATCAGGTTATGTTGCTGTGCCTAGGTGCGGCCTCATTATCAACGTTGCAAATAGACGCGGGCTTAACATTGCAACAAGTATTCGAGATGAGTGAAATTGAGTAGACATACGAGTGCAAGGAGCCATCGTTGTTCATTAGATTGGGCCGCCGCGCATAGGTGGGGCTCTATAATCAGCGTCGCACATAGACACGGACCGAGCAGTTACGACAAGTAGTCCATATAAGTGACAACGACTACCGTTACCATGGCAACCACTTTACGGCGGTCACCACATATAGAACGTCATAGTCATAATAGGAATGACTCCCGCAGCTATATGCTGACGCTGTATTGCCTACAAGCTAGTTATGCATATTTGGGAAAGGGGATCGTCCACAAATGGCCCTCCCACCGTCATTGCACAGTTCATGCTTTTGCTCAACTTCACTGCACCTAATGGAATCCATGAGGAAAGTGTGTTATGAACAGTTTCGCCGAACAAAATCATCCCATTTGTTAAGTCTGAGTAGTGTAAAGCAAACAAACGTCTACGACTAATCTTCTATGGTTGGATTTGCATTAAATACTCTTAAGATGTTTTTTTATCTTTCAGGAACAACGAAGGACGCCAAAGCATGCTAAAATGCTATCTCGCGATTTATGTCGCGTAAACCGGCAAGAAAATGCAAATAGGGGATGGTCTATGACCCTGAAATTTGCTCGCTTAATCAGAATGCTACGTGCAACACACCACTGGAAGCTACAGATTGAGTTGACTAACTCGCCATTAAATTCACAACTTCGAACTCACTATAGTTTCACCGAAATCAATTTGGGTGTGCAAATAGCCAGCGGCCTGTCTTGCGTTGCGAACAGGTGTACAACAAATCCAACGGGCAGCCTGAAAGACAAGCAAAAAGCCCAGGAATACGAAGAATCTAGAAAGCTGAGGGTGGTTTCATATATGCAACAGTACTCGAAGCGTTGACTCTTCAGTTCGTTTCCGTCTAGGAAGAAAACAGGACCATCTCTCGGTGACTTCCTATTATTTGGAACACAACCATAATGTTTCCAAGTATTTTACAATCGGGCAAGTACATGGCCCTGCCGAAGTTTGAATCGTCGTCGTGTGAAGTGCGGTAGTTTGTGGCCCGTCAATCTGACAAAGACTTTTCCACTCAGAACATATACATCTAATGCCGGAAGTGTGAATCATCTCTGTTGCGTACGTGGCATAGAGTCGCGTTTCACTTGAGATGGTGGTATGCCTCCAGTCCTGGCAAATCCTCGGAGACAGGACGCGAGCTTGTGTTGCATTATGGAGAGGGTCATTACAGCCATATGTGCTCCTACAAATGAAAGCAGATAGTGCTGTTTTGATACTTCCCAGATTAAGCAGGTGTCGCCAAAACAGGGGTGACAAACAGCTTTGAGTAGATCTTTTTAGAAAGACTAACGCCTGGCTTGTTAATTCAAACTTTACACCTTCCTGATAGATGGCATGGGTATATATGCATGTTTTGTGGAAGGAAAAAAGTTTGGGCAAACTTTTTGAATTGTTCAGAGAAATAGTGTGCAAGTCGTATCGAGTAAATTGTTTCTCCTGGACATATTTGCAGCACGAACGTGGGGGCCAGAATCTTGTTCGGCTGCAACATTCTGTCGTGTTTTTTGAAATTCACAATGATATCGGTCAGCACTATTCACTTTTATTATACGTATCTTTTGGAGATAGCAACATCACAAGCAGCCGACGCACACTTCACAGTATGGTTTGCCTGGGCAACGTCGCACAGTAGATTTCTTTATCACAACAAAAGCACAAGGATTCCAATTATATTTGCAGCTGCCGCGCCTTACGGCACACTGGCCGAGAACATCCGAAGTGGGTTGTACAAGCACGATCAGGAATACTTTACTTTGGCGATGTGACCAACAGCCGTACTAAAAATGTTATTAGCAACCTGAAAAACCGGATGCACTACTCGGACACACCGTAGCACACCATGTGGTCCGTGATCGTGCTCACCGCGTGTTTCAAGCGTTAATATGAGTTGCATATCTCTTATAACTGCGGACAACGTATAATCCTGGAGGGCGAAGGTTATGCTCTGAACATTGTCTGTTGAACGATCACGTGGGTATGTTTTCTAGTTTTGAGGCACTCCAAACCATGACCCCCAAGAATGCACTATCGTAGAGTTAGAGCAAACGAAGGGAGGTCAAATAATGCTCACCAAATTATAGGTATTGCGCAGAGACCCGCGTGCTCCCAAACGGTTGACACGTGTTGAAAAATTCACAGGTCCCTCCTGCCGATTGCTGTGGCTTTCCTGCATTCACTTGTTTTCCGTACTTAGTGACTAGTCGGTTACAAGTAGAAAGAAGCATTTTTCGTAGTTTTTAGGTTGTTCCAACATCCACTAACGCCGGTTGTCAAATCACAACCTACCGAGAAAAGATGCACACCTTACACTTGTTTTCCGAAAACCGCCAACAGCTTTGGACGGCCTGTGTTAACAACTTAATCTAGTGGTGGATAAGCTTCAGGGTTTGAGACTCGCAAGGCAACAACTATCATTAGGAGACAGATTGGTAATAAACGAATCTTGCTGCGTCAGGGCTAAAAGTTTGTAACTACTTGCCTGCCGTAAATGGCCAGAGATACTGCGGTCAGATGGCGGTCAATCGACACAGAATTCGGCTTTTGTTTGCTTTCCGACCGGCCAACCGGTCCTAATGACCTCCGTTGTGCAGCGGATCGCGAATCGTGTCACCGTCAATCTTGCTGTTTGGTGATGAGCATCGAGTAGGTTCAAAGGTGAGTCTGAAGATGATTAATTTATTTTTGGTACCAAGCCCAGGCCCGTGCAGAAATCTCGAAGGTTGCTCGCTAACCAGCCCACAAAGAAGGCGATTTTAATCTGGACGGAAGCGCATAGTCTCATCACAGTGAGTACCCGAAACCTGTGTGCGTAAGTATTTTTGGGTCCGAGGAGGAGACAGCTGACATCCGTAAATCAATGTCTAACAACTAGGACTAACGCTATCGAGTGCCGGCTGAAGGAATTAGAATACGATGGTTCCTTGTTACTCGTACAAATCACATAAATTCTTGACCGCTCGTCTGTCAACGAAACCCCATACATTCGATGTGTATCGTCCATTACGTTGACATTTGAGTTTCCCCATGTTTATACTGCCCCTATTCGTAACCCCCAATCCACTTTTGTGTTTAGGGCGTTTGTATGAACTAGCGTTTGTTAGTCCTGATCACTTCACTCCTCTGACCTTGAGAGCATCCACCCACTTGTGGGCGACTCTATGCGTGTGTGACTGTTAATACTGACATTAATCACACCCAAATTATTTTCGCCGGAACTATAGGGTTTCGGAAGTGGTGACTTTAGCGGGGAGTTAGTCTAATCCATTCTCACCTTTCGGTGACACGTTGCTTGTAGCATTTTGTTTCAGTTAGCCGAATTTCAAGGTCACAGACCATCATCGATTCACATTTTCTTACCGGTCTACGTGACACAAAACATAAAATCGCACTTAAGCATAGTTTGAAGTTTTTTGAGAGTAAAAACACCCAAAGAATATGTAGTGCAGATTTCACCCTGGAAGACCAGTTATCGACGACTGTCTGCCTTACATTCCTCAGATTTAACAAACGCGATTATAATCGCAAAGTATATTTTGTTCAGCGAACCATTGTTCGTTTGTGGTTTCTGCCGCCTAGTCCTATCTCGAATCCTTTCCATTAGTGGATACAATCCAGTTGGTTCTGAAGCAGTAGTCACGTTAACCAAAGCGTGTTTCGTCTTCAGTTATATTTTTTCTGGTATGAAATTCGGCTCTTAGGGTGGCCATTGGGCCTCGGGCGCTTCCAAAAATGATGGCCTCTTGAACCAGTGGCGAAGAGCAGCCAGAGAACTTATTCCCCTAAAGGCTTAATCTGCCGGATCGCTCTCGCCCATTACGTGACGCCTATGACTGGCTGATGAATCGTAGAGATTCTGCTTGCAGCGAGGGTAATACAACGAATGGCATTATTCTGTGCATAGTGGAGCACTATAGCTGAGTCCGTCCAACAAGTTGTTCCTGTGAACGAAAACGCTGCTTTTTTCCTCAATTCCTCCGCCACGTGTCATTCAACTCAAGCCTCGGCACTGTAACACTTTGAAGGTGCAACTCTGGGTTTGGCTTATATCGTCGTGCGTGCGAACTTCTCGAGTTCGATGCATCATCGACAATACCCAATCACACCATATCTCACTTCAGAACATATGCAAGTCTACATTTGCATCACAAATGTGAACAGATTTTACGGAACGGGGTATTTTAGTTCTCTTAATCACCTCATACTTTCCAAATACCCCTCTGAGTCCTCGTCGCTCAGTTTATCACCATAATCAAGTCACTTTTTACAATGATTTTGTAATAATGTTTAGCTGACCAAAGCAAAGTGGCTACTAGACACGAGAGGTCAGACAGGGAATAGATCGAAACAGTACTCTCCGTCGGGTGAGAGGTCAATCAGGAAAAACGAAGGTGCAGCAAAACTCGTCCGCTTTAGCATCCTATCGCAAACCCAACTGTCTGAAAGGCTTCATCAACGAAAATCAACGATGAAGAGACGTCTGACCAACATACTTTACCCAAGAGAGACTCTCTATTACATATTCATCTTCTTAATTAGAAGGCACCCCTCGATAAAACCTGACTAATCTCACGCATGAATCCTTGAGCCACGTTCACATCCGGTAGTGGTGCTAAACTATCATCAAAATGAAGGTATCTATCTACTGATTGTTTTACTTCAGTCAAGCAATTCGATCGCAAATCTAAAATGGTCTTTCTCAAGGCGAAATTGGCCCAAAATGTTGAGGAATTGCTTGTGCTCGACGGCCAAGTTTTCCGAGTCACAACATAGCGCAAGTAATGCACCCCTTTTGCCTTCGGTAACATTTACTTGCATGAACATTTCGGAAATGTCTGCACCCATAGCTACATAGTCACCCTGGAAGCCCAAAGGAACCCCAACAAGTTTGCAGTAGTCAGTGCACTGATACAATCTATCGTTCAGGGATACAGCCACAGGCTTGGCCGCGCGATCTTGGATGACTGGCAGTTTCTGTAATCTTTTCGGGTTCAAAACGGGGTGATGAGGTAAATACCACTTCCTTTTGTCCCCTGATTTAGATTGATGAGTGGGTACGGGTTCAAGGTAATCCTTAATGATGTTATCATTTATGCGTTCTCTGTATCGCGATTACAGAGTTGTATCCTGCGCAAAACGCCTCGCTCCCATATATTGTAAACGAGAATGAGCTAGGCGATGATTATCAGGAAGTCTTTCGGCCTTACTCCGTAATGACAATCCTTAAACAGTGAGGACTATCCAACGATAAGAGGGGCCTCTTTGTCTTCGACGCTTTTGCATACGCCCGGAGCCTCTAAATCGTTGAACTCGGCTATATACAGAGCCTTTCAAATGGGCAGTGATGTCATCATCTTTCATATTTGCTTGGTGAGCTTGTATACTGACCTTATGTCCTATGGGTAACGGGCCAAGTAGGACCCGACCCAAAGGTACCTTAACAGCTTAAGGTTTCATTTACTTGCTCAACCTTTTCTTGCTTGCAGGCGATGGGTGGTCAGCCATAAAAGAAGCAAGTGAACACTTGGGCTTTTATTCATCGTTTCCTCCCCATCTGTTGTACAGAAGATCTTGGAGCGGGCTGGCAGCATTCAGTAGGCCTACTTAATAATCGGCCATCTATCTGAGTATGGCCCCCTAGAGGTGCGAAAGCTGGGCCACAGCAGATCTGGAGAAGAGCTACGACTAAGGCTTCCGCTCGGCGTCAGTTCAGCCGATCCTGAACTTACGGTCGAACCGATTTTAATCATAGCCTTCTATGCTACCGAAAGCACGCCGACGTAACCGGCCACTTTTTCGGACATTATTTTCTACTCAACTACCACAGACCCTTCGAATACCAAAGGCAGAGATACTCTGGAGGAGTCAGTATCCATGCGGAGGAAACACCCAAAGTACGTAAAGCTGTCAGCGATTCTTTCCGTAACAGACGACAAAGGTGCAGCACAACTCTGGGCCGGACTGAGTCAGGTGTGTGGGACGTTCGGCGAAACCTACCGACAAACCAACCAAATGCGTGGACATCTACATCAAGGTGTTGCGAGAACCACACGACCACTGAGAATTTGAAACAGTCGATCTTCAGCTCCCCTCCATCGAAAGTGGCCTCTCTGCTTGCGAACACAGTCATCGCTCAAGGCCCCGACAGCCAAAGCCGCAAACCTGACTACAGCGAACCGTAAAATCCCCCGTACACTCAGGTAGCCACGCTCATCGTGGGCAGATCAGGTGTCCACACAAACTCAAAAGAAAGGCGAATGCAGCCAAACAAGCCACATAAGACTCGCCCAATCCGAAAACTGCTGGCTATCTTCAAGGTGCAGTCCTTGCCAAAAACGAGTCTCATTAGAGCACCATCAAAAGGATTACTTTTTGGTGCTGCCAATCGGAGTTCAGAGCGCCTCGGGGACACCCCTCCGATCAACCGCGCCAATAAGCCCAAAAAACCAAACGGACGCAAGTTTGCCCCAAGATCTTTGATCAACAACAATTCTGGTCGTCCATTAAGCGTTGTTGAGAGGGCTACAAGTAATATTGGTGGAAATTTTCACCTATGGGGAAAAACTGCAACCCTTGGAGGTTTTTGACCCGCGCAAACCAGGATACAGTGGAGCAAAACACCTGCAAATGAAAAGCATCGCTCGAAACCACCAGGGCAGGAAGCAGACGAGTATGCCTCGGGTGCCCCTGCGGAGCCTTGGACTCAGACCTGACGTACATCTACTAAGTCTGCTGGCCTCTCTGGTCACACAACTCTCGGATTCGGAGGCAGCCGAGATAGTGTTGAAATGAGTGGTCACAAACTGCCCCAGCCTTTTCAACAAACTTTCCGATATTTAGCAGTCAGTTTGCCTTAACAACCACCCATAACCACCATCGCAGAGATCTGGCTTAAACCAGATGCCTCTGACGCAGAGATTCCGACAGACTGCTTCCCTGTTTATCGAAATGACCCAAACGAGGGAGAGCCGGTGGGGTTGCTTTGTACATATATGTGGTCCTGTCTATCCTGTTTTCCTCTCTGATACCATTCCTGCACCTTATGGGCTATGCACTGTGGATCCCAATCCCGCTGCACGGGTTCGAATCCCCCATTTTGGTGTGGCCTTTCTTTACCCCCAGAAGGTGACCAATTCCTCATAAGATCCCTTAAGCAACTATCCTCCGGCCACCACTTACCATATCTCCCGCTGGTAGTTGACTTCAATGCTCCAAAAACTTCTTGGAGTGAGCTGCAGCGCGTCGGATCACGTGAAGTTTTTGCAGCGGCGCTGACCAAAGTCTTCCAACAGAGCACTTGAACCCAACATGCTGTTGTATCCACCAGATACCAATCAGGCCAACTACCATCCCTCCTGGATTTAATCATCACTAAGAAAAGAAACTTTGTTGATCAGGTAATAATTAGGGCTCTACCGGGGTATAGCGACCACTGACCTTTGATTTTATCTTCTATTGGGCTAGAAAATCCGAACCCCAAAGGCGTTTAGAGGCTTCTGACATGCAGGCCTCTCAAGAGTGAGCATCGTTCTTGAACAAGTTAAGATGGGACTAGCTTCAGTGAAAGACTTACATAGTACCATTTTCCAGACGGTTCATGAGGCTGACGCAATTTGCGTCCCAAAAAGACCAGCACGCAATTAGATGAGCCACAAGCTACCTTAAAAATTTGGCATCTTTCGAAAAAGAGGTCGCCGCACTTTTTCAAAAAGTTGACTACAGGAGACAGAGGAGATGAGCTGGCAGAACCGCTCTAATTCAGGAATCTGCCAATGATACATACGAAAACAAGCCATCATTCTGGAGCTCGTCCTGAGAAACAGAAATGTGCCGTTAAACTACATAACACGTCGCTGCAAGAACAAACCATCCGCGTTTTTCCTTAGCGATAGGAACGGGGGACCTAGGACCGACCCAACGGTTGTAGCTGAGGTTTACAACGAACACTGTGCAGGTCTGTTATCAACCTCAGCGTCCCCGTCACATCCAGGCTTGTCAATGCGTAACTACGAATGGCCCCTAACCGACCTGTTCTTCACGGTGGAGAACATTCGTGAACTCTCGCGCGGGATCAACCCATTCTGCGCATTGGGGCCCAAAGAGGTTCATCCAAAGATACCAAAGAAAATGTCGTCCACACTGGCAAATCACTCATACCTGATGTTTTGTCGGTTTGACGAAGGCCGCCTTCCCTCTGCTCGGAATGAAACCCTATCAAAAGTGTTTGATAGGGTCCCACACTTCTCGCTGCTCCACAAACACGAGTCCCACGGCAATCAAGGGTAAATCCCAAACTGGAACAAGGGGTTCCTATCAGACAGATCATTCCGAGTGAATATATGTTTGACTTACCCTTCTCCAGCGCCAGTCTCTATTGGCGTTCCCCAAGGCTTCGTTTTGGGACCACTGGGGTTTCTTATTTACATCAACGACCTTCAAGATGTTCTTGCCAGTCCATGCCTACTTTCTACGGAAGACTTGAAATCCTGCAGTTCCAACGCCAGTGCCCTCCAAATGGATGTATCCGCTGCCAAGCAGTGGTCGTTGGACTGGCACCTTCCTCTGACTGATGAAAAGTGCGTCCATATGTCGTTTGAGGTGATTCGGCGAATGTTTTTGTTATACCTGGTGAGAAAGGACCGGAAGACATCCTTAGGATAGACGACAAAAAGGATTTTGGCATCTGGTTTCATTCAAACTTGTCCTTCTCACTCACAATGTTAAATGGACCTAAAAGACCTTCGCCGTTCTGCGAATGATTTGGCGCATTTTCTTGCTTATCACTCGCATGCACTTCCAAACACTCTCTAACATCTACGTCAGATCGCCACTTGAATACACCAGCCAAGTTTTTTACTCAAAGAGCACGAAAGACATCACCTTCACCAAGCGTGTCCAACGAGCCGTTGCAAAAGTATTTGCCGGCCTCAAATCCGTGGACCGCGAAACGCGTCTCACGGTGCTTGAACGTTTTCCCCTGGAATATGATCGCCCCCGCGGGCACCTAATACTTACTTATGCTCTGCTCGAACAAAGCTTGGCCAACATGTTTTCCGCCAGTGACCATGCAAACACACGGCAGGGACATGGTAAAAAGATTTTCAAGCCAAGAGTTTGCACATTAATTAGGCAGATTTTTCTCATTCTAAGTGGTAGTGCTTGGAATCACCTTCCCCAGACGGTTGTCCACGCTCCTTCTATAACCCCTTTCAAAGTGCTACCAGACATTTATGCATAGTCCGCGCTGGTAAGCATACTGCTCGGTGCTGAGAACTTAAAGGGCGGTGCTACACTCTTTTCCGCTTGTATCTCTCGGGTAAATAGCAGTCACTGAACGGCAAGAGCAAAACCGATCGAGGAAACTTGAACAAAGGCTTCGATCGTGCACTTCAGCCTGTGAATAGGGATGTCGATACAAGCCGCGAGCATCACAGCGTATCTTCAGGCTATCCCAAGTATTTTTAAAAGAATTTTTCGTCAGACGAAAGGTCTGTTTTTCATCTGTTGTTCGTGGCGTTGCCAGATAAGTGACACAACCGACCATTTCACAAGCAGCATCAACAAACAGGAAACAACTGCCCTTCAATGAATTTCCTGAATCAGAGACCGGACGCAAACCCACCGGCTTTGGACGATGTGCCGTGCTATTGGAGGGGTGGCGGTTATACGAACCCACCATGTTGCAAGGAGACGGCGTGACTTTCCCTGCGGGGCATACATAACCACCATACGAGGTTCTCATCCCTCACGCATGCCACCAGATTTGAAAGTGGAAAACCATCAAGCAGTTGTAACTGAGGCTTGTGAAATAATAAGTGCTTCAGCTAACAGATCTCTCCCGGGTCGGGGGTAAATCTGGTCAAGTAAGACGGCACAGTCAGTCCGGACAGGTCAACAGCAAATAAGCGCTGGTGAAGGCAGGTCGCGCAGGAGGCAAGTAAAAATGCAGCTACCATTGAGACAGTGGGAATGAAATGGCGATAATCAGAGCGGGTGCACCATGGATTAACGTCGACTGGGCAATGGTGTGCGTTACTATGTCAAGCACATGATGGCGCACCATGACGTTGTGCGTGAGTGTTTGGTCGGCTTCGGAGCATATCATCAGATGAACTTCACATACTGACGCATTGAAGAATCCCTGACTTCTCTTTGGTTTATGTCATTTAGAGCTAGGCCAAACGCAACACCAGGCACTAGAGAGAGCTGATAAGGTAGTTCAGAGTGGGGACTCGGCTAGTGCGAGGTATAAGGTGCATGGAAAAAACAGGTCAGTAACACAACGCAGTAAGACCAAGCAGGCGTTTGCCATATTGCAGTGGCTTGAAGTAAGTCAAGGGGACAGCAAGTTATAGCAACTGAATCTTCTACTTACCCACAGATTGTATCGTCGCTAAACTCAAATGTGCATGGAACCGGATTATTCGAAGAGATCGTAGGGCATCTGGGTAGTAAGTAATGAGGAAAGAGTTTCACAAGTAAGTAGTTTATCCGGTGCTTGTTGTTTTGCAGCTGCTAAGGATGACTTCTCCAGGTTCGGGTGTAATAACCTAGAAAGAAGTAGTGGCGTAGAGTTGCACGAGCTGGAGGTCATATTGGGAGTTTTCTGGAGGTACGTAATCTATGGCGAAGACGTGAATTATCGTTTGGCTTGGCTTCTGTTGGAAAGGTATTTTTATGCGGTGGACAGTGAAGCGATTTGGATTTAACTTGAACCATCTGAGCTATAGCAGCTCAAGGCCTAAATTTTGACAGCAAGAGCTGCAACGGGGTGGATCAGGCTTGAGAATATTCTTTCCGTGAATGAGTTTTGGACGCTATCAACTGCTAGCCTACTACTTTAAGTATAAGGGGAGTAAAGTGTGGGACAGAATTTCTAGGTTGGTCGCACGCACTGTTAGAAAAACAGCAGCACTCTATCTCAGAGATGAAAGGAGCGCAAAAATAGAGCAGAGCCTATATGCGCGGGGAGCCAAAAACTGGACTTGGTGAGAAAAGCTGAATGTACAAGAGAAGCTGAGATCGGTATATTTGACTCCGTGAAGTAAGTGACAGGATCTTTAATTATGAACGCATAAATTCGTAGAGGGCAGTGGCCGGAATTTATTCGGGAATTTGCAGGAGAGAAAATTAGTCCGGAGTCATTTGATCGGCGAGTCAGCGAGTCTGTCTTGCTGAATCTTGTGAAAGCTAAGCGCTCATGCATAGAAAGGACTTGTGTACGAGGTGTTCATATCTTTTGCAAACAGGAAGGCCTTATCATGGGGCACGGCGCTAAAGACGTCGCTGACATACATTAGGAAGAGAAGATGGCCTAACACGTTTCCTCGTATGACTCCCCAGTGATCGATAGTGGGCTGTATTGTTTATCTCCAATTTTTGTTATTGCATCCTGACAAATAGGTGGGAAGTAAATCCTGCAATGCCGAAGGTGTTAAGCTCATGTAGCAGGGATGCAGACGGTCCTGGTCGTAAGCTTTTGAATATAATAATAATAATGTTTATTTACCAACTTGTGGGTAAACTGGAAACCACTGCTGGCCACGAGTGACCTTGGGTGGTTGGGTAAATGGCCGAAGTCACAACGAGATAAAGTGGAGGTGGAGATGCGGTTATTCGAATTGGGAGAACATGGCAAGTTAATTCGCAAAAATATGGTGCAA
>NW_008751746.1:1396987-1441771 GCF_000715545.1 Opisthorchis viverrini
GGTATGGGAATCAGATGTGTAAGGGCTGGAGGGAATGGAATCCTAAGCTAACTGGTTAATCGAGTGTCTATTACATGAGTTGGATATATACCAGGAGAGAAAGTGCGTGCTTGAGAAATAGTCACCAGTCCCCGAATCACTGCTATCAGCTCTAATCTGTAGATGGTGCATAGCAAGTATCTACCACTAGTCAGTGTCTATCACTGGGAGCGGCGAGTAGATGCATTCTCTGTTTGGATGACAAAATGGGCTTTGGTGCGGTGTAGAATCTGTTGTGGCGAAGGCAGATACAGCTATGCTCGCCGATGTAGGCCATGGGCACTTGCAAAGTATCTTTAGGCTATCCCAAGTGAACTTTTTTATTGTTTTTTACAGATGATTCATGTGCGGTTTATGGCATTGCCAGATGCATAACTCAACCGGGGCGAGCCCAACAGTGGCAACAAACAGAAGTCGACAGTACTTTTTTGATGTCCTGAATTTAAAGGCCAAACTCAGAACCACCGGCGATGGGCGACGCACCCGTGCTACTGGAGGGGTGGCGGGTATACGAACGCACCATGGTGCAACGTAACAGGGCGACCCTCTCTGCAGGGCGTACCTATCCACCACACGAGGTTTTCTTCCCTCGTGCATGCTACCGGATCTGCTAGGTGGAAAACCATCCAAGCAGTCATAAGTGCGGTTTGTGCATTGATAAATACTCCAGCTACCATTTTTTGGTCGGGGGAAATTAAGGCCAGTAAAGGGAGCTCAGTCAATTCGAGCAGGCAATCAGCATACAGACGCTGGTAGGGGCAAGTCTTGGAGGAGAAGTTAAAATGGCAGTTGTCAATGCGGCGGTGGGGCTGGAATTTTGATACTCGTGGCGATTGCACAATGGCTAAACGGACTCGGAGCGTTGGTGTGGGCTGCCATGTCGAGCAGAAGCGTTCGGCGATGTTGTGCGTGGGAGTGTTTCGTGGGGCTAATCGTCAAATGGATATATATATGAGCGCAGAACGCGCCCTGATAATGAGATGAAGAAATAATCGGCTTTATTTTGGTCTTTATCAGTTAGAGTCAGGCTGCCACCACCAGTTACTGGACAGAGCTGATAGAGTAATCCGGGGTGGGGACTGGACTAGGACGAGGCGTAAGTTCACTGGGGAAATAGAAAACAACCAGACCATTAACACTGCCTAGTTAGAGTAAGCAGGTAACTAAGTCACTCAGTGATTTGAGGGAGAAAAGAGCTAATTTTGGTTTTGTTTCTGCCAGTAGGGTTTTGCCAAAAACAATAGACGCTAAACAGCTAATAGAGTAATCCGGTGTATGGACTAGACTTGTACGAGGTGTAAGTTGGCACGGGGAAATAGGGAAAAAAGAATACAACCAGGCCAGTAACGCTGAATGTTTTGATTAAGTTGGCATTTAATTTCTTTATCAGCTTAAAGTGGGTCAAGAGGAAAGTAAACTATTACAGTGGAGTGCCTGGTCGTGTATGTTGCTATGGTAGTCTCCAAGATGAGAAGTTAGAAGCCGCTGACCGATCCCTGAGACATGAATCCGCACTGTCGGTCATCGACGGCATTGGCTGCCGAGAGTAAATTGATTAATGGTCTTCGCCCAAGCGTTCAAGGGTTCTCAGTAAAGGGTAAGTATGATGGAAGTTGGAAGTTTGCCTGGATTAGCATTTGATCTACGAGCCAACTATAGACCGCTTCTATTGGAAGGGGACGTTTTCACGGTTTGAGTGGGCGAAAAAATCAAGAAAAAAGACTCCGACATCTTGACCACTGTGTCTTCGAACTCGGGGTAGAAGGTTATCGGCTCCAGGCGCAGCCGAGTCCTTAAAGTTTAAGAGAAAAGCAGAAAGATCAGCTAGGGGGAAGGCCACTTTGCTGAGGCTAAGCTGGGTAAGCAACGAAGCGCACCAAGGAGGGCACCAAGTGGGGGACCAGGAAATATCCGGTGGGCTGGAGTCACCCAGGCGAAAGAGGAAGGGCATGTGCAGTGCAAATAATACGGGACGAATAAGAAATGGAGGCGATGGAAGGTTAGTGGTAGACAAGCCCAACTTACTCGTACAAGTCATCTGCCCTGTTCTGTAGAGAGGCAGACGGTTTCTAGAATCCCTTCTAGGGTAGAATCATCGATGCACGATGTCCTGATCTGGAGTAGGTGGCAAGGCCGCCGCTCGTTGAGTTTCTCTCCTTAGAGTGGTGAACATTATAGTCAGCATTTGCAATAGTCGTGTCTGGATTTCCTTCTCTGAGCTTCGGGCACGAAAATCAGACTTCGCCTTGCATTGGTGCTGATGCCTCGGAGATTATGTACTTTCAGCAGGGACGAGTGGGCATTGAAAAACAATATTGACAAGTCCATTTGAGAACAAACTGCCTAGTAGTAATTTGCCAAACTCGCCCACGGTGAAGTCAGGTACAAGTGGGACTTGGTAAGTGGGTGTGGGATGTCGTAAAACGTGATTCGCTGGGTGTGTTTGGAGTTCAAGCACGAGTATTCAGTACCAGTGGTAGTTGGGTCTAAACCCACGCCAGAAGGTACAGCATCAAGTTTAGTATGTGGTAGGGGTGTACTTGGGATGAGGTCAAGTGGTTGAATGTCGGTCGTATCATCTTCTGGATCTGAAGGCGTGAAGGAGGTATGTGCAAAAAGAGGTGGTGGTTGTGGAAGGATGGGAGGCAGTTAAACAGGGTGTTTAGGTGAGACGAATGCGAGTGCGTTGAGTAATGGAATCAGATGATATCCAGAGATAGCTACGGTTCGTTGTGGAAATGAGGTCCTTCCAAGCAAGTGATGTGCATGGTTTGATAAATTTTCGAACATCGTACAGGAGGAGCTGAACGTGGTTACGGAGAAGGTGGCGTGAGCGGTTGTGCATGCAGCTGCCGAACGGGGATTCCAGGTCAATAATAGGCGAGTGGCCAGGCGGGTCAAGAGGAAAGTAAACTATTACAGTGGAGTGCCTGGTCGTGTATGTTGCTATGGTAGTCTCCAAGATGAGAAGTTAGAAGCCGCTGACCGATCCCTGAGACATGAATCCGCACTGTCGGTCATCGACGGCATTGGCTGCCGAGAGTAAATTGATTAATGGTCTTCGCCCAAGCGTTCAAGGGTTCTCAGTAAAGGGTAAGTATGATGGAAGTTGGAAGTTTGCCTGGATTAGCATTTGATCTACGAGCCAACTATAGACCGCTTCTATTGGAAGGGGACGTTTTCACGGTTTGAGTGGGCGAAAAAATCAAGAAAAAAGACTCCGACATCTTGACCACTGTGTCTTCGAACTCGGGGTAGAAGGTTATCGGCTCCAGGCGCAGCCGAGTCCTTAAAGTTTAAGAGAAAAGCAGAAAGATCAGCTAGGGGGAAGGCCACTTTGCTGAGGCTAAGCTGGGTAAGCAACGAAGCGCACCAAGGAGGGCACCAAGTGGGGGACCAGGAAATATCCGGTGGGCTGGAGTCACCCAGGCGAAAGAGGAAGGGCATGTGCAGTGCAAATAATACGGGACGAATAAGAAATGGAGGCGATGGAAGGTTAGTGGTAGACAAGCCCAACTTACTCGTACAAGTCATCTGCCCTGTTCTGTAGAGAGGCAGACGGTTTCTAGAATCCCTTCTAGGGTAGAATCATCGATGCACGATGTCCTGATCTGGAGTAGGTGGCAAGGCCGCCGCTCGTTGAGTTTCTCTCCTTAGAGTGGTGAACATTATAGTCAGCATTTGCAATAGTCGTGTCTGGATTTCCTTCTCTGAGCTTCGGGCACGAAAATCAGACTTCGCCTTGCATTGGTGCTGATGCCTCGGAGATTATGTACTTTCAGCAGGGACGAGTGGGCATTGAAAAACAATATTGACAAGTCCATTTGAGAACAAACTGCCTAGTAGTAATTTGCCAAACTCGCCCACGGTGAAGTCAGGTACAAGTGGGACTTGGTAAGTGGGTGTGGGATGTCGTAAAACGTGATTCGCTGGGTGTGTTTGGAGTTCAAGCACGAGTATTCAGTACCAGTGGTAGTTGGGTCTAAACCCACGCCAGAAGGTACAGCATCAAGTTTAGTATGTGGTAGGGGTGTACTTGGGATGAGGTCAAGTGGTTGAATGTCGGTCGTATCATCTTCTGGATCTGAAGGCGTGAAGGAGGTATGTGCAAAAAGAGGTGGTGGTTGTGGAAGGATGGGAGGCAGTTAAACAGGGTGTTTAGGTGAGACGAATGCGAGTGCGTTGAGTAATGGAATCAGATGATATCCAGAGATAGCTACGGTTCGTTGTGGAAATGAGGTCCTTCCAAGCAAGTGATGTGCATGGTTTGATAAATTTTCGAACATCGTACAGGAGGAGCTGAACGTGGTTACGGAGAAGGTGGCGTGAGCGGTTGTGCATGCAGCTGCCGAACGGGGATTCCAGGTCAATAATAGGCGAGTGGCCAGGGGGTGGAGCATGATAGGGACTAAGATTGGATAAAGGTGTAGTGTAAGGAAGAGGTTCCGCTGAGGACCGAGCGTTAATGGTGTTGAAGCCACATGTGTGTGTATGCACCATGCGTGACATGGTGAGGTTTGTGGACGAAGGATGAACTGGAGGAATTCGGCATGGCTGTGCAGGAGTGAGCGTTATAATATCAGGCTTCGAGTGTGTGGTTGAGCACAAGGAAGCGCATTACTGGGGATAGGTGGAGTATCATTACGTGAAAGAATCTAGAGCAAGCGACTGTGCTTTCGCCTTCGATTGCAGCACCAGGTGAGGTCTGCTGAGATACCACATTGTCATGTAGCCAGCTTTAGTGTCGTAGGGGGCGGTTGAGCGTTCAGCGAAAAAGGATACCAGAGTATTTGAAGCCAGGTCGACTGGCTGCATTTCTGAATCGGTGGCCCTCGGCTACTATGCTCACAATCGTCGACGGCAACCCGGTTTGGGTAGTTGCCGTTGGTTGCCTGTAAAATCTGCGACTGAGTGACGCCAAGAGTAATTACTGTAGCAGCTTAGTGAAGGGAAGAGGGCACCGGTTAGCAGCTTTGAAAGATTTAGATGGTGAACGTTTGGTAGGCTTCCTTTGCCGGCTAGTGCAAGCAGCTCTGACCACTGTTTGTAGATTCGGGGTAGATGAGAGGAAGTTCCGGGGTGTCAATATGTGTGCGACATCGTTTTTGTCATTGAATTGCGTTAATTTTTGAAGACGCAAGGTCTGTTTTGACGTTGGGAGTCATCAAGCTGTGCAGACGGTGTGAAGCATGTTACTTGCCGTCAAGAGGGCAGTTTTTGTGAGTTCGAGGTTGATACGATCGGGTTATTGTATAATAAGAGCTAGTGACGGCATTCCAAACGCTGACAAAGTCAGATGCGACCGCGCCAATGAGAATCGATACTTTTCAAGATTTGACGGACCATATGCTGCATCATGAGACAGCAGGCAATCAGCTGGCCACATGCTTCTCAACGAAGGTAGTTTGATTTATGTCCTATGCACACAGGCTCTGAGGTTAGCCAAGTCCGCATGAGCTACGAGCATGTGTTCAAGTTGCGTTTGAGTTACTATAGGTAACCAAGGTAGGCGACATTGACTACATCTATGAGTAGGACGGGCCGTCGTTGGCCATTAGACGGAGAGAACATGCACAGTTTTTAGGGCCTCATAATCCGCGTTGTATACGTGTACTATCTCGGTGGTTACAACGAGCAGCCAAGGTAGGTAACATATCTTACGGCTGAGTATTGTGTATGTCGTCCGCTGTTAGACCAGGTTTATGAGCAGAGTAAAGATCTCGTATTCATCGTTTCGCGTGAATGCCAGTCCGGTGTTCATGAAAAGATAGCAAAGATAAACGACAAGGCGTGCAGTTGTGAACATGACGGGAAGTCTGGTGACTGGATTAGGTTGTCGCGCATAGCTGATGCCTCATAATCAACGCCACACACGCACGCGGGCTCAGCAGGTATGATAAGTAACCTGGGCACTCACCATCGAGCATAGTTTTGAGTATCACACACCGTCGTTAGCCATTGGTTTAGGATAACGTGCGTATGTTAGGCTTCGTAATCAAGGCCGCTCATAGTCATGGTCCTAACAGTCACAACAAGTAGTTGAGGTGAGTAAAACTGGTATTGTTATCATGGTGAGTGGCAATGGATGCCCCTAGTTTGTCACCATTACATTTGCGCCTCATGACGTAGTCAAACATTGGGCGTCGTATTCTTATCAGGAACGATGTCATTGTGTCGGTAATTTACCTGCCGTTATTTAATGACGCTGTATTATACACAAGCTAGTTATGCATATTTGGGAAAGGGGATTGTCCACAGAGATGGCACTCACACCGCCACTGCACAATTTATGAAGTCGTCTGACAATATTCCACTTGATGGAAGGCTAGTTCCATAAGAAAATGTGTTATGCAGAAGTTCGTTCAAAGAAATCATTTTATTTGTTAAATCTGAAAAGTATAAGGCAAATACATGCCAACGGCAGATATTCCTGGATGGGTTTACGCTGAATACTCTGTAGATGTTATCTTATTATAAAAGAACACTGAAGAACGCCAAAACGTGCAGGAAGGTGATTCCATGATTTATCTCTTGTTTAGTGGTGACAAAATGCGAATTGGTCAAGGTTCGCGGCCACGAAATTTCGTTCACTCAAAAATGATACGGGTAAAAGATCACTGAAAGATGCAGATGGATTAAACTAACTCCTCACAAAGGTCGCAGTTTCGAAAACCTATATTTTCAGCAGAGATAATTCGGGTGAGCTTCTGGTGGGCGGTGTTGGATATGCGGGGTGTAAACATCACCCAATAGGTGACGAGAATGGTGTCGGCTAGTTATGATATTTGGGAAAGGGGATTGTCCACAGAGATGGCACTCACACCGCCACTGCACAATTTATGAAGTCGTCTGACAATATTCCACTTGATGGAAGGCTAGTTCCATAAGAAAATGTGTTATGCAGAAGTTCGTTCAAAGAAATCATTTTATTTGTTAAATCTGAAAAGTATAAGGCAAATACATGCCAACGGCAGATATTCCTGGATGGGTTTACGCTGAATACTCTGTAGATGTTATCTTATTATAAAAGAACACTGAAGAACGCCAAAACGTGCAGGAAGGTGATTCCATGATTTATCTCTTGTTTAGTGGTGACAAAATGCGAATTGGTCAAGGTTCGCGGCCACGAAATTTCGTTCACTCAAAAATGATACGGGTAAAAGATCACTGAAAGATGCAGATGGATTAAACTAACTCCTCACAAAGGTCGCAGTTTCGAAAACCTATATTTTCAGCAGAGATAATTCGGGTGAGCTTCTGGTGGGCGGTGTTGGATATGCGGGGTGTAAACATCACCCAATAGGTGACGAGAATGGTGTCGTTATCTTAACTTATCATTTTGACGCAAACATGAGATGCTAACCAGATACTGGAGATCAAAACTGAGACTGTTTAGAGACGTGTGCGCGAGTGCTGGGATTCAGGGCGTGGGAATTCAGCCCCTGGTTTTTCCGAAGATGCTAATATGGTTCAACATGTAATGATTGCAAATCGTGGTAAGGATATTAGAAGTGTTAATTCTCGCGATCTACGAGGTATCCGGAACCAGAAAGTGGTCGTGGGAATGGAACTGGCAAGCTCTGACATCAAGAAAGCTTGATCAGATAACAAAAATTCAAAGAGAAGGTGAGTGAAGCCTTCGAGGGAGAGGTCTAAATGAGCAATTAATTAGTTTACAATAATGAACTGAGAAAACGCAACGGACATTCCAAGGTCTAAAGAAAATATTTTTCAACACCTGACCACAAGATTCTGGTTTCGCGTACGTTGGTGAACATTTGGCTGGAGGAGTGTGGATGAGAGAACTAAAGAGCAGTAGGAAAACTCCTAATCGTATTGCGTGGGTCTCGGTCACTCTTAGCCGCCCATGTGTGCTGGTAGACTAGACAGGACTGTAGAAGTGTAGGACAGTGGCAGCACGTTGACAGGGACAATTATGTAGATGAAGACCACAAGTGCCTAACGAACTCACGACTGACACTGGCAACAACAGGCCCACTGAGGAAACGTGAGGCGTTACCCCTTGTGATGCGATTAACTGAGTGACCGCCGTAAATAAATAGTTTTATAGTAAAAAGTGGGTAAGGAACTAAGGATGGGATAGAATCCAAATGCGAGTTCTCATAAAATTTGCCTTTGAAATTTCAGCTTTCCGGGGTGTCTGGAAACAGTTGATGTAATAAGCGCTCACGTGGACACCAAAGGTCAAGAAGGAGAGTCGGCAAGCCGCGAAACCCATAGAAGCCGTGCTGGGATCACGCCCTGGGT
Organism: Opisthorchis viverrini; assembly: GCF_000715545.1. Lineage (NCBI taxonomy): Eukaryota > Metazoa > Platyhelminthes > Trematoda > Opisthorchiida > Opisthorchiidae > Opisthorchis > Opisthorchis viverrini. Next base: position 1,405,295 of record NW_008751746.1, read on the forward strand.
TAGGACCAGATATCCTTAATCTCTGGTGAAAAGCTTTCCACGCTGGACGTTGAGTTTCAGCGCAGTATCATCGCCCCAGACCACCAAGTGCCTAATTACGTTTTTGGCAATTCAGAATATAAACAACTATAGCTTCATCTCTAAATAACATGATTCCAAAGGCCATCTACAGTTGATGACAGTGACTCAGAAATAAATTACCGGCACCGCAACTTCCGTCAATAGAGAAGACATTTGTGAGTAACGTTTCCAACTAATTGGGAAGGAATAGCCCGTGACTACTGAGAAAAAGTAAATAAAGGGAGACCCAATAAATGTTAGGTGGAATGTGTTGCTTCCAATAAGCAGGCTATATAACTAAAATACATACATGATTTTTGACACGTCTGTGGATCCTGATGGCTTTGGGGATGCGGAAACTAAGCAATCTGACACGAAAACCAAACACAAAAATGGTAGCCCATATGAGTGTCACACATTTATTCAAAACGAATCATTTCATTTGATAATTCCCACCTCAGGGCCTTGAACAAGCTAATCAGCTTACAAAAACAGGCGAGGTGCTCATTTTCTACGGGCAAGACATGTAATGGTCTTGTTACTCAAAAAGCTACTTCATCAGGAGGGTGTGGCAAAGAAATAAAAATACTAACGCTAGTTTGAGTACACAATAATAAAGATGGATGGAACAGACTCCTTTAGGATTGTTCTCTTTAAAATAGTTCGTCGTTGGTCCAGGTCAGCTAATAAACAATAGTCCAATCTTGATTTTCCAGGAGTCTTCTTCTCGACAGTCCTCGCTTAAAGATTCCGAAGATAGTCTAAGATGTTGTGACACCAGGGTTAGCAAATGAATCTGGCTAATGTCCGCTGTAAGCGCGAGCAAAATCAGGACAGAGAAGCATCTTTGTATCGCGTGAAATTGAACAAATGCTCGTTTTTGTAGTTTCTCGTGTTCAAACAAAAAACTGCTGTGCAACTGACAAAATATGTTATGTAATAATGAAAGCAAAATAAAAATTCACAGCAACACTTGCGAGGCGATTGTTTGCATGAAAATAACTGCAGTCTTGAGCTTCAGATTACACCCTCGTGTAATGTGGGTTCATTGGGCCACACATGTGTCTTTCAGAGTTCTTGAGGAGGCGGAGGTACATGAGACTGTAGCCTGTCTTGCAAAACGCAGAAAGGAAGAGGATATCGCTTTGGGTGCTCAGTAGTTACACAGTGGAACTGAATTTTCGAAAGCTATGACGTGTCCCTGATGAACTGAAGGAATCAAGAAATAGGGTCAAGAGTACCAGTCCAAACTTCTAAGCCGCATTTAGGCATCCCGGGTTCTTAGCTATGCTGGGGGGTGATCCCACAATACTTTTCCACTAGGGGTATTATTGCTTCAGCGAACAATGAAATTTGGTGTGCTGCGTAAATACGGAAGCAGATGAGGATATTTTTTCATTTAAGCACATATACAACAAAATGCAACATTCAACCGCAAAAATTTTTACTCCGCTTGTACAGGTTTTGCAGCTGAAAGCATTGTGCGGATAATAGGCATCATCGATTTTATTACCGTGGGCTCATAAATGCGGAGCGGTACTCCAAAATGAAGCAGGAGGGAGTCACCACAACTAAATCAACGGCGGCGCACCAAGCTAACCGATATACACATCCAATGACCTCTCCGGAAATATTGTTTTAATGTAGCACTCAAAAAGTTCATGAATCGCCATTTCAAGGCCCGCATGTGACGCACTTTCAAGTTTCGCGACTAGGATGTCCATGCAAGAGTTCTCGGACAATCTGTCGACCCTGTCGTATGTATCCCGGCGCCGTATACCACTTTGGCTTTATGACCCAAAGAATAAGGCGATTCTTGGCAGAACTGCCTGTAGTTGGGGTACGCGACTGAGTTTATTAAAGATTAGTTGTATACAGCGCTGTGCATTTTGTTTTATGTTGTCTATTACCTTTGCTTGGCTGGATTCTTCATGGGAATGATGATGGTATTTCTGCATACGCAAGTACCCGATGATGAACCAGCTCGGTCTGGGATGCATAGTATTTTGCAGTTGCAACCTGGTATGTCTTTTGCTATCGTGAGTTTCAACATCTAGGCGTTGGATTTCGTCCAATGGTCGATGTGCAGAAGTCACTCATCAAATTCGCAAGGACGGACCCGCAAAGCTTCCTAGTTTATACTGAAAATATTGACGCTTTCCTGGAAACGTACCGTGTAGTAAACGCCAAACCTGAAAATCAATTTGCCAACTGTACGGATGGGGTAAAAAGCCCCGACGAGCCAGAAAAGGTCTGCAAGTTTCCTTTAGAGCAACTTGGAGTTTGTAATGCCGAAGAAAAGTATGGATATCCCGAAGGCAAACCCTGTGTTATTCTGAAACTTAACAAGGTGAGCCCCGTGCTTAGCTTTCAACCATCAAAATTTGTCAGCTGAAATGTTTCTACTGGTGATAAGGTTCTTGTTAAGTTTCAGCGAACAGATATACCCCAATCGACTTTACTGGTGCTTAGACCCTCAATACACTACATGGATGCTACACTACACGGATACATTGATTGCATTCTGTGTCGCTCAGAATACCAAATTGTTAATGTGACCGCGAAATTTTTGGAAATATTAGAACACGCAACGAATCAAATGGCAAAATAACGTGCTCCGCTGTCTCAGCAATGTCTTTAAGCAAACCTTGATCTTTTTTCCGCGCGTCCATGTTGCTTGATACGACTCTATTGGAGCGACGTCTCTTGCACTGAGTGCATTTCTAGACTTCCACTCACATTTTGAGTGTTGTTCTAAACTTTCAGACTGCGACCAGTTCTACACCAAAAGGTATGAATCGGTCTTTATTTCTCTACTACATACGTCGCTTCCGTACCTCAATTTCTACGGTAGCAACTGGAACAGGGTAGCTTCCGATAGCCATTGAAAGGTGACGCATTTTAACACAGGCATTGTATACTTTTGTCTGGCCGTATAGCACTATGGCCCAGCAGCTATAAGAAACAATGAATCGCCTGCTCTTTGACGGCAGATAAATATGCTCAGTGTATCCTGGCACCCGACGGCAAAAATAATGGTTCGTAACAGTCGTCTTAGCGTGTCCGTTAATCTAATTTAATAAGCATATCCATCCCGGTTTTTTTTCGAAACACCTCTTCTGACTACTAGTTTTATTCGGCTGTTCGTTGAAGGGAAAATTATTATTGCTCACAGATGTAGGGTCGCATAGACCCTTGAAACAAAGATCTTACATCACTGAACTTCTTTTTGAGACAGAATAAACCGAATTAACCGACAATCAACGCTGCTGGCTTATCTGCAAACTCCAGCGAGCGTTTAATCTGTCCACTCACTGCGGATTCCTAAACAAACTGTCCCCCTTCATGTTCTGGAGGTCTTTTTCAAACGACAAAAACAGATACTACTAGGAGCTCTACTGTCTTTATCAGCAAGCCTGTACTGATTGCATCTAGGACCAATATTTTTCAGGGATTATTGTCGTTACGGACAGCAGCTCCAGTGGAAAACGCCCCGGTCCATCTATCATAAAAGCTTGTTTTCATATTAGGATAAAGCACTGAGTTGCATATAATACAGAATAGTTCGATAGTAATCCGTCATAAACACTAGTGCTTTTAGCGCAAAGCATTTACATAACCTTACTGGATGTAGGCAGGCTATGAGAACGCCAAAGACGTTGGCTGGCGAACCGGACACATAAACCTCATTCTGTAAGATGAACAGCGTTAAACACCTCCGGATGATTGTTTAATTTTTGTCACAGATTCCGTTGTTGCAGTATAATCTGACTGCCCTGCACCATCTTGTAAATGGCTCGAAAATCGGTCTTTTTTGGACGACAAAGTGGTGCTACATGTGACTGACCCACCTGACTGACCAGTCTGCGTGGTTTATGCATTCCAAATTGGCTGCCCGCCAATTGCTTACTTCCAGAGTATGACGTTGCTACTCTATTGATGTTTGTCCTCTCTAGCTAATTTTATGAGGCTCATTATTCAAGACTCGGGAGCTTTTCGGAATCTCCGCACAGCAATGCCACTTCTCTAAATCACAATATGTACTACAGCTGATTGCACACGACTTTAGACTTGAAATCATTGGATAATCTCCATGCATCTTGGATCCTTGGCTTATGGACTTTATAGAGATCTTACTGGATCAACACTATGACTTTTAAAACTTCCTGCAAAAGACCCGCCGAGGCTCCTTGTGCTAGGTCAAGGCATGTTGTGGGCGTAGAACGCACACCAGAAAGTTGAGAACCAGTTAGCTCCTCCACAATGCCTACGCTCTCCTTTTCTCGAAGCAAAGCCAATGTTGGCTGCATTTAACGAGTCATCATGAACCTTGTCGTTAACTTTCTACCAAAGGTTTTAAGCCCCATCGGCTCACAACTGATTTTCCAGCGTTGGTGCACTAAGAGGTTCGGTTCAGTTCAGTTTCTATGCTAAAAACCGTGTACCAGTAGTGCATTGGTTTTAGATGCTGTATTTTTGTTCACCGAAACTTGGTAGAGCATGGAAGATACGACCAAGCTTCAGAGACGATAGCGTGCTCACTTAGTTCGAAAACTGGGTGGCTACACATTGAAGGCGATATCTTTGATACATCAGCATCACTGACTGCACGGTTGGGTTACATCTACCAACGTCATTAACCAATAGCCTCATTTGGGTCGATAACTGCCGCCTTCCTGAATGGGGATCCAACGACACAACTTACCAATGGTTAATGTTAGCATATTTTGCTGCCCGGTCGTACACTGTCCACCTCTTGGTCGCTTACATTCATCACAAGGTTTGGCAAAAAGAGTCAGACGCAGAAGCATGCGCATTACATCTCCTAACTAACCTATGGAGCATGACTAATTCATCTATTTGCTAGACTTTCTTCTTCCTGAAACTATCTGGCGTACCTCAGCATTACTAATCCGACATTTTCACCAGACCCAACTAATATCTTGCAGATATTGATGATCAAAAACTGACATATTTCTATGTCCTCTGCGCGTAGAGACAATGTTTATGATCCATGAAGCAATGTGAGAATTTGGCGCTCTTCAAGAACTTACTTCAAGTAGAGATCTCTTCTCAACCAGGGCGAAATTCAGCTTGGTTCTCGTGAACTTGTCTCTCCCGGCAATCAATTAGCCTACACAATAATGCCAGGAAGCAACTTGGTACCAAGGCTACCAGTCTGGTGCAATGATGTTCTACGCATAACTTTCTTATGTCCTACTTGAAGCCCGCTCTATTCCACTGGTATTCTATTTTTGTTCCAATTCTTCTGCAGTGTGATCGTCAGACTGTTCATCAGGCTTTCACGGGGTGCAGATCATTCGGACCGTGTGCCCTGTTGAGTTGAATGAGGATATCTCACGCTGTATTTCTGTTGTTGGCGGTGGTCTGGCGTCAATGTTTAATTCATATCCGTAGGTTACCTCCAGCGGTTGTTGAAAAAGACTATCTGAACTGCTCCTTGGATTGTTCATTCCATCGCCTCAGACGACAATATTGCGAGTGAATTGCCACTACTTTGGGTACGCATATCGTCTCACTGACATCTGCTTCTTTGTGGCCGGCTGATCGTGCCAAATGAAGCGTAGCGGAGCTGTTGTCTGCAGCAGAAACCTTCTACATCTCCTTAGCCTTCGAACTCCAGCAGCGTTTTGTCATTTGGTGTTATCCGGTGTTTGAGGGCTTTGCGTGCGCCATAACAGTCGCTAATTGCTGGTATGGTCCTTTTGGCAGCGATAATATCTGCTGATCTTGACGATATCCATTCTTCATTCAGTCGAGTCCGATGGCTTGGACAGTCGGTTCGGAAAAATGAGAGCATAGTTTCTTTAACTCGCGCCCAGTCACCCTCCAACCAGTCTTCATCATCCGCATGACTAAGCATTTAAGTAGCTTTGATTTGAACGCCGACTCCAAATCTACCATCACTTCATTTAAGCGCAAATCCCAAACCGTCGATAACGACCCATTGCGTCAGGAGCACCATATGTCCGAAATGTGGAACATTTAATCTCATCCCATGCAACTTAGAATGCACGACCGAGATGGGTCTTGTATGTTTGTTTCAGGGAGAAAACATACATCGACGAAGGGGGAAAGCAATGTCTAAGTAAGAGATACCTGTTGCTTATTTTTGCAGAGTACGGGCATTAAAGATGCAACATGGACCAGATCTTTTGAAGGTAGTGAGTAATCATTTTGGTTTGCATTTTTTGCCAATGGTTTGGACGCGGAACATTATCTAGGTGACTGGCAGACGGGTTGACTGCATTTCATTATTCGATGGGTGGGGAAGGAGTGGGGAAAGGCCTGTGAGCAAAGAGCTGTAAGTGCGAATGATACTTTCTGGTTTCCAATGCTTCAGAATGGGGTGTGGTTGAGATATTCCACCTCAGGCATGTGAATCGAAAGCCTGACACACAATCGAGCGGGAGGATACACGGTTTTCTTAGGGTACTCTGCCGTTTCACCAACCTTTGATTCGAAATTTCGAACCGCGATCCAGCTGCCTTTGCGGCTTGCCTGTTTTTTTTTCAGGTCCAATGATTAAACAGCCTGACCCACTTGGCTGCAGCGAACTGACCTGGTACGAAGCACGAAATAAGGCATTTCTGTCTCACTCCTAGTGCGGCCGCGCACGGCAGGTGCGTTCCGAGCAGCACCACACTTCGGTTGTAAAACTATTTCGACCGTATTGATAAATGAGCCAGCAGTCTGACATTTTCTAGCATATCCTTCCTTGGGGAAAGCAGAATCGCCGCTCCTATAAATATGGAGATGACCGAAACGCCTTACCACATTCACACCCCTATCGCGAAGGACAGTACGATTCTACCTCCAGACCGCCTTGTAATATGGTCTCTCGCAGTGTGGTGACTAGCTGTTCTGCGTGTAGCTTCTCACCGCTGGCCTTCCTGGTATAGTTTGTGAAACTGAGTTGTAGCCCGCAGGGTTTCTGCAGCATGATAATGTACACAATGAGCAGCTGCATTATTCCCGGTGGTCTGGCGAAAGATGGTAATTCTATCCGGATTGGGAAGGCCAGAGCAGCTTTTGTGAACCTACGTCACCTGTGGCGTAGGCGTGATATCAGATTCTCTGTCAATGGTCGGGTTTACAATGCTGCGGTGCGCTCCATATTACTATATGGATCAGAACCCTGGCCGCTGCGCGCCGAGGACGTCAAAAGACTTTCAGTGTTTGACCATCGATGTCTTCGGAGCATTGCCCGACTCTGGTGGGAACACCGGATCAGCAATGTGGAATTGTGTCAGTGGTATCCGGAAGAAATCACTCACCCTCGATAGATGAACGGATCACACTGCATAGGTTGCGCTGGCTTGGCTACGTGCTGCTTATGCCAGTTGACCGACTTCCTTGAACGGTTCTTTTCGCATAACCACATGAATGGTGAAAACGACCCAGATGTGGTCAAAGAATGATCTGGCAGTGGAGTATAAAAAATTATTGCCAGCAAACTTAACTGCGCTGGTCGCTGCCGTCTCCCTGGATGGGGACCGCGAGACGGGCCACATCAACGGCTAGAGACATTGTCAGACATGGCCCAGTCGCGCCCTCAATGGCGCTCGTGCACCCAAGCTATCGTCTTCAATGCCCAGCTCTCTTCCAGATCTCCCAGTTAACGGCCCACTGACAGTGTTGTATTTACGCACCAATTTTTCAGCTCCCGCCTCCAATGCGCAGCTACCTCCTTTACCTCCCCAACTCACCGAGAAACGAAACTGTATCAGCTGCAACCACTGCACAATAATTATGTGGTTCTTACAGCTGACAATGATGATGATGATGACCGTTCTATGTGAGAACAGAATAAGAGGGAAACGAGTTGAATATAGAGCTTTGTTGGACATCACTACGTGTACCCACAAGCTTGTAAGTACAGAAAGCCTATGATATTTGCACATTTTTACGGCATGCTTTGGCATGTCTAGGCTAACAGGCCGGTCAAAAAAATTAAGGACACCCTTGAAATCTAGGGATATGTCTTGAGTGCCTTTCTAATGACATCAAACGACTTTGAATAAACTTCTGCCTGCTGTTCTTGAATCATTTAATCAGTAGTGTTGTAGAGCAATAAACAGTAAATTACACTAACAGTTGCAAGAGCAATAATTGTGATGCCTCAGAAAATACCCCCTCCCGCAAATAACCATCATTTGCATTTCGGATCCCTTTGGTTTTTTCTGCGCAATAACAAAAGGACAGTAAAATAACTGCCGGGAGATTTCACCTACGTTTTCAAACGACGGGTGGTAGTTTTTAACCCAGAAGCCTGGTAACGGGTGAATGAATCTGTTTGCTTCTTATGCTGTCGAAGTGTCTTGGTTTGGGCTTGTGTTGCCTTCCAAAAGTCCACCTGGTTATCAGTAGGCAGTCAACCAAAACTACCATTTCAAGTGTTCTACTCATGAATTGGAACCCCCATATTCTTGTCACTAATTCGTTCACTTAACTACGGGCGTTTCTCCTGGACCAGTTAGGATAAATATAGCCGCACGACTTGGGCAAGTCTACGGCCTTATAAAATGTCCAATGCTTCATTTTATTTGGTTACACTTTACCGCAAGCAAAGCGCCCAGTATTACCCGTGTGGCAACAAGCACAGTTCACCACTAGCCTACATTTTGTGAAACAGCCTAAGAGAAGCTTCAGTTGACTATGTTAATGAGTCCATTTGTATGTTGGGCGCGTAAACTCACTGATAACCGGGCATGTACTCCGTTTGTATGCCTATTATTGAAGAAGAGAAGTATCAGGGACATGTTTGAAGCAACGGTCAGCCGCTGAAGCTTATGGCAGTCCATATTACGGACAACCGACGTTGGTACAATATACGGAGAGAGAAGACAGAAACAAGAAACACTGCAGAAATGTTCTACGTTTGTTACGTGGCTTTGTTAATTGATTTACCAACGCCCATCTTAATTGCTGAGCGTCCGAATATCTGTTTCTGAATGGATCTGCACAAATGCTATCCAGTACAAATACATACTCTAAAAGGACTTTGCAGAGAAGTTGCAACGAAAAGAGGTTTGGGGCACAGACTAAAGCCTCTTCCAAATAGGAGAGGATATTATGCGCCTACTAGTCTTACTGTTTCAACAATCATTTACAAAAATTATTAACGTATGAAGTTGGCAATCTTTGAAAGCTTTCTTGGTTTCATATAAGTCAAAGAAACTGATAAACTGCGACCACTATTAAACAGTGCTGTAGTGAACGGTCTGTTCAGAGCTAGGATGCAATAATGCCCACATGACATTCAGACACTGCCTTCTACTGATCAACTGAATGACAAGTTCTCTGAAAATTAGAGCTTTCTGACAACGTCCGCTTTTTTTTCGGCTATCAAGACCATGCATGTCCTCAATACTAACACAAAAGATCAAGAGTAGTGATTACTTTTTTCGCTACAGGACCTTCGGTTATTTATTCCGATATATATACTCTTGTAACATGAGCAAACGCGTATTAGGTAGTTGCAAGTACAGAAAACTTCGCATGTTTATTAGGGAGAAAAACCTTCAAAGGTGGATTCTCCACCTATTGTACAACACTTTGACTAACTCACACATATCAAGATCCTCCTGAGTAAAACTGGATAAATCTGTGGTTTAGAAGACAAACATTGCGACAACAAGTGAGCATGTACTTTTTGCCCGAGTCTAGCAGGAACACTAAAGCAGTCATACCAGGAGAATTAATTCGTTCGCGATAGATGAACTGATCACAATACATGGGTTGCATTGGCTTGGTCATGTGTCCCATATGCCAGCCAACCAACTTCCTCGAGAAGCCCTTTTGGAAAATACCTCGAGAAGTGGAAACGTGCCAGGGTAGATCAAACAATGACTTGGCAGCGAAGTTTTAGGGCCATTACCATCAGACTCAGATGCACTGGTCATTGCCTTCTCCCCGTATGTGGACCATGAGACGGCACAAACCCATGTTTAGAGACATTGTCAAACAGGACCCACTCACTTCCCCAGTGGCGCTCATGCATCCAAGCTGTTGCCTTCAACGCATATCTCCTATTTCGATACCCCCAATGAAGGGTCCATAGACACCCTTGTATTTACGCACCAATCCTAACAGCTACCGCCTCCAACGCGCAGCTATCTACACCACCTCCCCAAATCGTCGGCTAGCTGAACGATAGCAGCTATGACCATTGTACGGCAAGTATTCTGTTTTTACAGCTGATGATGGTCATATGTTTCGCCGCCCATAATACCAACTATATCGTTTAACATCGCCTCACGTGGTGTGGTCTTTGTTAAACATTTGGAATACTTCAAAGTTGGATTGTTGTGAATAGTTAAGTGTCCTTACAGTTGGTCTACTATTTTGGCCACGTGTGAATTATGTTTTCAAACATTGTGAACGAACTCACTGCTAGTATTATCTAAAACCCTAACAGGTCCCCCTTTGTGACGGAATTGAGAGGCAGACTTGCTGGCGTCAACTGTCCTCCCCCTAAACCACTCGGTACTCGCAGGCCTACAGACCATTTCATTGCGATCTACAGCTTGTGTACTTGAATCCTACGTATTGACCAAGCAGTGTGATGTTGACTGCGAAGCCACTTTGGATGGAGTGTTTGCTGTTTGTGTTCTGTTCGTCAGTGGTCATCACCACTTAGACTGGCGATGATCCCGATGACTCGTGAAACGTTCGTAACGCAGAGATAGATGTTGGTAGCTCCAATGCAAAGATCTAGAAACCATCCTGTGGTTTACTTTCAGGCTTCATTCTTTCGTTTCATAGGACTTCACAGATGTGTTGTATGTTGGGTTGTTGGTCCCTAGGAGTTGCCAGAGAGTGCAATTTTACCGATGCACTAGTACTCAATGTCATTTTTGAGTATTTCAAAAATGAAATGTGTTACTGGAATGTACTTGCCAACCTTTTGCGCATAGTAGTGATATCAGTTCATATCTACGTTTCCCTTACTAGCCTCAGTAAAGTAAGGACAATGGGTGTGGACTGATTGGGACAATTACCGCGATACTAGGAACTGAAGAATTTGTGAGAGGTGGTATGTGGAGGACGTATTAGTTGCGCAGGTGTCCTGCTCTCAAATCTGCCAAAAAACTCATCCACTATTTTTCGCTTTTTTTCAGATATATGGCTGGCTACCGAGTATAGAAAACGCCGATGTGGCACCAAACGCGTTGATTAACTGCACAGGCCAAGTGAGCATTCTTGAGTATTTGAGTCTCTTTTCCCGCCTCTACCACTTCTCTAACTTTTCTACCAAATTGAACTGATTATTGAAGTTGATTCATCGGTTTGTGAGGCTATTCATATTTGTCAGTGGTGGCGATATGGTTGTAGTATTCCATCCCGATTCCATTGGCTTTTTTTACCCCAGCTCCTCTTTATAGGGAGACGTGCGTGATAAACTTTATTCGCCATCATTGTAACCAGCCAGTTGAATTCAGCAAGAACCCAAATGATCCGATGCCATTGCTTTTCAGGAATAAAACACAAAAGCTTTTTGCTCCGCATGCTAATCACTTTAACCCTGTACCTAAATTTCACGAGGTATCAACCGAAAACCTTGTTGAAAGGTAACCTGATACCAGAAGGTAAACCAACACTAAGTGAATTAGCCCATTTAGATCCGATTTACAGATAGTACAAAATCAGTATCTCACTTTTATTTACTTTGTTCCTCTTTAGGTTTTATTAATCCAACTATGGACCTACCGATGAAATTTGTTGGTGACAAAATTGTGGTTACTCCAGTAGAAAAATTTCCTAAAAGGCAATGTACATGAGTCTACCGATTTCCAGATTTGTCATGATCATCATTATTATTGACAGTAACACACATGGGTATTTAAATGCCATACAGCCATGAGAGGAGAAAGTCGTAGTGAGTGGAATGAAAAGGGAAAACTAGGGAATTCGTGTAAAGGAGTCCTATGTTCTTAAAGAAAACTACCCAGAGTAAGGTGCCTAAATCTTTGGACACCTTTAAAATAAACACATCTGAGCATGACGTCGATGGAATTACACCATCAGCGGAATCTACCGATCGGCCTTTGTGAACCTCATCCGACATGAGCCCAGTGCACAACGACAGAAGAACTTTAGCTAAGCAGTTTGGAAAAGGAATTGCAACATGAGCACCACTAGGATCGGTTGCGTGCTATGCCCAACCGCCTGCAAGCGGGACCACGTGGGCTCTAGCCAGAAACGTGCGAAGATTCCACAGCACTCAGTTTTACAGTTGTGGGCTTTGAATTTTTGATCTAGCGTTGAGTTAAACTTTCACGTCTCAACTTCATTTCATAATATGTCGCACATGAATCCTCGATAATTTGAAAATTTTTGTGACAGATGGACCTCATCTGAGCCGGAGTGTGTCAATATATACCAGTCCCGGTAGTTGTGAATTCTGTCACCTTCATTGGTTGGATAAACCAGAAACACGCTTTGAAAAACTGCTCCGGCAAACTGTTTACATCAATGAATAATATTTTAGGTGAACAGTTCAGTCAAAAACTTTCGTTGTAATCTGGTTTTCTGAAACTCTCGTTGAATGAATTTTTGTTCTAAGCTGTCAGTTCTTCAGAGCGTGTGAAATTGGTCCTTTTGTGATTACAACAGTGTTAGCCCCATGAATATCCTATTAGAACTAACAAGTGGTAGACAAAGTTAGATTTCCATGTTTCTTATGAGGTCAACTATTACGAATTCGTTCAAAAATACATCGTAGTTGTGTGCGTTCAAATTTGCCTGCAGATTTCCCAGAACAAGGCAGACAAAGTGCTTATCATCATCATTTATTAGGGCACTGGGGGTCTGACCAGAAGCTCGAAGGTCCTAGGTCTTCTGAAGAGAGACCTGCGATTATACGTTCGGATTTCAGTTGCCTCTAGAATTGATAGCATTCTGTTCCTGATTAATCCAAAGGTATCCAATGGATGACAAGACTGGCATCTTCCTTTTGCAGGGTGATCGTTTTTGACCAGATGGTTCGCGACAGCGTGATGACCACTTTGGGGGGGGGGGTATGTTCACATATTTTTCTTGACAAACACTTATTTGTGCGGTCTGACCACGACCTTTGACACGACAGCGTGATGAGTACATTCGAGAGCTGGATTATGGTTATTTGACTTTCGGCTGAAACCTGATGGCAGGATGGAACTGAAACCGAAGCGTAAACTGATTTCCTTGTACGTACACTGAATAATACTTTTTGACCATCCGGCATTCAGTACTACTCTCAGCACTACTCTGCGAAGCGTCACGAACAAGCATTCGGTGAATCATATTATCCTACTTGGTACTGGGTTTGGTTCCCATTCTAGTGGCACAAAACTGTCAAAGTGATCGAACTATCTGTTTGCGTCAGCTTCGTATGTGTCCCGCGCTGAGCACTTCCGCCATGCTTTCTTAGGCTATCAACATCGAGGATATATAGCCGGTTCTTGCGTCCAGTTTCCGTAGCTAACTGGTTATCATTTGCTGTTCGTTTTACTTTAAAATGACCACCTCCTGATTTGAAGGTCTCTGTGACAAATAGGGAGAATGTCATAGTTCCGTGTACGTAGTCACACCTATGGCTGAATATCTGGGTGGCAAACCTGTTGAGCGGGTCCCGAGCGTAATCATGTACATACCGCCCACTGAGTGATCCATATCAATGACGATGATGATAGCTGTCAGCTCATTCACTGAGACCTAACGGAAAGCTTAAACCTGAACGTAATGCTTCAGTCCAACTAGTCAAATCGGTTACCCCCTACGAGTGGGACTAGCATGAATTTTGTTGATTGCGTGGTAAAGTCAAACACCGGGTAGATTAGCATTTGCTTCTAAAATTGATTTCGTTTGTTGCACAAGTCTACTGGTGGTCGAGTGTTTTGAATTACACTGTAGAGCTTCTGACCTAAAAGTTGCATGACCGCTGCCCCTCCCGTTTTCTGGGACTAACATACCTGGCTTTCTAGGATCCAACTACTTCTTTCTTAATGAATGGATTTCGACTCTATTATTTCTTCTTGAACATGCCCATTCTCAACCGATTTCATGGTACTCTTACCCTCGGAATGTGGAGTACCGTGAACGTTCCCATCCACCATTGACAGACACATTCTAAAGTAATAATACTGTACAATGACGGAAATTATGTTTTTTTTACGATCTGGTGCTGCGCATATGGGACATTTAGATCATCCAGTCTGTTTGATATGATTGTTTAGAGGCAGCCACCTTAATTGATTCTCTGCCACCATTCGGTTTTGCTGGCCACCGGAATCCAGTTCATTTGGAACACTACATTCCTGTCTGTCATTCTTGTGCTAGGTGTGATCCCAGTATCCATATTTCGGGTCTTCATCCACAATTTGCCACGTACTGATTGTTTCATCCAAAATCTCTCCATTTGCTTACTTCTGAAACTACAAACTAAACTCTTTTACCATTGAGCTAGTATTTTTCAGAAACTATCTTACCATACAAACATCAGATTTCCATTTGGAAACGCCACTTCTCTGATGGATAGAATCCCTTGTTTCCTACACATGAACACCGAAACAAGCGGCTTTTGCATAAACTATTTCGGTGGACAGTTTTCTAGCTAATCTCTGGATAGCGTATCAGAAAAATCACGGGTTCGTTTTATGGCAGTATGGATCACAGGATGCCTGGTGCCTTAACTAGCCAGGTGCTGAATCCCTCGAATGTAAACTGGACTCCATAACTTGCGTTTAAGGGTCAAGCATGTCCAATAAGTTTACCCGAACGTGCGAACATAAGAGATTCTTCCTGTCTGACTTGTTTATATTTTGGCTGCAGGGTCAAACCAGCATATCACATCCTGTGAAAGCACAAACGGGGGATGACAGTTTCTACCAGTACACTCATTTGTATATCAATTTGCTTTTGGCAGGAGACTCACCTAGAACCCAACCGAACCTCTCGTTTATGATGTTCTTAGGAAAGAGAGAACAACGTCCAATAATGATAAAAAGCACGGGAAAATTGTGGTGAAAGTGGAGGGAATTTATGGTAGAATGATTTATTTTTATAAATACTGTGCTGTTGAAACGGATGGAGACCAACAGCACACGTAAGAAAAATATCATTCCGTTCTTTTTTCTTAAGGAACAGATAAGAACAGTGCGGCAATCGTTTTTTCCTTCCCAGGTATTTGGCTGTCCAACTGACACGCACACAAGCAAGCACATCAACCCATTCAAAAACATATGGAGCATAGCCAGATGGTCTGGTTAAAGCTGTTCAGTACTGTGAATGATAAAGGACGTTTCACTGTGAATTCTCGAGTTATTTTACTTCTAATTCAGATGGACTTCGTAAGCTCCTCAGACTGTTTCATCATGTAGTAGGAGTTGGACACACCTCGGGTCGACGGTCAAAAGATAACTGACTCGGGTGAGTGGGGATGGATGCAATCAAGGGGAACCTGTGAATGACGTTTCGCAGACCTTTTCTACCTGAGTGGACGCAGAACAATACGTCCGAATTGTTGTACACCACAACTCGAGTGTGTGCGTTTCGCATTCGGAAAAAATGACTCATGTGGACATTTACAGAAGTGGCGTTTTTGGTCTGAATTTAGGTTAGTCGAGGTCGCTGTGCACAAAACAGTCGAGTGATAGTTAACTAACACACTGTGTCCGTAATTGCACTTAAATGAGTGAACCAGGCTACAAAACAGAAGTGGCCACCGTCTGGTTGCAGCACACATGTGGTCGGTCCCGAAAAAACAATCCACTATGTGTTCTGTCCTAATTATGACTCATTTGGTGTGCATGAGGTTACGCCAGGGTAGTAGGAAAGTTTTTAATTATGCGGAAAACAATACACATCTGCTATGTGACGATATGCATATTTTGTCCCACACATTCAAGTGTCGACCAGATATTTGACTAAAAAGAGCCAACCTATGGCCTGGTAATCATGCGGTCCTCCTGGAGGATCAATATTTAATTAGGACAAAACACCGCCCATTCACGAGCGGTCCGACCGTCGAAGTCAACGACTAGTTGGAACAACGTACACAATCCATACTTCGAACCATCTAAATCAAGAATCACGATATTGCCAGCTGGGCGGGAGGGTTTCCACCACATTCAATGTCGACCAGATATTTGACTAAAAAGAGCCAACCTATGGCCTGGTAATCATGCGGTCCTCCTGGAGGATCAATATTTAATTAGGACAAAACACCGCCCATTCACGAGCGGTCCGACCGTCGAAGTCAACGACTAGTTGGAACAACGTACACAATCCATACTTCGAACCATCTAAATCAAGAATCACGATATTGCCAGCTGGGCGGGAGGGTTTCCAGAACTTGCCTACTGAAAGGCTTTGAATCGTTGGGGACGAACACAAAAACTCGCTACTCTTCCGCGCCCAACGATAATATGCCGCCCAGGATTTTCTTGTTTTCAATCCGCTAGTAAGCTTCATACGGAAGGTCCGCGTTTCGAACCCGATTTCTACCTCTCGACTTCCCCTGTCTAGGCTTGGGCAACCTGGCAGTATCCCAGTACTCGTGCTTCCTTCTGGTGGCATTGCACCTAGACGCCAAAAGGTGTTACAGCTGAACGATTTTTTCTTGATACGGTGTTTTTTTTAGCAAAATGCAGCCACTGCGATGTTTTGATTTCAAAAATAATTCCATAAAATACTGCGACATTTTTTGTACTTGAATCTTATTGTTCTA
The DNA here is from genome assembly GCF_000715545.1 of Opisthorchis viverrini. Lineage (NCBI taxonomy): Eukaryota > Metazoa > Platyhelminthes > Trematoda > Opisthorchiida > Opisthorchiidae > Opisthorchis > Opisthorchis viverrini. The sequence goes on from NW_008751746.1 coordinate 1,422,087, forward strand.
CTACCATTCTGGGTGAAAAGCTTTTGAAATCAACCCTTAATCTTTGTATTCGTAACACGCAATGGTCAGCCTGTGAAACATCTGACCTTAAAATTTTTTTTCCCGTCGAAATAAGACAGTGCAAATCACTCATGATGTAGTATGTGTTTAGAGATCACCACAGTTCCGCTTCTCTTGGACCGATTTTTGAATGATAACGCTTGTACATGACAGCTGTCTATCTGCAACAGCTATACTTCAAGACCAACGTCGAAATTGAGATCCGTCGTACCTATCTTTTCGGATCCCGATCTTTCAGTCTCCATTATCTCCGGATATGTGGAGCTTTCAAGCAACCCTTATGGAATCCAGAGGACGAGATGGCTCGAGTACTCAGGGCATGAATTTACTGACCGGAAGGTCCGCGGTTCGAACCCGACCTCTGCATTTTGACTTTACCTGTCTAGGCTTGGGTAACCTGGTAGTATCCCAGTCAGGCACCGGAAGGGTGCCACAGCTGAACAATTTTTCCATGAACCTTAGAGCAGTCTTTACGAAAAAGTTGGTTACAACCATAGGATTTGGTTTTTACAAGTAAGTAATGAACTTTATACCCTAACCCAACTTTTCGTAGGAGACAATGGCAAAAGGCCACGAGATAAATAATCCAGTCATTCTCTCCGGTTTCTTTTTAGGACAATTCTTTTTCTATTATTCATAAGCTTGAAGTAACTCTTTTCCCACGTGTCTCTTGTGATCCCTATCTCTCTCTCTCCTTTATCGATTTCTTCGCACGGTCATCTGTTACTAGCATTTCAATGGACTTGTGACCGTTAGGCCGTTTTTCTGTCGACCGTATATGGTATCCATAAACAGCACACGTGACCACACCCAAGGCAATCAACGTAGGAAACGAAAGAGTAACAAGTGGTACAGTCCGAAAAAACAGAATGGGAAAGAGCAATCATCTGATTTTACGTGTCCCGGTTAGTGGTCGCTGATGTTCACCTGCCCCACATTGGCAGCTTAGTTTACCGAGCTGCTTAGAAGCCGTTACTCCTCGCTTCAGAAGGCAACAATATGGATTAGGTGTGTTGAATAGGGTTTTTCAAAACTCGTGTAATCAGTTTTAGCGATAATGCAAAGCACCTCGCTCTCGGAACAACAAACCAACAGCTATTCTCCTCCGTCTGTTCTACACTGGCAACACCAATCCCTTCCTAACTTCAGCACCAATGGTAGGCTATGGACCACAGCAATGGTGACAAATAGCTTCCCTTTCGAAAAAAATATTGCATGAATCGTTTTTATGTGTTCTACTGCATTGTGCCTTGAACCAATGGTCATCAAACATCTGTCGATTATTGTTTGCTGAATCAGATGTGCTACGTGTATGTCTCACAGGCAACCTTTGACCTTGTATATAGCCTTCCGAAGCATACTGCAGGAACAGTGTACTATTCAGCCAGCTGATCCCGTCCTGCTGACCTGTTTGGAAATTCTCTTTATCGATGTCCGTTGCATGCTGTTTTCTAAGTAACAAGCATCTTCTGAGGGTGCGTTCCACTTGTCAGAGGTACGTCAATGGTTCAGATATATATGCGAAACTTAGACAACCATGGTCAAATGACCGATTCATTCCCTACCTGTCATGACAGCGGTGGTACTGGATACTGAATGTCTAACGCAACATCATCATCATCGAGAGCATGATACCAGTGTTCAACACCGATGCTTCAATGCCGTACAACCATCATTTATTTTAAAGCCTTATTGTAAAGAAAAGAATAAAGGTGGATTGGGAATGGATTTGGCGCTAGCTTACCACAGTCATTCCGACGTGCCTACACCTCCAGGCATTCACTCAGGCAATCTGCCACTGATACCGGTTGGCAGCCATATCTTGTAGTGTTTTCAACCAGGCGTAATGAGGACCACGCCTGAAAGGTGAGTAGCACCGACAGCACCCAAGCGTTTTGTGATCTTTATACTCCTCTACCAAGTCAAGGGTTGGCCACCTCTGTGCTTACGCCACTCTGAATTTCTAACAACAAAACTGAAGTTACTTGTTTTCTATGGGCAGTGGTGAAAACCCTGTCGTGTATCAAATACCAGATCATCACCACTGCATCCTCAAGTTTTTATTTCACACAGCACTCATCATCAAAGTCAGCAAATATACCTAACAAATCCGTCTACAAGTTTGAACGAGCAGAAAATGTTTTTTCCTGGTCTGGGTGTATCAACTTGGGATTCACACAGTGTAACCAGAATATTCTGCCCATTTTCAAAATAAAATTCCGCCCTTATCCACTGCGGATTGGGAACGCCACCACGTCCTGCAAGGGAATGGGTCTGTAACAAACCGAAATCAATGTTCACACAAATTGTGGATGTTCAGGCTCCCGTAAACTGTAACCAGCCGCTTTGACAGTACTGACAAGTTCTCAGATGAGCAACCGATTGCCATACAAGACAGTATGAATTTCTAGCGCCTTCTCGGTCATTTCATTATCTTGGCCTCGTCGGAATTGACCAAATTACTAAGATCTCAGCGAGGTTGGCTGAGGGCATAAGTCCTATGAACGCAAAAGCATTCTTATAAAGTCCCTCACCCTTTGTTTTCCTTTTTCTTCTTGCTGCGCATTACTCTACATTTAACCAACAGTCCAAAGCGCAACATCTTTTAGCACTTAAATTCCAAATACTACAATACTACATTACAAGTAGATGCTACGGAATTTCAAATTGAAACAGTTAGCTAACTTCAAAGCAGATTGGCAATCTTTACTGAAACTGGTCACGTATCATAGTACTGATAACAGACCGATGGTTTGTTGATCGGTTCCTATCAATTTATCCGACCAGTATAAGATGGCATAAGCGAGATGCAACAATCTTGGTTTTTTCTAGTTTAACTGAACGTAGCCTGTAGCTAGGTTATTGTGCCACTGTCAGGCCAAGGATAGAAATCAAAACCTAACTGGAAGGACGATTGGTCGGCTGAAGCCATTTTTGTCCGACCTAGAACTGAGTGCAAAGTGGCTTTTGCATAATACACTTGGAAAGTAGCTATGCCAGAGCTATTCTTGCGTCGTTCAAACTCAGCCTTAGTGACGGTACGGTTTAGTTAGACGGAAAATGTGGTTGCGCAAAATTTGATCTATAACTTAACCCTCCTGCTATTTGGGTTAGTCGGGATCCGGTTCGGGTGGCCTTAATATGATCCAATGATATTTGGTTCGCGTTAAAGTTTATTTATCCTCCAAATGTGCAGCTGAACCCGTACAACAAAGCTGAACGATTTGGTTATCTAACGATAGAATCCGACTTTTTTAAGGGCTTTAAATTCCAAGTTTCTCTATTTCTTGGATTCAAGTGATAACTGTGTTAAACTAGCCCAAAACGAAGTCACCACACCATTTATTACTTAGTTAAAGTTTCATTTTGTCGTTTCATGAAGACAATAGGCCTACATTTATCAGAAACGTACTGGGGGTTAGATTTCGATTGGTTGGACTTCATGAATGTATGCTAGGTAGTGGAAAAGGTGGTTAATTCTATTAAAATGGTCTCCATAAGTTTTCTGGGTAAGCTGTAGAGTCCTTGATTGTCTTGTGCTTCGCGATACTATTTCGGTTCCTCGCGGAAATCTATAGGACAGATGGAAATTTGGCTGGTTATTACGAGGTTTGATACCACTGACGAAGTCTTCTCGAATGACGACGAAACATCTGCAATTACTAAGCTAGGTGGACAGATCAACAGCCACCTGATCGACTACCAATAGGTGCACCCGAGCTATCGTTAGTCCAACACATTGCCAAACTGTGCTTTTCGATTAACTTTAGATCGGTATGGTTTTATTTAACTCGCCCATCGAGTGCATGACTTAACTTATCCCACTTTGTTTCAGAACCCTGCAGATGTGGAGAACCTTGGAGAATTGCGTTATTTCCCGGAAGCTTCCGTAAACGGCAAAACGTAGTGAGTATCTTGTATTTTCGTGGTCCCCGGTCAACAAACACTTCGAGAAGATTAAGAGTTGTTCACTTCTTTGAGAGTGGTACTGTGTTCAAGTCCGGCAAACATAATTTGACAACTACACTCACCTACAAACCATGGGTATTCCGGAGAGGCACACTTGGGTCACAGCTGAATCTGTCGTTTGCGATGTTATTCTTCAGTTGAATATGCTGCACCAAAACCCTTCATGTTTCTGTTGATGCGATATTCGAGTATCCTAATACATTGTTTGGATGTAACACGCCACTCACAGGTTTGCCGACAACTCTTCGGCAGGCCCCGACCGGTTCCACCTTCTTGTAGGAGGGCATCATAAGCAGGGGATTCAGCTGGGTTCTGGGTGAGTCTCCCGTCAAAACTAATTTCGTTTTCAAATGAGTGTGTTAGTCGAAATCAGTCTAATGTGGGTGCAAGTAGAACATGAGGTTGACGGAAACTCGAGACTGAGCCTACCTGATTGGCCCCAAGAGGGTGAAACCGGCCATGGGTTTCCGAAGACTGTTCAGAGGCCTTATGGGTAGTGCATTACGTCGTCTATACGTTGATCGAGTTCTCCGTTGAATTCCGCGTTGACCGCACGCTATTGCTAGCTTTCGGGTGGCAAACGGCGGAATGTGTACAGTGCACGCCGCTGTGCCACTGTCATTCCGTGAAAAGCTCTACTTCCTGAAGCATCATCAAAGTGTTATGCACGCCCAACCAACTTCGCAGTGATGCTCTCCTGCAATTAACCGATAATCTTCGCAACTCACCTGACCGAATACCTTTGGGCGGACTTCCATTAAATTTTTCCACGAGTATTTTGTAGCCCAAATTACGGACGTTGGGGTAGTTATGAATGTTCCCGATGCACACGTTGTATTCGTAGTTGATGAATGGCCGATGTATTTCTAGAATGCATTTGTAAGTTTGGCAAGTGACGTCATCGGAGTCATGTTCGCTAAGAATGGGCCAGCTAACAATCGGGCATGCATGTGAATTCTTCAAAACCCGTCGACTGAAAAGTCCTCAGTAGTGTGAAAAAACTCGATGGAAAAACATCTGAGTACGTTACGTGTTTCGACAGCAAGCACCTTTTAAATCAACGGCTTGCTGTTTGAACCAATCACTCATGGGTTTCTGATGGTAGACATAATGGATTTTTGGTTCTAATCGCCCTTATCAACCAGTCGACGTGAATCCAGTGAGATGTGACCTTAAATTGTCTATCCATTGTGTGAAACAGCCGTAATTTTTCTTACAGTTTCGCTACCACTCTAGGTACGACCGTCATTTTTGGCCGATTTGCGAAATGCAAGAAGCCTAATTATAAATAAATAGATCGTTTAGCCGTATTACTCTCGGTGGCTAGCTGCCATGCCGACGGAAAGAGGCACGAGGGCTGAGATGCTGCCAGGTCGCCCAAGCGTATATAAGAGCAGTCGAGATGCTCTAGTTGGGTTCGAAACACGAACCTTCCGGTCCGTAGGCTGGCGCCATTACCATTGAGCTATCTGGAGGTTGAAAAGCTTTTTTCATATCATAGGTTCAAAAATGTAGTGGTCAGAGTGGATGTTTATGGGTACTATTACTGTTGCGCATTAGGTTCTCCATTTTTCAACACCAGAATAGCGTACTTTGTCCACCTCATGAGATCAGCCTCAGAATTCCACGTGCTTTGTTGGTTTACAGTGGTTAGTCTACCATCAGGAAGAAAAAAATTGGCTCTGAACCTTTTTTTGTAGTTTTAGAAAAATGGCCTGTTGACCCAACCACTGTGCTGTTTTTTGTTCCACTTTTATTACAACCAAATTCCAATTGTGTCCACGTCATATCAAATTGCACCTCCCATTGCCATGCACACCAATGAATATACATTTTGTCCTGCGTCTTGTAAGCATGTCGTGAAATTCCAATCCGTGCACGAAATTATTCGACTATTCTGCTGAGTGACCAGAATTGTTCGTTCCTATGTGGAGTTCACATTTTTTTCGAATATAACTTCACTTGCGATTAAAAAATGGACGAAATGTTTTCCCAGGCAGTCCGTTGTACAGCCCCATATATCGCTTTCTACTCCCAACTGGAGGCTGAGATCTTCAAAGTGGCTGGATTCTAGTGCTTCCTGTGAGAATCGCAAAGGCCAGCGCCAGCACGAAATCCAGCATTGCCAAATTGACGATAACGGTGAAGGCACGAAACACAACTGAGCAAATACTAGGACGTCAAGACCTAAGGAATTTACGCATTCTTACATTTTCCTACCTTCCAATTGTCATGATAATCATTTGTCAGTTTATAACTACAGTGAAGAATCTAGACCTCCAGTTTTACTTACCATATGAGAAATACTATTCTTAGATCCTTTGTACTGTGTATAATATGGCGGAAAACCCGGGATTTCATTGAGAATGACACACTGTGAACGAAAGTGGCCCTTTTGATAAAGTCAACCGACATGGGGTCATTCGAGCTAGAACTCGACAGCAAAGAGTAATTGTCAGCTATAATTGAACTTCTGAGGATAAAATACGCCTCAGAGACGGTATGGGACCCACAAATAAATCCACCACTTGAACAGTGGATCAATACCAGTTCACGTGGACGACGTCTGTACTTTTGAAGTACTGATGGTTATATATACTGCCCAAGGACCAGGGGACTCCGCACGCCCGCAGCCGAAGAACGATTTCCCGTCCGATAGGTTTTGTATTTGCATCCCCGCCAAACCAATCCGTCATCCTGGGCTGATACGATCTAACTACCCATCACGAGTTTTGGTCCATCATACCACTGACCAGTGCTCAAAAGATTCGGTATCGCGAACAACTTTGACGGGACCTTTCCCAAAGGGTGCACTCGAATGCATCCACAATACCTCCAACTGAACAGTAAAATGAAGGCGGCTGTACTTTTTGTAATCGAATTTAAAATTCGAAATCTCGTCAAGTAGATTGATGACGAATTTCTATCCATTATGGAACTTTGCATTGGACGCGTTCGCCCCGCTACCGGACGAAAATCTGCCCTATGAAGATTATATGAACTCAACAATGAGGTCGTCGCCAGTTGACGGACGAGTGCTGTAGAGGTATCCAGCACTTGATCGAAGTGAAAAGTATCCCAGTATATTCTGTTTTAGAGGACCTCTTGATCCGGAGAAGGATGCAAGAATTGGCATGACGCACGCGGCATCGATTCGCGATCTCAGTCGACCCATTGAGAAACAGGTTTTCAAGAAATTATGCAAGATGACACTGGTTACACACAAAAAGAGTTATTTCCTCAGCCTAAGCCATTCGGATCAAGCGTTCCACGTCCGTGAGGATTACTATAGATCCACAAGGTTAGTGTCTCAGTGGTACCCGTTTTCCGCAGGCCGGCTTAACAGTACCATAGCTGACTACCCGTTGTACACTCTGTTAGGGTGTCCCATTTCCTAATAGCGTAAATTCTCAAGCAAATTTCACTAGGTTCCGAGTCAGTGTGCTCTCTAGTTGTCAACTCTTTGCCATACCGTGTACTATTGAACTTTGTTACTTCTCAAAGCACTTTTGTTGGTATGTATCCGAATTCGCTCAAAGAACCAATCCCCCTATACACGGAGAACGTCCTATCCGAATTTGATAATGGCATACAGATGAGTAACTGAAATACGATGAACAGACTCTAATAACTCGTTAGCTGGTGTTCTTCCGATAGCCTACAGCCCATCTTTACAGGTATTGCTCTGCTGATGTGTCAGCGGATCCCGATACTCCGACTAAACAGAGGGTGGCTTGGTAATTCCAGATATTTTTGAGAGAGGCGGAAAATCTGTGTACCGCGCGCCAACCTGGCAGAACAGCGCACGCTATTCACAAGTTGTGCACCCAGCTGGTTGAGAATGCAGTTCGGTGAACACCCTATGCAGTAACGCAAGGAATATTTCGTGCGATAAAACCCTCTACAGCCAACGAGTACATGAAGCTCAAAAATTGCCATTACTGTCGGACCGGACAGAAAAACAACTCACTATCTAGATTAATCTTTCTCTGAGCGGCCCGCAGCAGAGGAGCCTGTCTAAACCAAGTCAACCGGTGTGAAGGATGATGGACACAATCATTCCTAGGCACAAGTCTACTACACTACGGATCAAAGACCCACAGTGTCCAAACTCCTATGCGGATAGTTGCAGTCTCCAGTCCCCTTAAATATTTGTGAGATGGTGAGAGGCAGAAAGAACCGGACAGCTGTACACTGCTTTCAGGATTTTCAGCATAATGACTTAAATTATAAAATACACCACCATAGAAAATGAGCGGAATAGGGTGTTCTCTTTGAATTAGTGTCCAAATAACCACTTTGCTTCCCCATTTTACGGTTAAGAACGTCATATCACGTAGGCAAGAATGTTATGATGTGAGCAACTGAGACGGCGTAATGCAATAACAAAGCAATCGAGAGAACGTCACGAACTATTTCATAATTTATCTGCGTCGGTATTGTCTGTGGGAGCAGATACTGGTAAACCTTGTTATCTGAGTGTAATGATTTCGTGTTATTCCCCTTTTTGATTGTCTTCCTGAACCTCCAAACATATATCGCTTGAATTCCAATGTTTATTTTTCCTCCATCTCTCCAGCGGCTACTTTGACAGCATTTACTTCCCGTTCATTGGACAACCTGGCTATTTGGGTCCGCTTGTTGCGGTCAAATTCGAAAACGTCAGGCGAAATGTGGCCATCTTGGTCGAATGCAAACTGCGCAACTTGAACAATGCCCTCGACACGCAACTCGCATTTGAAATCATGGTAAACTAGATTTTAAAGCGCACTGCGACGAGATTAGGCAACGTCCAGCTCTCCACATTCTCCATGAGTATGTACACGCGCGTGCTATACCGTATGATTTCCGTTCTCACCCTTAGCGCCCATTGTTTTCTCCCTTTCCATCAACTTAAGAACAGAGCACACACACAAAAGCACACCCCTAGCACATGAATATCTCGCTATCTTTCAGAGCTGTACAAACATTCATACTAACCCACACGCAACTTAATATGATTGACTTAGTCTTCGACTGTTTCTAGTCCTTCGCTGATCTTTTATCGTTGTTTCCCGGCTACCTCTATCTCGGGACTCAAACGCCTGCTGTTCGACCTGTTTTATGCCCGTACTTCTCTTTACACTGCATTTAGTCTTTTCACAAGCTCAACGCTCCTAGTCCAAACTAGTACAAGACTCGTTGTTTGATAAAAAGGAGCTAGTGGTAATGTAGTAGCAGTATAAGTCTAATCCAAGAAACTGTTCTTGTCTTCTCTTTACCCTTCTGGGCGCAGTGTACCAATCACTCGCAAATTTGGTAAGCAATCAACACACCATATACAACGGTCGATAGATAACGACTCCACCAGATAGAGATATGGCTCCACACAGAAGCAACTAGCCCGGGAAGTTTATAACTACACCCGCGTTGAGGGCACGACATTGTACCAATGAAGTAGAAGTTTTCCTTGCAGTGATCTTCACTAGGTCATGGGAGAGGAGCTATACCTTGGCTATAAACGATTCTCAGCATAGTCCATGTAATGTGTAATGTATTTAATGTAATCTTCAGTACTAACTGGTGGATCTGGAAGTCGCCAATCCATACTTCTTGCTCAGTACCCTATCCATGAATCTGTCAGCAGTGCTTTGGAATATCGACTTACTGGTTTTCGGCTCGTTCGCCGGGTTCATCATTTAGCTTGCGAACATTTCCTCATAGTTCGATGGGAAATGTCAATGTGCCCACAGAGGAACTAGTAACGCTCCTCTGGTGGTTATGAAAGGCCTGCAAACCAAAGGCCAAATTCGCCAAGGGGATGAACAAATAACGACCAAATACCTGTAATGTATGCTGACGGTATTCCTCAATTTTCGTTGCCTTTATCTTTGAACGTATTACCTCGTCTTCGGTAGCGAAGCACCGGTGTTGAACGCTGATGTTATACTGTCGCCAATGATAACCTTGTATTCCAGTAGTTCGTAGAATGTATCCCGACCCAGTACAGAGTACAAAGAAACCGCTTATTTTACTTACGGTAGGATACTTCTTTGTTTCTCGTTCTTGATGGGGATGTTATCCGGTTGTACCTTCCCTCATAAAATTTAGTCACTTACTGAATTAGTGAAAACTTTTGGCCTGTTTGTATGAGAAAATGGACCTCTCAAAAGACTACTTCCACAAGCGGTCATTGTGGCTGGTACATGGAACAGCAGTGTGCCAACACAAGGTTTATTTGTAAAGCGGGCTACAAAAAGAGAAATGATAATGCAAATCTGAAGAAGCTTACGGACAGTTTGGACCATCGGTAAAAGAAACACCTCCGTTTTCCTCCTAAGTAGAACACATCGAGCTAATACTTCACGCTGTGGGTCTGTGACATTTGGCTTCGGATCAATACGTTTGAGACCATTCTCTCGTCCAAATTTAAGAACCAAAAGGCAAGTGCTGTGTATTTGCCCGCCAACATAACGGATAACTGGGGTTCTCAAAACAATGTCTTACTCCATACGGCCCCTAGCCATTCATCACGATCATCGACAGCATAACATCAGAGTTCAATACTGGTGCTTCGCAGCCGTATAATTCATGGTTGTACGTGAGCTGGAATACTGCTAGGGCGCCCACACCTGGACAGGAGCACAATTAGGGTTCTCAACCAAAGCCTTCGACTCAAGAGCCTGACTGCAAGGTAGCGGTGTCTGGGGAGGAATGCAGGCGCATTATCATTTTCACAATACACGTTCCAACCCCCAACCTAGAAGGCCAGGAGACTGTGTTCATCAGACCTCTGACCAACTTGGTATGAGAGATTGCGTCTTACCTCAGAATAGATCACTGGGTCGCGCAGGTGCACAAACCGCCAAACCACGGTAAGGTCCAGTGTCTTCGTGACACTTCGTAGCTCCTACAGCTACATAGACCCGAACCATGTCCAGGACACTCCGTGACAGAGGCTCTGGAGCCATGTGCGCCAAAAATACATGGATGTCTGTGCGATATTCTAACTGCTCAACGAGCCTCTTCTAACGTGGAACCTTGGCCTTTGAATCCAAGTCTTCTTCAAAAAATGGCCACCTTAGTTATGACGAAACTGCACTCCCTACTAATTGGTAGGTACTGTAATCGTACATCAACCTAACGGTGCTTTTATTGGTCCTCTATTTTCAACGTTCCCGTTTGACGTGGAAAGTGGCGATTTCGGGTGATTCGTTGCTTTGGGCGGTCTCGCAGAGTGAACGATAAGTCATGTTTTCACTCGTAAGAGTAAACTATTGGAGACTGGCATCCTTACTAGCCTGACAACTTCAAAATGCAAGGCTTCGTGTGATTCAACCCGTCTGTTGGCACAAGAACTACGCACATTGGAAGGTGGTTTTCAGAATGTAACCCCCCCCCCGCTTCTAAGGACATCGGTGAAGCGAATAAGTGGTAGTCCTATTGCAAAACCGTTTCCGTTCTGACAGAATGCACGAGACAATGCGGAACAGGAGTTGTCCGTCGAATCCGACGTTCCTCTCATTCTTTTAAGCAGTGCATTTCAGAATATACACATCAAATGTAACAATAACTAAGCGGAGCCTAAGCATGCATCCTCCACTAAGAGGAATCGCACGGGCAGAACTCCAGAAACAAGGCATCCGACCGTCGAACATACGAAAATTAAGCGGACCTGCAGAGAGGTAAATAAGGGTCCACATTCACGTAGAATAACTGGGGACGGTAGGTCAGGGCCACAAAATGAGTTCGAACTTCGCCAGCATCGTCCTACGACTAACTCTCTTCTCATATCAACAAACGATCTTTTGTCACAACGTACACGTATTTGCCAATGCCCAACATGTGGAATGTGAAAACCATCCAAAAAGATTCAAAGGATTTACAAAATAATCCAACTGAGTTATGTACATGTCACAAAGCAAGAATGATAGGTTCAAAATTTCACCAACATGTTTCGGAAGGATTCGATTGCGTGGTGCCTGCGGAGAAAGAGAAAATGATTTCAGTGTAAAACTTTGAGTGGTACGGAGAACGAGCTAAGAACATGTTTCGATTCGATTGCGTGGTGCCTGCGGAGAAAGAGAAAATGATTTCAGTGTAAAACTTTGAGTGGTACGGAGAACGAGCTAAGATGCTATTTCCTGTCACTTCTCGTACGCGTACTGGAGACCCGGGTGTCAGTTTGCTAGAGCCCGCAGCTGAGAATATCTGTCTTGCAGAACTTACTGCTGTGAAGTCCTTATTGTTGTATACGGTACCTTCAGCTGATCACTCTACGTTCAGACCATGGCCACGTTTTTTATGCTCCAAGCACACTCTGTCCCTCTGAATCACATTCGTAAGTGTCAATGCATACATGTACAAAGGTCACATTCACGAGAACTTCCAAATAGAGTCATTCTACGTTAGATATCCGGCTAGAATGCTTTTTCACCGTTCTAATACTTACGTACTTATGTATACATGTGTTACGGGTATGTGCTGACAGTTCACCTAGCTAAATTTATAGTCGCTCTTCACTTGACTGGTATGTCACCGGTCTCTATGACCGATGGAAAACAACTGATCTGCTGACTGATTGTGCATGTCGGTCAGACGCGAACATATTCGTCCATTCAGAAGTGCGCCCAGCGTGTATTGGTGTAATACTGGTACACGCTGACATTGTAGTTCAAGTCCCGCTCCGGTTGATGATATGAATTGCTGCTGGGCAAAACAAAAACCGAGTCCGGTGCCTTTTGATTTAGTGCGCGCAGTTCAGAAAAGCCATGCCAATAGTTTTTCGGGTAAGAATTTCAAAACCCCAAAACTACTGATTAAACCCCATAAGTGTAAAGTGAGAATTCGTCTATGGAAAGTGTAGGAAACGCTTGATATACAGCAGCCTAACCGGACGATTCGGTCCAGGTGTTAATGTGCTAAAACTGTGATTTACAACACATGCATATGTAAAAAGTGAAGCTAGTACCTGAAAAATGAAACCACTAGAACACAGTTTTTGAGTCGCTTGGGGAATAGATTTTAGCCACGTATATTGATCGAACCAGAAGCGCAAACATCCGTTCATAACCGAAAATAGGTTCGGAAAAGAAATCTTACGTGGCTGTTGATCGCGACTTGAGAGAAGTCAAGGATCTGCTTTCGTTTCCCGCCGAGGTCCCGGGGTTGGGCTTTGATTTTGCCTTCTTCTTCCGCTTGCGGCTCGCCAACGTTTTGGCATCCATAGCCGACTCAGCAGACCCTGAAGCCCACCGCTGGATGAGCGTAAATGGATCCAGAAGGGTAGATGATGGTGAATGAGTGTTGGGAGGTCGTGTGGATGGATCGATTAATGGCTGACGACTGCTTTCAGACACTTCTGTCGCGTTCTGGAGCTGAAGTCGTGTATGTAACAACGCGCGACGCAGTAAAGTCGTGTGGCGTTTTTTGCACCCTGGTTTACTGATTCCACCCTGATGAGGACCCTTCAGCTGTTTGCGAACCCAACTCTTTGAAACGGTCGAATGCGCCTCGAACTCATCGTCACTGAAACTTTCTTGTTCAATGGGTTCTGGATTTGATTCTTCTGAATTAACTGATAGATCCTGTGAGACGAAAATAAACATCAGGTAACTGTCGCACGGACTGCTTTGAAAAGGGCTTTATTATTAATGAACCACAAAAAAATCACTAAAACAGAGAACAGTTCGCGTCCTTTCTCCCGCTTTCACAACCATGCTCCCCGTAAGATGTTAAGATTGGAATTTAGTAGCTTTCACCAGTACTGAGAAATAGGGTGCAATCGCAGTTCATTATGGAGGCCACATTCTTCGACGAAAACCATTTGGTTGGCCAAAAAGCGAAGTAAATGTTTCTTGACATAAAAAACTACTTACAACGTTGCAACAGTGTGGGTAGTCTACTAAGTAGAGAAAATATGCTGCGATATTTTTAATAACGTGCCGATCGAAACATGAGATGGCTTCAGTACAGCACATTCAGATGAAGAATATCATGAATGAGAGTTTTAGTTGGGTGCACTATTCCAAGTGCCTTCATCATCATCAACAGCATGACATCAGTGTTCAACACCGATGCTTCACTACCTTCAATAGATATCTCTTTGGATTTGTTGTGTCGCATGGTATTCCGTGCCAATAGTAGTACAGCTCATTTTGCGAGGTTTCTTTCCAGTTAGCTGTTATCCATGGAACTAAGTCGTGAGATAATCCTGGTTATACTCGTGCTTAGGAATAAGGATTACCTAAATGGTACAGCTATATTTGCTGAAGCTGTTAACAGGTTGCACAGATTTTTTATCCGACTAACGTCTAGACTTAACATGAGTCGGTCCAAAGCACGTATTCCACGAATCACGACCTCGAAATATGTACGACGTGTGCCAGAAAATATGTGCATTAGAAAGCTGCCCATGATAAATATGGTGGTAATAAAGCGTAGATCAAAATAGCGACCTCAACCTCTTGAGGAGTGATGCATGCCTAAGTGTGCGCAGTCCTACTAAAACTGAGTTCATCGGTATAGCCTAACAACAACGGAGCGGACATGTAGCTCACAAGAAAAATGCGCGATGCTGCTCATTCCCAGTAAGGATGAAACAGTTGGGTAATACTTCTCGACATTTCGTCTACAGAACGAAGTTTCAATTGAGGATATCTCCTCACACTACCATCATCTTATAAGTAGCTCGGAGGCATGAGTGAAACTCCCATCTGAAAAGTCATCACTGAGTCAGTCAATATGTGACCACATGATGTGATTTCCCAGTTTGAAGATTGATGGCACTATATCTTGAAGTGTATGAGTTAGTCACACTGCTGACCAGCCGCCCGCCACCGGACGGCTGATGTTCGAGCAACTAGAACAGAGGCAGCAGGTTCGAAACTCTGGAGTTTCGTGTGATGCGCACTGTTGATGATTCTCAGCAAGGAAGAAACAACGTACAGTGCTTCTCGACGCAAGCTGGCTTCACTTACAGGACGGAATCTCGATAGAAAAATAAATACACTCTACCTCGAGCTCGAGAGAGCCCGGTGGTCAAGATGCGAATTTGCTGACCACATGTTCGTGCTTCGAAACCCAATCGACTGTTCCTGTGTGGGCTTGGGTAACCTGGCATTATTTCAGCCTTCGTGTGCAATGGAAGCTAGATGCAGAAAGAGCGTCACACCTGAACTATCTTACTACCTCTATCACTAAAAGGAATCTGTTACCCCATGGTTCGGATGAGCCCCAGTTGGGCGGAATTTTGTCCAGTGCTTCGTTCGTTGTGACCGAACGGAACTTCGGAAGAAGAACCGCCACCTGCCAGTGCATACGGAGGACACAGTAGACTGTTGCTTGTATGCTTGCTTGTACGAGACTGGGCACGATAACCACAAAGCCACACACCCAACCGCCGCGTCGTTATTGCGTAATGGCGTACGTTTGAACTTATTATAACAAAGAGTGTACCGCAGCATTACCATTGACAGAAAAATTCCAGTGGTCAATAACGCTGCTCAGGTTTCATTAAACCACCAGGAAAGAACTCCTGGAACTGTGAAGAAAAGTACGAAAGCAGTGCGAAACACCCTTCAGTTCATACGGAAAATGATTAAGGACAGAAGTGAGACGAAACCTTCTGTTTATCATGTCCCAGTAGGTCACTGAGAGCGTGCAAAGCTAGCTAGTTTGTTCGCAACTGGACTCGGTTACATAAAAATGGCTCAAAACTTGTGAACTGGATCACATGCGCCTCATCCACACAGCTCAGAAATTCTCACAGCACCTAATTCGACCATAGACAAGTGGCTGGCAAAAATTTGAAATGGAAAGCAATGCTTTCTCCGTAGACGGCGGTCATATATATACAGCACATATCCAAACCACCTAAACTCGATAAATCGTACTTCCCACTCTGGAACACGCTGAATCCATCTATCAAACAATACTACGAATACACCGGTCATAAGTTATCTGGAGGCGACTTAAATCTTCAGATCGGAGTGGTCAGATCGGCGTAAACTCTGTATGAGCAAAAGTGCTGGGACAGGAAGCGCAAGGTATATTTACGAATTACAAGGGAAGTTTGTTTCGTCTAAATATATGCAGCTATCTCACCTACAAAATAAAAAACAGCGACCATTGATAGGTCCAGCGCGACTATCTGAAGCAACGTAAGAATGGAATTGGTGCGGTCCCTACTTAGCTGAAGTCCTGCTTTGCGCTCTCATTTTTGCGTCTAATGTACTGAAGTTAAATATTGCATTATAATTGAAGCGAACAGTCGTGTATAACAAGTCTAAGGCCAATATATGTGCGACTAAAACAGTCTCTTCAGATACTTTTTCAGAAAAAAAGTGAGACGACCGATTCCCTGGAAGCCAGTGTTGTTACCAACTAAGTTCAATTTAGTCAAACGACGACATAGACACTCTGTCGGTGAATTTATGACGGAAACGCGCACCAACACCTCGTGCACTGGAAGCGGATCTAAAGTGACAGATCGCTGACAGATTTGAGCACGTTGAATGGAAGAAAGTGAAAGTACAGACGGTCAAATAAACCGCTTTTGGAAATACTAAACCAGACGAGCTGAATGCTAGCTTTCGTTACACACATTAATCTAAATATTCTGAGGATAACGTTCTAATACGATTTTGCGGATTGGCGTCTGTGCATTTAATTCAGTACATACAAAAGCTGCAGTTGAGCTCAAGCCTGACCAACCGGATAGCTGAACTATGCTGTTGGAAAACAGGATGCAGTACCTCGCACCATGAAAGAAACCATGTCCCATAGGAGCTTGGAAACATCAGAATGAGTTTCCGGAGTTGTGCACAGCTTTCATTATAACAACCACAATCCTACAAGAAGCCCACTGGTAGGCCAGTGAATAGAAACATTTTAGGTTTTCTGGGTCATGGTCGACAGCACGACATCAGTGTTCAACATCGATGCGTCGCTGCCGTACAACAATGATTTATATGAAAGTCCTATTGCGAAGGAAATAATAAAAGTGGGTGGGGAAGGAAGTTTGTGCTAGCCTACTACAATCATCCCAAAGGTGCCTACACCTCCAGACATTCACTCAGGCAATCTGGACAGAAACTGACAACAAGAACGCCACTGACATCGGTTGGCAACCATATCTTGTAGTGTCTCCAACCAGGTACAGTGAGGATCACGCGGTCCCCATCCTGGAAGGCGTGTCGTGTAGCACGCACCCAAGCGTTTCGTGATCCCCTTCATACTCCTCTGCCAAGTCAAGGGTTGGCCACCTCTTTGTTTACGCCATTCTGATCTGAACATGAAAAACAGCACTCTCTTCAGCAAACGATGGTTCGGCATACGCAACACATGTCCAATCAACGCAGCTTCTGGTGCTGGGTACATTCTTCAATGTAGGTACCCGCTGTACAACCGAAAAAGCACTTTCTAATTGCCTCGCTCGGCTTTGTCGAGACCAACTCACACGAGCTATAAATCTGAGACAACAGGTGTCGAACACCTGAAGACGTCTCAGTTCCACACAACAAAACAGCCCGCACTGTAGCTGGACACAAACGTCCCTTGAGATTCAGAGATACGCCACCTTGACGCCATAGATGTTTCAAATTAGCAAACGCGACCAGGACCTTGCATATTCGTGCATTGATTTAATCTGTGAGCGTTCCAGGCAGTATAAGCAGTTGGATTGAAGTTAAGACCTGGTCGAAGAGATCGTTTGCCCATGATTGTCTCAAGTAAGTAATTTCACACAAAATCATCATTCACCTGTGGCACTCTTTCGGTGTCTAAATGCCATGGCACCCGAGGGAAGTATGAGGGTCGGGATACTACCACGTTGTCCAAGCCTAGACAGAGGAATTCGAGAGGCAGAGGTCGGGTTCGAACCATGGACCTTGCGGTCAGTAAATTCGAGCCGAAACCATTGAGCCCCATTTTACACAAGAATTAAAACGAGCCGACATTATCCGAATAAGCTTGCTGTGTCTGAGCAACGCGCAACCATTGCAAATCACTCTGCACCAAGGTCCAAAGGTTGTCAAGATTTTGGCTATCGGAATCATGTGGACGCTATAGTGAAATGCGAAAAGCGAGACATTTGCTTCCTGTTATTACAGTATTATTTTAGTCGAGCCATTGTTACTTGTTCCGAATTTCTTATTACAAGTTGAAATCAGCGGACATTTTCGAGTGACAATCAGCTAACATCAACCCCACAAACAAACCCACTATATCGGGTACACTTGTGTATAGTAAACGCTGGGAACAAAGCATGGAAAAGAGGATATCAGATTTCACCTGGGTGGTGGTCGAAAGATGACACTAGTGTATTTTTAATTAGTGTTTTTACGGCAGGGTTTATTTTGAGTGTGATTCACAACTGAAATCTAGTATATTACCACGTAACCCAAAATGAGTAACTGGTGACATCACGCCCATGGGGGAAATAAGCTGAAAGGCTGGGTGACTGCGCTGGACCGGTTGGGTTAACATGTGTCAACAAGTCAAGTTTGCTCATGGTGAAGCGACTCCTTACTAGGGAAATCTGTAGTCACAGTCGACCCAGGGAAATATGGACTATCCCAATACACCTAAGGAACATCATAGTTAGGCAACACAGTCTACTGAACAGGTACGAGTCACGATTCCGTGAAACATCGCCAAAAAACATACGAGGACTTGGGTTGCAAGGATGACTAAAAGCTCACAGGTCTCACCATTAAGTCAACTCATCCGTTCGTGAGATCAGGTGACTTTGCGGAGTCGACAAGCATCAACCATTCAAAACTGTTCATGAATGTTCTGCACCACTTCATAGCAAAGTGCCATCGTTGTGGAAAATATGGAGTTAAAGAGAATACCAAAATGACAGAGCATCCAAATTTGAAGGTCCCATTACATCATGTCCGTGGAAAGACATCCTCAAGTCCGCCCTCACAATCTATATAACGAGCCCAAACTGTCTGGAAAGTGACACCATAACTTGAATCAGGAAATGTGAAGATTCAAAATAGAAACACAAGAAGGAATACCAACCATCGGACGGATTTGGGTCTGTTCAGAGTCAGATCTCCTGAGAAGGTCTTTCTCCCGCTTGCTCAAGTGGAGAATGAATCCTTCTGCATCCGGCAAAAGAGATTCACACGGCGGACGCCCGACAGTGGTCGGACGCGGCCGGGTCCGGTTAGAAAGGTGACGATTTTCATAGTGCCTATCCGCGTTGTTTCTGTTGATCTTTCGCCTTAAAGCTGATTTGGTCATTCCTAGCGAACGACTTAGAGAAATGATCTCAATAACACTGCTGAAACAGAAATGGTAGTTAATTTAAGTGGTACGCTGACATGCCAGAACGTCTGAATGTTCACTTTCATCTAGTAGTTCTCAAGACTACAGAGGTGTTGGTCAGATAGTCAGTCAGCTCGCAAACCACGTACCGAAATGCAGTGGTCCAGACGCTACAACTTCGATCACATAGGATACACAGAATAAGGGACTGTGAGCTACGCGTTGAAGCCGATGGCCCAATCTGTGCACCGATGACAAATGAAACAGTTTGCTACGTATACAAGGAGGTGGGAGCTACGTGGTGAAGACGGTAGCTTTGATGCAAGGCCACCGCTGGTGGCATGATTCATCCATCCCTGTAAGGGTCAATATTATCATCATCATCATCATCATCATCA
>NW_008751746.1:1443641-1445196 GCF_000715545.1 Opisthorchis viverrini
AGAAACTGACAACAAGAACGCCACTGACATCGGTTGGCAACCATATCTTGTAGTGTCTCCAACCAGGTACAGTGAGGATCACGCGGTCCCCATCCTGGAAGGCGTGTAGCACCGACAGCACCCAAGCGTTTCGTGATCCCCTTCATACTCCTCTGCCAAGTCAAGGGTTGGCCACCTCTTTGTTTACGCCATTCTGAATTGGGCATGAAAAACAGCACTCTCTTCAGCAAACGATGGTTCGGCATACGCAACACATGTCCAATCAACGCAGCTTCTGGTGCTGGGTACATTCTTCAATGTAGGTACCCGCTGTACAACCGAAAAAGCACTTTCTAATTGCCTCGCTCGGCTTTGTCGAGACCAACTCACACGAGCTATAAATCTGAGACAACAGGTGTCGAACACCTGAAGACGTCTCAGTTCCACACAACAAAACAGCCCGCACTGTAGCTGGACACAAACGTCCCTTGAGATTCAGAGATACGCCACCTTGACGCCATAGATGTTTCAAATTAGCAAACGCGACCAGGACCTTGCATATTCGTGCATTGATTTAATCTGTGAGCGTTCCAGGCAGTATAAGCAGTTGGATTGAAGTTAAGACCTGGTCGAAGAGATCGTTTGCCCATGATTGTCTCAAGTAAGTAATTTCACACAAAATCATCATTCACCTGTGGCACTCTTTCGGTGTCTAAATGCCATGGCACCCGAGGGAAGTATGAGGGTCGGGATACTACCACGTTGTCCAAGCCTAGACAGGGGAATTCGAGAGGCAGAGGTCGGGTTCGAACCATGGACCTTGCGGTCAGTAAATTCGAGCCGAAACCATTGAGCCCCATTTTACACAAGAATTAAAACGAGCCGACATTATCCGAATAAGCTTGCTGTGTCTGAGCAACGCGCAACCATTGCAAATCACTCTGCACCAAGGTCCAAAGGTTGTCAAGATTTTGGCTATCGGAATCATGTGGACGCTATAGTGAAATGCGAAAAGCGAGACATTTGCTTCCTGTTATTACAGTATTATTTTAGTCGAGCCATTGTTACTTGTTCCGAATTTCTTATTACAAGTTGAAATCAGCGGACATTTTCGAGTGACAATCAGCTAACATCAACCCCACAAACAAACCCACTATATCGGGTACACTTGTGTATAGTAAACGCTGGGAACAAAGCATGGAAAAGAGGATATCAGATTTCACCTGGGTGGTGGTCGAAAGATGACACTAGTGTATTTTTAATTAGTGTTTTTACGGCAGGGTTTATTTTGAGTGTGATTCACAACTGAAATCTAGTATATTACCACGTAACCCAAAATGAGTAACTGGTGACATCACGCCCATGGGGGAAATAAGCTGAAAGGCTGGGTGACTGCGCTGGACCGGTTGGGTTAACATGTGTCAACAAGTCAAGTTTGCTCATGGTGAAGCGACTCCTTACTAGGGAAATCTGTAGTCACAGTCGACCCAGGGAAATATGGACTATCCCAATACACCTAAGGAACATCATAGTTAGGCAACACAGTCTACCGAACAGGTACGAGTCACGATTCCGT
>NW_008751746.1:1448805-1453410 GCF_000715545.1 Opisthorchis viverrini
GTCAAGGTGGCAGCTTTAGGTCGGGTCAATAACCATTGGTTTGTCTCTTCGCGCGGTCCCCATCCGGTGAGAGCATTTACCGACAGGACTCGGGTTACCTGCAAGGAATTTCAAGCTTCGTCACCAAGTCATGGATTGACCACCCCTAGATCGCGTCCACACAAGGCTAGGCGAAGAGGTCACAAGATAAACGGTCCTCCGACGTACGATGTACATGGCCTAACCGGCGTAACTTTTGGAGTGTGAATAGCTGATCTGTCGAGTGAATTTTCCAGAAAAACATCTGATGCAACCCAGCATTCCTGATCTCTTTTCCCACCAGACCTACGCGGTGCTTCGGAGGCGCCGATGGTCAAACACATAGAGCACGAAATGCAGGGAACTGGAGAGCTGTAAAAGAAAGCCCATAGTAAAACCTTGCCCAACTACGGTGCTGTGGGTTTTATTAGCATTCGCCTCATCTCAAAAACAGCGCGGGGTCGAAGCTCACTTGGTCCAAAAAAGTTGCTTCACAATCTATGTACATTCTGTCCACATTGACTCCACGGATTTATTCGTTAAGCGCCTAGTCGCATTTTTACCCTAACGTAAACGTATACGTTTACGCCAGAACATGGAGGGTACAGCTAAGTCATCTAAGCACTGACAGCTGATATCCATACATATATCAAACAGCCCAGCCGAGTTCATCACAAGGTGGAAGTCCCCTGCTCACTGCGTAGAGTTTCCGACAGCCACTTACTGCACTGTCGCACTAGGGTAACCCCAGTGTGGTGGACCAACAGGGTAGACTTGCTTGACAAAGGCCGTATCATATTAAGCACATCAAACCATGAAGTATTGGTGTCATTTCCCGAGTTCTTCAGGACCATCAATGACCCCATAGTCATATATCTCAAGGTGTGATTTACAAATAGGCAACACAGATGGGCCCTGCTAGGCGTAATCCCGCACAGGCCTCACTTTACCACTCGCAGTCAGGCGCTGCTACGGCCAAGAAGCCTATGTCACGCAAGATTGGCCAAAAATCCGAGAGGCTTGCCGGTCCGGCATCAAGTCGAGATCTGATGGGTCGAAAGTCTGGACTCAACAGCTAATCGTTACACACTATTCACGGTCGAATGCCGGTTCCCAATGCTGCACCCAGAAGGCGTCAGGATTTCCAAAGCTGTCGCCGCTTATACCTTATACATGAAGTGCTTCGCAAGTGTTCACGGATTCACGGATTGATACACAGATCGAGGCTTTTTGCCCAGGTTTCCCGGGTCGGTTTTGTTCTTGTCGGTCAGTGGCTATCGTTCACCTGAAAGGCACAAGTGAAAACGTGTAGCACTGCTCTTCATGTTCTCAGCGCGGGGCAGTATGCTTGCCAGCGCGAGGATTCGCATAAAAAAATGTCTAATAGTGCTTTAAACTGGGTTCTAGAAGGAACGTGAACAACCGCTGGAGGAAGGTCATTCCACGCAGCTGCTACCTGAAATGAGACCTTTGTCGATTGTTTTGACGTGAACCCTAGCGTGAAGGGCTCAGACCGAGAACTAAGCTGAGAAGAATCCCGTTACTACATTCGACGAACGGGAACCCGCGATGTCAATCGAAGTTATTCAGCTCCGGAAACGTTTACAGCACAGTATGGAGAAGCGCAACTGAAGCTCATTGATTAACCGACTCAAAGACTGTATGTCCAGACAGCTGCAGTCAGTACTATGGGGTCTTCTTACTCAACTGATTCAGCCGCGGCGTGAGTCACGAATTTCACATTCCATCATCTTTCTGGTCACACTTTTGACTCCTGTTTCGAACTGTACGAATATATGTTCAAGACTGATTTTTCCAACGATGATGACGGATGGGAAGTCAGAATATTGCTGAGAAAGCCCGGCACACCAGAGCATGAACGGTACAGAAATTGCATCCTTTCCAAGCTGCCTCGCAACTTAAGCTTTGATGAAACGGTAAGAACACTGTCCCAGATATTCGGCGATCAAACATCACTGTTCAATATTCGTTACCAATGCCTAAAGTCGGTAAAGAAAGGTGTAGATTGTTTCATCACGTTTACCGGTGTTGTAAATCGGGAATGCTAGCGCTTCAAGCTCATGTTCACCGCGACTAAGAAATCTGACCACAAGTCCGATTGAAAACAGAGCAAGCCTCCCACAAGTTGCGTGCATTGTGGTGAGTGGCATTCCGCTCGTTATTGTTGGTTTAGGCGTCATAAATGTTCCAGGTGCATCTGTCGTGGCCACAAGGAATATTTATGTGGAATTCGGCGGCCGCAGTCACTTGCTCATCAAAGTACGATCCATAAATCGTGGTCGCCGTGACACCTACAGGCCCGCCAATTCTTCCCGGGGCATATTCAAGAACTCAGTGTTACAGTGAAGATGTAATCTTGCTTTCACTCCATACAACGTGTCCTAATTGTCACAGAGTAATCCAGCAAATTTGTTAGCTGCAAAAACCCTTTAATTCTGCTCGGCGCAGCCATTGCTGCAACGGTAGGTAATGGCCTCACCAGTTAAAGTATGCACAGATAAGAACGACATAATTATTGTTTAAGTACTCGTCCAAAGTTTCCAGAATCCAATACGAGAGGAGACTCATGGGAAAACCAACCTCTTCACAAAATCACTCACCATTTCCAAACAGCTGTCATACCGGGCCACGGCGGACAATGAAAAAATGGATCCTGAGTGTAGAGTAGACCTTGAGTTAGCGTGCATCTAAGGGTCGGAGCCAAGGGCTTGCACGCAACATCACATTCAGCCTAACAAACCACGTTGCGTCCCACATATTGTGCGCAGGTGCCCAGTGATGTAAACATTACTGAACATATAACAGCCGGTCATAAATATGTATAACGCCGTAACCGCTGCATTAGCGCGGTCAAAATGGCAACGCTCGTTCAAATGATACGGTGCTGTCGTACACGTTGGTTCAATTCGTTTTGGCCTGCAACACCGAGCTCTAGGCTGTCGTGGGCAAAAATTTTTATATACTGCGGTTGTCACGTTACAGTACAAGAGCCAGCCGGAATCAAAGAAGAGTTCGCTCAAGCATCTTACAGATTGCCATCTTGGCATTGCAAATGTCTCGGAATAACAACTGTTTCTGATCAACGCATTGTGTATGTAGCCCGGATTCCACATCGTCGCCCAAGCTAATGTTAGCCAAGATAGTAATGGTGTCTCAGAACGCTTGAGGTCAACTCCACTAGCGGGCATACCTCACTCCAATTAGTCCATCCAGCTCAAATTTACCGCCCAAAACCATGCCTGACTTACACGGATGACATCGATGTCATCCGTATATACCCAGTTAGCACGCGTCCGCTCCTGGGTGCAGAACCTGTGTGGAATTAGTGCAGAACTTCTGCACTAATTTTCGGCTTTTAAGCCTCGCGAGCTTGAGTCGTTTAATAGACATCAAAGCTTCTTTATTTGTCTCATAGTAATAAAAAACCCTGCATTTCCGTGTGCCTAGAAAATGCAAACGGTCAACCGATTTAAGTGGTTTTGTTTTACTGTGCGGCGCCATTGCTCGCGGGAAGCTCTGCGTTCTGCTTGTCCTCACGTACGGCTGAGAGTGAGTTTTGTTGTGCTTTCATACGTTTTATTCCTGGTGTGTTTACGTGAACGATACCGTAAAAAATATTTTTCATTTCAAGTAACCGTCAATGCGCCCGAAATTTGTTCGTGTTGCTCGTAAAGGCTCTTCAAGAACAACGCTATATAGGAAAGTACGACAGGCGGTTGCGGCAAGTGGCTGTTTTCGTTGCCCGACTGATGAATGCGTCCATAATGCCTTTAGTCGACTATCTGAGGGTAAGATTCATGATTAATAAGATGATAGGCTGTAGGTATGCCGAATTTGACCGATCCAGGTGATAAACTAGGCTGCGATTTACCACGATGTTCGCCGGCGGGTTCCCCGATCCCTGTTATCAGGACTTTGGAGCCAGAAAGACATTCACCACCGCGGTCCCTGGAGAACCTTTCGGTTCCTGCGTTTTGCCATAAGGTAGCCCACTGCAAGTCGTTGAAAGGATCAGTCCGTATGTTCTGCTTGCACTTATATTGCTTTTCATCAGTATCCTTTTTAAACCAAAACCGGTACATTCGAGTATAAAATGCGTTACAGATTGATTTCTCGAAATCCGTGGCATTTTCAGGCTTACCACTTCATAGTGTAGAATGTCTCTGTATAATGTGTACGGTCTTGTATTTTTGAAAATCATTTACTATGGCGATTTGTTTAAGTAAGCTAATTCTCAAGGTCAATAAACACCACAGACTGTGAAGACGTTGCCTTGTAACGCATTTGAAACTCGACTGCATCTGCTTGCACGTCTCTCATATGACCTTATACGTGCCTCTCCCTCTCTCCCCCCATTGCAGGTATCACGGACGAGCCACCACGAGCCCCGGGCAGGCCGGACAGGACAGAGTAACTCTGTTGTACACCCCCCTGATTGACCTTGACCCGAATTTGTACCCCTGTCTTCCGGTTTCGGTTTAAAACACTTGTGTCGTTGCCACACTCCTGTGTTCTTTTCTGTCGCACCCGACCTGTGCGCATGTGTGCTGTGTATACCGTGTGGAT
>NW_008751746.1:1453981-1454833 GCF_000715545.1 Opisthorchis viverrini
TCAGAACCGACGTGTGCCGTCGCTACATCCTCTCGAACGTCGAATACCGCTAACTTCCTGACGTCCCATGCTTCAGCCTGATGATAAAAATCGCGAACTGTGGAAAACGTTGACTCACCTACAGTGAACGTAACTTTCAGGTAGTTTTCCACCGGAAAAAGTTCCTGAACATTCTAGAACCTAAATTGCTTCTGGAGATGAAAAGTATGCGAGGTGCATTCGTGCAAACAAATTTAGGTCGATGATTACGGTTGCCAATTCCGTAGTCCATGTTAATTGTTTGCGAAAAGTCGTGCACATTTGCCGGCAAAAAGCAGAGTTTTCCACTATATGTTGCGAATTATGCTTGGAAGACCTCGAGGTCTATCGGTTAGGAACATGGAACATCCGTCGATCACACCGGACAGCTGAGCGAACCTAACCGACGCGCACGACTGACATGCGGCTAGGGGTACACGATGCCTACTCATCCATTTGTATTGTAGAAAAGGCTCAGAATTGACGTCTTGAAATGTTGAGATATATTGGTCATTTTGAAGTTTACATATGTCATTCTGGGAGGCGCATTTTCTTCTTCGTATGGAGTGTTCATTTGGCCGTTGAAGTCCTGAAATTAGAGGAAGATATGATTTAGGTTATCGAAATATCACCATAAGGCGGGCGGCCGGCAAACTGGTAGATACCCCAAAATTCACTTCAGCGACAATACTGTCGTAGATGCCTGTTCACACAATGCCATCTTCAGCGGTTATTTCGCATGCCTGTTGTAGTAGCTGCTTCGGTGTGTCAGAGTTTGCGCGTGTGCGTGTCCGTTCGTCGTTCCACCATCGACCTGGCATCTGACTTGAGCGG
>NW_008751746.1:1455565-1498834 GCF_000715545.1 Opisthorchis viverrini
TATTCAGCGTATCATGTGAATTGATTACCTCAACCGTCGAACAGAACACAGTTTAAGTGTTATCGTTGTGGAGGCCGTCACAAACATCCGAAGGATTGCCGCCACACACAAATTGTTTGCAATCACTGTAAGAAACGAGGCCACCTCGCGAAAGTGTGCCGCTCAGCACCAGCGTTCGATTCTAGCGCTGCTGCTACAAATCAAGTTACAAGGTCAGAAATCCCAAAATACCTCCTTCATGCAGCTGCTCCCACCAACCGCGTTCAACCGCCGTATCAAGTAGAACTACAGGTGAACAGTGCGTTAATGGTTTTTGACCTGGATACGGGTAGTGCCGTAACACTATGCAGTGGAAAGTCATGGCAAGACAACCTGGGACCGACCGTGAAAGGTAACCTTCAGCAAGCCCTAGTCCGGCTTCGAACATATACAGGAGAAGAGGTGAAGTTGCTGGGGACGAAAAATGTGAATGTTTCATATAAGGGTGTGACGGTGAACGAAACCATATATATTGCTGAAGGAAGTGGTCCAAACCTGTTGGGACGTGATTGGCTTCAACAACTACCCATACTTACGTTAAACCAGGTCTCGACACTCCCGGAGGTTCAATCTCTTATTCGCAATTATGAAGAAGTGTTTTCTGAGCCGAATACTGGCAAATTCTCCGGGGAAAAGGTGAATATATACGTTCCGCCGGGAACACAACCGCGATTCGTGAAAGCTCGGTCATTGCCCCACTTGACGCGTCCAAAGGTTGAAGAAGAACTCAACCGTTTGCAACGGGAAGGAATAATTCAAAGCACGGAGTTCTCGGAGTGGGCCACTCTAATCGTGCCGATACTGAAACCGGACGGAACAGTTAGAATTTGCGGTGACTATAAAACCACGGTCAATGCCAGCACACCCCCAGAACATTACTCATTACCTAAAATCGAAGATGTCTATGCACAAATCGGTAAGAGCAAACATTTTTTTCAAAACTAGACCTAGCTCATGCCTACGAGCAATTGGAATTAACGGAGGAGGCGAAACCTGTTACAACCATCAGTACCCATGGAGGTCTGTTTATGTTTAATCACCTTCCTTTTGGAATCCATTCCGCTCCATCCATATTTCAACGCACAATTGAAAATGTTATCGCGGGGATACCTAAAACGTTCGTCTATCTAGACGATATTCTGATAACCGGGTGTACCATTGAGGAGCATTTAAAGTTGCTGAAACTGGTACTCGATCGTTTGAAGGAGTGTGGACTACGAATAAAGAAAGAGAAGTGTGACTTCCTGGTAGATCATGTGGACTATTTGGGTTTCCGCATCAGTGCGGATGGTTTGGCCCCTCTAGCCGAGAAAATACGTCCAATATTAGAGGCACCGCAACCAAGGAATAAACATGAACTAAGATCTTTCTTGGGCATGGTTAATCACTATGCGAGGTTTATCCCGCAAGCTGCCACACTTTTTCACCCACTGAATTACTTGCTACGTCAGGGAGTCAGCTGGATTTGGAATCAAGAACAAGAGAAGGCGTTTCAACAGGCGAAACGTGCCCTTACGAACCCTCCGGTGCTTACTCATTTCGATTCAACACATCCCATTGTTCTCGCTTGTGACGCTTCACCATATGGTGTTGGAGCTGTGTTATCGCAGAAGGATAAATCGGGAATCCTCAAACCAGTTGCTTACGCTTCACGATCTTTGTCGCCTTCTGAGAGGAATTACGCACAAATTGATAAGGAGGCATTGGCGATTCTGTTCGGAGTAACGCGCTTTCAGCACTACCTTTTCGGACAAACGTTCGACATATTTACGGACCACAAGCCTCTACTTGGAATTCTCGGAGAAAATAAACCAATACCTCAAATGACGTCGCCTAGAATGCAACGTTGGGCCTTAAAACTTGCATGCTATCGGTATCATTTGCGGTATGCTCCAGGACAAGGGAATCTCACAGCGGATGCCCTAAGTCGCCTACCATTACGAGATGTACCATTACACACACCGAAACCGGCCGAACTGGTAAATCTAATGAGTTGGGTTGATGATTTGCCTATCACTGCTGCGGAAATACGAGTAGAAACAAGAAAGGACCCAGAGCTCTCACGAGTCCTTCGTTTCACTTCATACGGGTGGCCGGAGAATGTTGGAAGTGCACTAAGCGGATTCTACGAACGATCGTCGGAGCTAAGTGTAGAGGACGGATGTTTATTATGGGGAGCAAGAGTGATAATTCCGAGGCGCTACCGTCCGGACATTTTAAGGGAATTACATTCAGGCCATCCAGGTAACACGCGAATGAAGGCTTTAGCCAGACACTATGTCTGGTGGCCTGGTATCGATCACGATGTGGAAATGATCGTGCAAGGGTGTGAAGCGTGTCAGCAAAGTAGGGCTTTGCCCGCAGCAGCGCCCATATCACCATGGCAGTGGCCGTCACGACCGTGGAGCCGCATACACGTGGATTATTGTGGCCCTGTTGAAGGTTACATGATCCTGGTGATTGTCGATGCATATTCCAAGTGGATAGAGGCGATACCCACTAGAACTGCATCTAGTGCGTCGACCATGTCTATACTTCGCAGCGTTTTTGCATTGCATGGTGTGCCTGATACGATTGTTTCTGATAATGGCACGGCTTTTACCAGTGCGGAATTTCAGCAGTTTCTGAGAGCCAACGGGATTGAGCATGTTCTAACACCACCATACCATCCCGCTTCTAACGGCCTGGCGGAACGCGCGGTGGCAACGGTAAAGAATGGATTGAGAAAACAAAGCCCAGGTCCCCTACAAACAAGGTTGGACAAGTTTTTGCTGCAGTACAGAATTACGCCGCACACTACTACTGGTCAGGCTCCCTGCGAATTGCTAATGGGACGAAGACTTCGAACACGTTTGGATCTACTGCGGCCGGATTTGGCGCTTAGGGTCAAACAACAGCAGTGCTCCATGAAGCAAAACGCAGATAAACACGCCCGACCTCGCACATTACGAGATGGCGAGGAGGTTTACGTCAAACTTCAGCCTTCAGATAATGAATGGGTACGTGGGTGTGTGAAGTCGACAAACCGTAACCTTATTGACATGCTGTTAGAAGACGGGAGGATAATACGCCGTCATTTAGACCATATCAGAACTAGAAAGCATGGACCGGATGCGGAACAAACACCGGAGACGCCAGTGCAGGTGGACTCCGGACTGAAGCAAGAGAGTTTGGAAACGCCCACAGATGCGTCAAGGTGTCTGCGCCGGTCGGCTAGGGAGTCAAGGCCGGTCGAACGTTATCAGGCTGGAGTTGGCTAAATCTAGCGGTGGAGGACTGTAGTAGCTGCTTCGGTGTGTCAGAGATTTTGCGCGTGTGCGTGTCCGTTCGTCGTTCCACCATCGATCTGGCATCTGACTTGAGTGGCTGATTGGATGTGCGTCCGATTGGTTGGCTCGCGTGAGCGCTGTGGGTTGACTGGATATGTGGCTCAGTTGTTTTGCTTGCCCGCCACGAAAGCGGACCAGTTTGGCCGCGTGTACCCAATACACCCATGTCCATACTTACGCGTTCTTCTGACTTACTGTGAACTACAATACCTGTTTGCTGCACCTCTCAAGAAATACGAGACTAACGTGAAATGCATGGGGTCTCATTAACAGACAAACTTTTCGGAGCCGATGAGTCATCTTCGTCTCTTTCATCTAGCTGGCGCTTTACAGCGTCAGTCGTGATTGTCAGACATTCACTCACGGCTGTCGAGTAGTTCCTCTCTGGACCGGAAAACAAGGAGGCACACAGATTTCCGGGACACACTGCGCTTGAACTGCTTTGGTCGAGGTCAACATAATCAGACGCCCGCTTTGTGGACCGGGTAGCAAGCACATCTCTGCGTTTTCTATATGGGCCCGGAGCTAAGAACCAGAAGTAATTAATTTTCATGTGAACTCACGTTTGGGACAAGCCTGAAGAGCACCACCACACAGCGGGCAAGGTTCACCATCACAACAGTTGGCGTGATATGACACACGATCCGTTGCACACCAGCGGTCACTGGTAGTAGTCGGCCGGTCACAGAGCACACAAAAGCCCAAGTCAGCGTCCCTAGACCGCCATCTGGGTTGAGGTGAAGTATCCTCGACCACCAACGGCAGGTTGTCTGTTGCAGACTTTAAGGCTTGACGCAGCAGGAATCGTCCCTGAATAATCAATCGCTTAAAGATGGCTATAGCCCTCCTTGGTTCCAGCCTCTAAAGTTTATCCATCACTCGGTTCAGTTGTTTGCGAAGGCCGTTGAAAGCTGCCGGCGGTAGTTTGCGAATAAGTGTAAGGGTTACAACTTTTCCTTTAGGTATTTCGACAGCCATCATCGGTAGATTGGGAAGCAAGCTAAGAAAATCAATGATGAATAGTTCTTACTGCTCTGAACGCACTGACCTCGAAATACAGAGAACAGGTGTATTCAGGGAAGCCACATCTCCTGGTAGAGAGGGCATGCGCATTCTCCAACACAGGTATCGACAGTCTGGGGCATCTGGGTGGTTGCACCACAAACTATAAGTTATTTTGCGTAGCTCGACCTCACCTTGTTTGTTCCAACACTTTCAACGGCAGCCGTGGCGGTCGCGGGCCCAAGTGCCTTAAAACGAGAGACCATGCGTATGTCATCATTCGACAGACCACGTTTAGAAAGTAGGCGTCACCCTCCAGGGTTTGCCGACTGTCGCAGTGGTAGGACGTATGCACCTCGAACTCCCGCATGAGCCACTCGGCGTGCCGGCAGACATTTTGAATCGCATGCTCCAACGTGTCGGAGTGGGACATTAGGTCTTTAAGGCGGCCGTTCGCATTCTCTAATCGGTTTTTGGTCACATTACTGAGTTGAGCCGTTCGGGACTGTGCTTGCATAGCCCATTTTCGGGTGATGTACAACCAGCGAGCCGTAAGATAGGAAAGAAATAGAGGAGCGGTGCGCGCAGAAGCTGAATGTCTTGTCGGAATTTGTGTGCTTGTAATATGATGAACAAAAAACCTACTGTGCAGCGTCGTCCAGGTGAGCCATGAGGTGAAATGTGTCGGCTATTCGCAGAATGTGTCTGTGACCAAAAATACACGGATATTAAATGATACATACGTGCCTCCTCATGGCTTTGTGGACATGAAAGTAGCAAAACATAACGTCACAGCCGAGCATGACTCTTGCTGCGCCAACTCTGCGCCGCCAACTTGTCCATTACAAAGGTCTTAACCGGATAAGCTTCGCCCATCGTTGTGGATAAGCCGAACATGGGAGCAAACTGCTTGCTCTCTACGAATGCATACATAACCGGACGCCCGGTTCCCACGCCGTCCGTTATCAAGAAGGCGTAAAGCTTAATTCTACATGCTTCAAAAGGCTTACCCAAGGCGGTTTGTTGCATGCGTTCCGTCTGCATTCGCTACATCTTGAAAGCGTCGGAACAATGCTATCTGCTGTCATCGGGAGAAGCATATGTGGCTATAGTTACCTCCCTCTTACTGGCACACAGTTACGCTTCCGGTCTCCCAGGACCGAAGGCATATAATCTGCTGAAGTAAAACCCAACTAGGCGGCACCTACTCAACATAGCCGGTCGACACTTCCGGCGGTAGCTTTTTATGTCCTTAGTGGTAAGAATCTTGGCGAATTCATCCACCACGAACTGCCCCACCTCACATGAGGGCGTTCCATATTTCAGAAGGGCCTTGTAGGTGCCCAATTCGTCTTCGGTTAGCCGTCAGTTAACTTGAAGCCGGTCGTGCGGAAACTTTGACAACTTGTGGTTATGTTCAAGAAAATATTAGGTGACTGCCAGTTGGTTCCTTTGCCTCCGTAGACAAAATCGTGCTGGACAGCTTGAGCTCCTCGTACTTTTTTATTAGTAAATACGCTCGGCTTACTAGTTTCTTCGAATACCGCGGCGCCTGCCACATTTGTAGTATACTCATTCGTAAAGCGAAACAGCTTGTTGGTTCCATTATGGGATGAGTGCACAAATACCACAAAGTTATCCTTCACGTATTGACTTAAGGCCTTCTGAAGTGCCGTTAAGGATGGAAACGGTACAACACATAGGTCTCAACGAACGATTGTGAAGCCACTTCCAAAGCCATGGCATACCAAGTTCAAAGTCGAATGTACGCTCATAATTTTCTGAAGAGCTCGATTAAAACAAATCGCAAAAAAGTGACGGCAGATGATTTTTGGACTGAACATATATGCAAATAAGTGCAACATTTTGACGTTACAGCTTTTACTTCGCCCACAATGGTTTTGCAGAAGAATGCATTGTGCTTCGAGGGCGCGGCGAACGAAGCCGAAATCAAGCCGAAAATTAAGATGGAGGATGAAGAATTCAAAATGTAGACATATGGCAATTTTCATCTCAAAAATATGGCTTTAATTCATTGTTTTGTTGTTTCCGTTTTGCGTCCATGTTCTCTCCGATTCTTCACGTCCTAATGGTGGACCACTTAACATCTGCGTCCGTCGCTTAGTTCAATACAGCTTCATCTTCTGGCCAGGTTAACTTTACCGTGTCCAACTTCGTAGTCCCATGTAGAATTGTTGGTTCCTGGGCTTGGAGCACACGACCCGGCGTAATGCTCCGATAAGAGAGCTTTACCATTTGTTAATGAGCCTTCATTTAGACGATTCGGTTTTCGGAATATTTCATGCGGCTCACTGCGGATTGCTTTACTACTGGAAAAAATAATTTTGCTTCCCAAACACATATCCGCAGCGGAATTGCAATTGCCGGATATGACGTTCCATTTAACTGTGTCATACCCTGGCTTCAGTATAAATGTTTCTCAAACGTCTTTCTTTACCGGGCCGCAGTGGCAGTTTAACACGTTGACATTGCTTTAGCTCACGATAATGAAATCTGTGCGCAGACTGCAGGTGCCATCAGGTCACTTGTTTCTCTTGCTGATGGTCACACAGCACCAAAACATGCTTTGGATACCATGATAAGACATGTCAGGTTTTCTTTACTATTTCACGTTAACGTGGCTTGAATGTTTTGGAGGATATTTCTGGGTACCTGACCCAGCTCACTTGCAGTGTCAGTGGGACTTCCCCCGGGTGGCCTCAAGTGAATAAATCCCAATCAATAAAGTCTTTCGAATGAAATAAGCTATTAGAGTTGAGCTCAATCTGAATTCCAATTGCCCCCTGTTATGCCAGCATAAACCCGTTCTTCAAAAAGGTGCGGAAAAAAGCGCTTGAAGCAGACTTGGAAGGCCCTGAGTCGGAATAACTTGCAATGCTGTTGGAAAGCGAGTCACTCGGAATGGGCGAAATTTATTCAATAACGTGCACCTGTGCAACGGGATCGACTTTATATGCCACCAGTGTTCTCACCGATATGTCTGATGGACGTAAATTTCCGGAAGTTAGCACATTTTCCGGACTTGGCCACGATTACCCACCGGACGTTGCTTTTCTATTTCCAAGGCATGTATCGTAGATTTTAGCGATATAGCACATGCGTCCACAATATCTTGCACTTCTTAAACCATGACCGTGCTTCACCTTTCTCCCAACAACATACTCTGAACTATCGAGCACAAATCGACCCGGGAGTAACTCGCACATGAGGCATCTATATTTACTGTGGTCCAGCAAGATACTGATCAATCCTCCCAAAACGGTTCCGGAAACCACTCCACCGGGCCTCTTTACTCACCACTCTGATAAGCATCGAAATTCGACAAATCAATTTTATCATGTCCTTCATGCATCTAAAGTAGCGGAATTATATTCAGGCAACGCTCCCGGAATTCTAAGGAAATTATTCGGTATCCTGTCATGCTGAACTTCTTCAGCAGCCCTAGATCCAAAGAAAGCACAGGTTTCTATTTATGTTTCTATTTCCGGATTCCAATAGGCTCCTGAAGCCCGGATGTTACTTGCCCCGTTAGGTTTCACCACCACAAACAGTACGGGCCAGTTAATAAACCTTTCTCACTGATTATTCAACCCAATGTTGCAACCAGAAATGAATGCATAAAGAGCTAATTCGACTATTTTCTGGCTTCCTACTGGTGTACAAACATGCTGAACTCGAAAATTGTTCCAGTCGCCACCGATACATTAACCTGGGCTGAAATCGTGTACAGCAATCCCAGTCCATGTGAATTTAATTTACGAACATAGACAAAGCTATTACTCTCGTTGAACCATACCAAACTCTGATGCCCTCATTAACAGCAAGCTCTGAATATATAATTCATTAAGCTGTCTCTGATGCCAAAGTACTTGAGGAAAGTGATGCAAACCAAATTAAGCGGTGTCCTGCCAAATAAAACCACTTCAAAAATGCCAGCATTCCAGGAGAACCATCCTTTACTCTATGTGCAGCTACCTATTAAGCCAGAAATTTCCTTCCGGGTTATCAAATTCGTCACTGCTTTTTCATGACAAGTGTCTTAACAGCTTTCTCTCTGAGAGCCGCAGGCCAGTACCTTGCGACTAAACCTAAGCTAAGTAGTTGGAGACCCTAATGTGGACCTCCAGACAGCGTACGAGCAGATAACACCATGCGATAATCAGTGTGGACTCAGGGCTGAAGGCTGACGCATGATTACCACGCCAGATGTAATCGGCCACCAGGCCCTTAATGTAAATACTATTATTTGAAGAACGGGACTGTGATCCAACGGACACCCTTCGATTCAACTCTTTCTCATGCTGAAGATGGAGCAATGAAAAACACGGTTGGACCTGAAAGTTGAATGGAGACCGAGTAACTCGTGGTTCCATTTCTGGTCAGGTATGGTTATTTTGGACTTTGAACCTGAATAAATTATGCTAATTTTTGGTGAACTTACATGAGCGCGCGTTACGAGATTCGTCGGTTCGATTCGCGGTTTTTGGACACTGTCGTTGGACGGTGCGGGTCGTGCACGGTTTTTGTGCTTATCGGTGTTGGCTTCAGAGAAAAGCTTTATGGATCACTGATAATTCACAACTGCATACCTCGGCTCGCCGTTTGCGTGATCGTAAAGATGGTTAGTGTAGACTCTTGGGCGGGGCACTGGAGGAATATTTAAATATAGCTGAAATTGAAATACATGATCCAGCACAGCCCTTGGCTACTAATGGAAGGGTCAACGGAACGACGGTCCATCTCTGTTCGTCCTCGTTTGTGAGCATCTTTCTTCATGCAGGAATCTCACCAATAGATCGGGACACGGGAATCTGCTCTGGAGACACCGACACTCTTTGTCACTGAGAATCGCAACCACCTACGACCAGAAATCCTTCAGAAATCCTTTAGAAATGGACTAAAACTGCATTCACTCCACCTGAGTGATGCTGCTCACTGGGTGGTTCACGATGAAAAACCGGCAGTAAAATGGGAAAAGCAAACCCAGCTCGAAGGAGCTCGTCAAGAGATGCCAAGCGCGGCGAATGTGTGGTAGAGTGAAAAGAATTTTGCAGGTACTGGGAACGCACTCACAATTGAATTGAGACACAGATATATGAAGATACAGGACCAGTTGATTTGCGTCTGTCTACCACGCAACGGTTTGAGGAATGGAAGTTGGTGCCTGACTTTTCCAACCAAGAGGACGTTGCGCATATTGTCGGAGTCACAAAAGCGAGCGGTCCTGGATGCAAATAACCGAAATTTTTGGTGGTGCAATACTTCTGTATTATTTTGCGCAGGTTGGTCGATTATCGAAAGGGACGAACTCGCGAAAATGGTGCTGGGTATCTCCCCAATCGAGGATGAATATACCATACCTTTATATTACAACTTTCCGAACAGCACTCCTCTTTCGAACACCCTACTTTGGTAGTCTCTCTTGATATGAAAGCTGGTTTTATGTTTGCCGTTTGTTGGGAACGTTGGTGGTGTTAGGCGATCGAAGAAGTCCCATGCAAATTTATATCCCTGTGTACGTATGTGACATTTGCGGTCGTGTTAGCGTCTGCTTTCGTCTGTGTTCACCACGTTCAGTGGTGTTAGACAAGGCTGTCCAGTGTCATTATTCCCTCCAACATTGCTATTGATGCGTTGCTTGGAACTTCCCTGGTTGCCTCTGAAACGTCGGGGATTGTAACGATCCCGGGGTGTCCGCTCGCAGACGTTAAGTACTCGGACGATATTGATGCTCTTCGTTCAAATCCTCGAAATTGCAGATCATTTTAAATAATCTAACTAACCCAGCTGTACGGCTTGGTATGTGCTTCATGCTTGCAAAGCGTAATGTTCTACTACTAGACTGGGTGAGATTGTTCCCAAACCTCATGCTTGCAGACGTGCCAATCAACGTTGTAGATAAATTTGCTTACTTCAGCGGTTGCATACGCTCCCTTGTAGTGACTGTAAATGAGAATTCTTTCTGGATCGGTAAGACCAGGGCAGCTTTTGGCACCCTCTTACCCCAATGGTGCCGGGGTGA
The DNA here is from genome assembly GCF_000715545.1 of Opisthorchis viverrini. Lineage (NCBI taxonomy): Eukaryota > Metazoa > Platyhelminthes > Trematoda > Opisthorchiida > Opisthorchiidae > Opisthorchis > Opisthorchis viverrini. The sequence continues at coordinate 1,465,979 of NW_008751746.1, forward strand.
CGTCAATTTTTCCGTCAGAGGCAGAGTATACAATCCGTGTTCGTTCCATACTGGTTTGTGGATTGTATAAAAGCTATCAGTGTTCCTGAAGCTTTGTTCAGTGGGAAAATCGGACGAGAACTCCTAAGGTAGACCAGACATTTCTAGAAAACCACTCCTCCCCAGGATAGTTGAGGTATGATTTATAAGCTATACTTGTTAGGACATATGTTTCTTATGCCAGAGAATAGTCGGTCTCGTGGTCTATTTTCGCTTCGACCTGCGCCGAGCGGAATCCACCGAGATCTGAACAGTTTGTGGCGTGGAACCAGAATATGGAAACAAACTAGCAAAGCCATTTGGCTTGACATTTATTGCCTCCCTAGATGGGTACCCGGGACTCAACTCAACAATGGTTGATGACACTGCCAGACATGGCTTAATCACCTTACTGACGCCACTGCATCGGCTTTAATACATAGATACCCAGTTTTCTGACATAACTGGGTCTACCATCGCGTCCCATTCTTGGCTGTATCTCGTCTGCTGTCCCATTCTGCGGTGACCGAGAATATAGCATTTGGAACCAACTTACTCTTGGTATGTCATGGCTGAAAAACTGGGCTGTATAATGTGGCACAACCCCCAGATCGTGTCAGGTGATGACAGCACAGCAGTAAACTAATATAAGGGTCTGGTGAAGGAATTGAAAAAAGTTTACAAACTGATTGATCCGGAAGCCTCGCTACCCTGACCACCATCACAATGGCTATGAGTTTTGCGGCAAACCTGGAGTCAATGTGTTTGCGGTGACCATGTCGATGGCAACGTCGATAGGCTGTTGGTGAACGAAGTTTAAAATGACACTAAAGTTAGCAGAGTGAATACGGCCAAGTAGTTATTTCACGGAAACGGCCTTCAAGAACCCCTTAAACTAGTTTGCGTTTCATTTGTTGAAATCTGCTGGCAGTATTCCAGGACAGGCGAATCCTACAAGCTTAACCAGCGGGGTAACGCGCGAATTCTTTTGATATGGTGTTCGAAAGGCTAACCAATATTAGGGGGAATTGAGAAGCGCTTCACTCAGATGTATGCAGTCCGCGGAATGGGGCTCGTGAGCCGATTGAAGAAGCTCAGAATATATATACCATAAAGCTTGCATAGAATATTAAAATAGGACGGTCCGATAGAATTTCAGTTTAATCTATCGGGAGAGTAGGACAAGTGCAACGGGAGGAAAGCCTGCACCCACCTTATGTGACACGATAAAGTTTTCAGTCAACTAGCAACATTCGAGTAACTGAATAGGATGCCCATGCACGCAATCTCATCAAACTAGTATACATCTGTCTACGGAAATCCTCCAGTACTCCCATATGTAATGGTCTCACGGGCTATTCTAACTGGAACTCCGTTCCACGGTGTGACAAATGGTCAAATGAGCAGTGATGCTGCTTTCTCCCGAGGAAGACGGGTTAGAAAGGTGGCCATCAAAAGCCGCACACCGATCACCCCCTGACGAATTATCTAATACGGTGACAATACATTTAAAACATACTAAGAGCTCGATGAAGCTTCAAACTCATCTGCTGTGCACGGTGGTTGGAGGCCTCACTTCATGCGCCCTCGGGTCAGGCCAGTCTCCCTCGAAGATGGTTTGACTATGGGGTCACTGGTTCTAATCAGGGTCCCTCAAGAAAAACCTTTCACCCGCTATCGTGTGAATGAGATTTTTAATTCAACGGCTCAAGTTGGGCTACCTCAGTCAAATCCTCTCCCTAGGCCTGGGAACGCGGAATATCATTCTCATCACAGTTCTTCGCCCACTGGCCCTTACCGACACACTCCCTCTGCACCTGTCAAATGCTTCAATGTGGTCAATGCATCTGGAAATACCCTTGTAGTGGTTAACGGCCCTGAGGAGTCTCCAGTAAACAACGAAATACTAGTGTAAGCCAGCTATAATGTTACGGTAGTGAAGCATCAGTGTTGGACACTGGTGTAGGCACAGAGCAAGTGACGGATTGTCTGCATACGTGTGAATGTGGTTCTTTTTGTGCAAATTCGAGAGCTCTTGTGGCGTCGTGAGCTCTGTCCAGGTCCAATTCATGCCACGTCAGCGATTTCTCCCGAGTGGTATTCGACTTCAGTGCAGTTATCAAGGTATCCCGCGCTGCTTCGTTTGTATGTTCCACAGCAGATGCTTATTTGAATTCACAGTCCTTAGAAAGTGGCTTCAGTGGTCAATACCTTGACCGAGTTCTTGTTTGTATGTGGCTAAAAGGTGACGTGCGTACACGACATTTTTGGGCGAATATAAAGTTTATCCGGCAAAGTTATCCTAGGATGTTAGTCGCTACATTCTCCAGTGAAGTCTTACACTGTATAATCAATGCAACATATGAGAGTTTTAATTTATTTATTCACAGTCCTTAGAAAGTGGCTTCAGTGGTCAATACCTTGACCGAGTTCTTGTTTGTATGTGGCTAAAAGGTGACGTGCGTACACGACATTTTTGGGCGAATATAAAGTTTATCCGGCAAAGTTATCCTAGGATGTTAGTCGCTACATTCTCCAGTGAAGTCTTACACTGTATAATCAATGCAACATATGAGAGTTTCTAATTTATTTAGACCTTCAGGCTTGATTGAGTTAATGTAGGCTTTGAAGGTACGAAACCAATGGGTCCATGGTTTCGTGCTGTCTGGCAAGTGAGGATCAGCATTGAAAACTGTAGGTCGGAGAGTGTGATCCACTTCTTTATAAGACGAGTAAATGGTTGTGAGTCCAGAGGATACAAGGAAGACTGATCAGAAGGGGGTAATGTACGTTTTAATCTTCTGATAGCTGTAGTACACCAGCTGAAAATAGAGTGAAAATTAAATTAATCATGTGTGAAGGGTATAGTTTACATAGTCATGACATATTTTCGGAGCAATTGATTCAGGTTGCTTGGAAATGCTCAGCTCTAACAGACAACTGAAGCTTGAGCTACTTCAGTAGTTAAAGCGCGAATTTACCGACAGGAAGATCCATAGTCACCAAACCCGGTGTCCCGAATGCTTCTGATTAGGCTTTGGAAACCTAGAAATATTTTAACCCTCGTGTTTTATGATGATGGCATGGTAGCCTTAAACTGAATCTGTTACAACTCAACGATTATTATAACTTTAAAAGTTTTAATGCGGCAATACAAGGGGTACACAAATAAGGCCCGAGCCATTTCCGGTGAGTTGTGCTCCTGATAAATTCTGACTTGGAGTTAGATTCTCATCGAACCATACATTTCTCGCCTGCTTTTGCGATGCCTGTGCTGGCTTTTGACAAAGTGACCACTGCCCCTTATAATATTAACTTGTTGCAAACCCCGCAACCCCTGTACCGTGCTGTTCTGCTCTAGGTATATCACTTGTCCTAAGTTCGTTAAATACTATGGCTTTCCTATATTTCAGATGACTTTTTCGTGCTACGTCGCTGTCGAAGGAGCTGCTCTTAACTTCTGATTGATAACTTTTGCTTCTGACAACGGTTTCAAAACGCTGTCGCTTTGGCAATTGTGCTTTTGTGGCACGATAAGCATGTTTCGGCGGTCTACCCGAAACCAGAACAGCAAATCCTCCAGCACCATGGTCAACTGTATTTCCAAGTCGGGTATAGAACAATCTCCTCATCACCCCACGTCTACCGCCAATCTGTATCCGAAATCGTGCCATAGGTCATCCTCCTCTCCCTCCTCTGCTGTCCTATTGGACCCAATCGGTTCAACCGAACCTGAGCAAGCTAACTCAATACATTCCTGCGAACCCGGTTCTGTTCAAAACTCTTTTAAACAGTTTTACGACAGGCTAGAAACACTGTCTAACTGCCGTCCTAAAGAAATAGACGGACGGTTCGGACAACCGATCCATCTACGTCCTCATTCTATACGAGTTGCGCGAACAGAGTGTGAGCGAGTGGGTCAAGAGTATTTTTCTCTGAGGTACGTCCTTTTTACAATTCAGTGGATGAGGGTACTTTCATGGTGTATGCAACGATAGCCCTTGATTCCTAAACATAGCATCTGGTGGCAGAACAGCTATTAAATGTCTTTGTCTTTTGTTCACTTGATTTTGAAGAGTAACTTTCATCAAAATATTTTAGCAGCGTAACCCGCTTACTCTGGCTTGATGTTAGATGCTCATCAACCGGTCAACGTCACTGTTGACGGTATTGGGATGTGTGCGGTGCAGCTCATATTCCGGTTGATACCTACACGTTGCGTGTGATTTTATGATCAGTTTCTAAAGCCGTGATTCTGAGGACGAGTTTTCGGAAACCAAGTGTAGATATTCAATGTATTCGAATTCGTGCCTAGATATGTTAGTTAACCTGCAACTTTTTTGCTTTATGAAGGAGTCAAGTGTAAATCTCAGGAACTCCTGACGTTATTTCAGAGAGTGTTTACTTTGCGAAATACATTACTTTGTTTTGGGCTCATTTAGCTGAGGATGGTACTGCAAACTATTGAGTACTATCAATGCTCTTGTCTGTATTTCATCCAGTGCAACTTTTTCTTCGTTCAACTTAGGCTTATCTTGTGGCACCTACGCATACAATAAGACATGGATAAATGTGTGCTTCACCCTTGAAGAGTACAGGTCTACTTGGTGATTCCTTTGCTCTCTCTGTTTGCCAATCAATACCCGAAAGCTTTCTTCTGGTTCGTCATGTCGAGTAAGCTAGTTTGGCAAACTGCAAGTGCCTCAGAATGTGGATCTTGATCAACTCTGTAGTTACGTGCCAATTATATCAATTCCCACCTCCATTGGGGGTACCTCGACTAAACCCCCTTCTTCGATCTGGACAAGCGGGAAGTGTCATGTGCCCGCGCAGATCAGTGTCCATCGATGTCCCTCCCCAGCTACTTCCCACCACAAAAGCAAACTTCGCCGGGTCATTGGACTCATTCTTCTGACCGAAGGACCTTACGCTCCTTGCTGCCTATTAACAATAAAGAACGACACCTTTCTACATCCGCGAAATCCTTTCTATATAGAAGTTTTTAATGTCCGTATTGTATGTCAAGTTGGCAAACAGACAATTCTTGCTGAAACCTTATATGCCATTAAAATTGATGTGTCTCCGAAACACACACAAGACCCAAACGCGGTTATGCATCTCAGAACGCCAAGGATGAACTCAACTCTTTCACGTTTCTCCCTCTGTGTGTCCGATGATCCAAATGCGATAACTTCTGGAATACATGGTGTGGGAGTTGTACTCAGCCCCAGAGCTGAACGCGCTTTGCTGGATTGGATCCCAGTAAACGGTCGTCCGGTTATCCAGCTCAATCCAGCTTCATTCCTTTCGGCATAAAATGCGGTGGCTGTTTGTAATGTCGGCTTATGCCCCAACGGACTGAACTTATGATGCTGTGAAGGATACTTTCTATCGGGAGCCATCCGGGCTAATTCGTCAAGCGAAAGGCACTGAAATTGTGATCCTCGCAGGCGACATGAATACTCACTTCGGTCGTTTGAGATCCTTGGAATCATATTTGGGCGGTCGATTTGGAGTCTATGCTCGCCTGACAGACAATGGAAAACGACTCCGCCAGTTGTGTGAGGATCATGAGCTGTTTCTGTCAAGTACGAACCTTCAACAAAAACGTTCGCATCGCGTAACCTGGTGACCACCAACTGCAAATCAACCGTGGACCCATTTAGAGCACGTGGCCATCAGCCACCGGTGGAGATCCGTAATTCAAGACTGCTGTTCTTTCTGGGGCACACCACTTGATTCCGATCACGCCGTAGTGCGTGCTCGCCTGACAATTCATTTCTCTTCAGGCCCTCGCAAGGCAGCAAGAATCACGCCAATCCATTATCTTTGAAAACTACCATAGATCAACAGTACTGATCTGAGTTAGCTCAATACTGTGTGGTGGCTGGTTGGAGACACTACAAGATATGGCTGTCAACCGATGTCAGTGGCGTTCTTGTTGTCAGTTTCTATCCAGATCGACTCAGTCTGGAGGTGTAGGCACCTCGGAATGATTGTAGTAAGCTAGCACTAAGTCCTTTCCCTGTCAACCTTAACTCTTTTCTTCACAATAAAGCTTTCAAATAAATCATGGTTGTGCGGCACTGAAGCATCGGTGTTGAACACTGATGTCATGCTGTCGATGATGATGATGATGATGATGATGATGATGATGACATTGAAAGCTCGGGAGGTGGTGAAGGCTTTTGCTACGGGAAACAGCCGTGCCATGTATCAACTGATACGATCGACTGGCCAATACGTGAAGAAGATGGCTCAAAAATTCACTCGCAAAAACGTCGACTGGAAAGATAGGCCGAACACTTCGAAAAACAGTTCAGATGGCCTCCTGCAACAAAGCTTGTGGAGATAATGCACACGGGCGAATGGAATGTAAACCTTGATCGCCCTTCGGAAAAAAAGTAAAGTAAGAAATAGCCTTACTAAAACATGATAAGGCACCAGGACCGGACGGTCTGTATCCGAGCCTCTTCAAAGAAAGCGAATACCTGGTGATCCATATGACAAAGCCTATTGGTGCTAAATGGAGGAAGGAGAAAATGCCTGCAGAATGGGACACGTTGACAGTTATTCCTATCTTCAAAAATGGGTACGCGGACGCCGTGTGAAAGCCACCGTGGTATCAGCCTGGTAGCTGTAGCATCGAAGCTGCTCTCTCGTCTTATCCTTTGAATGTTCATTGAACACAGGGAAATACATATCCATGAAAGCCAAGCTGGGTTCCGTCATGCAAGAGGATGCATCGATCACGTATTCACCCTCCGACATGTTCTGGAACCGCAACGCTATTTCAGCGATCAGCAATGATTGTTTCCCTTAATATGAAAGCTGCCGTTGACTCCGAACCGTCAGGAACTATGGCAGTGTCTGTGGAGTAAGAGTGTCCCCCTGGCGCTGCACGCCAGCTCCTGCGGCCGCGTCAAGGCCTATGGAATGCTCTCTTTTAAGTTCACATCAAATGGTGTCAGACAGGGATATCCTATTTCACCTTTTCTTCTCAAATTCGTCATTGACACGACCATGGAAGACTCACTATAAGCCTTTAATGCTTATGGGGTCGAAGTGCTCCCGAGGTCTCCGCTCATGGGTATCGAATACACAGGTGACATAGTTCTTGGATCTGACCACGTGGTAATGCAAACAGTAATAACTAATCTAAATAATTGCGCCTCACGGTTTGGCATGCTCTTCACACTGGCAAACTGTAAAGTGCTAATGGGCTCAGAACCTAACCTCATGCTTGAGGATGAGTCGATTGAGGTAATAGCTAAGTTTTTCAACCTGGGCAGCTCTATCAGTCCTGGTAATTTCGTGAAAGATGATATTTCCATCCGGATGGAGAAGTCCAGCAGCTTTTGTGAACCTGCATCACTTGTAGCGTAATCTTGACATCAGCTTAGCCGTCAGTGGTCGAGTTTACAATGCTGCGACGCGCCCCATATCACTATATGGATCGGCAGCTTGACCGCTGCGCGCAGAGGACATCAAAAGACTCAATGTTTAACCATCGATGTCCTCGGAGCATTGCCCGAGTCCTGTGGGAACACCGGTTCAGCTATGCTGAAGTTCGTCGTTCAACTTTAATACCCTTCCGGTACGTAGCTGCCTTGCTACCCTAAGGAAGCACGAAGACTGGGATACTGCCAGGTTGCCCAAGCCTAGACAGGGGAAGTCGAGAGGCAGAGGTCGGGTTCGAACCACTGACCTTCCGATCAGTGAATTCGCGCTCTAACCACTTGAGCGATCTCGCCTCTCCCCCAATGCTGAAGTAAGTCGAATGGTATGCGGAAGAAATAATTCACCCTCACAGATGAACTGCTCACACTGCATAGGTTGCGCTGGCTTGGCCACGTGCTGTGTATGCCAGTCGACCGACTTCCTCGAAGGGTTTTCCCGACAACCACGCAAAAGGTGGAAACGATCCAGGGGAGGTCGAACAATGACTTAGCGGCGAATAAAAACCATTACCAGCAAACTCAGCTGCGCTGGTCGTTGCCGTCCCTCTGGATGGGGATCCCGGGCCACATCAATGGTTGGAGACATTGTCAGACACGGCCCAGTCGCGCTCTCAATAGCGCCCGTGCATCCATGCTAGTGTCTTCAATGCATAGCTCCCTTCCAAATCTTCCTATTTAATAGTCCACTGACAGTCCTGTATTTACACATGAATTTAGCAGCTCCCGCCTTCAATGCGCAGCTGTCCACCCCACCTCCCCAAATCATCGGTGAACGAAACTGTGGCAGCTACAACTACTGTACGACAAGCACGCGGTTCTTACAGCTGATAATGATGTTGCTGGTGGTAATGTATCTTGGTCACCAATGGGCATATTCGTTTGGGTATGGTTTGTGCTTTGGGAACATCAGCCAGTATAGATGGTGAATCTTTGAATGCCCATCTCCTCTGGTTTGTGGCTACTAAGTTTTCGGTATTGTGAACAGATGTGACTCAGAAAAACGTGCTCAGGATTTATAGACGTTGTCTTCCACCCCTTTGTTAGTATTCTCAGCGATGGCTTAATTCAGAAGCGAAAAAATGCACACTGGAGGTGACACCGTTGCGGATAATGGCTTTTCGTGTCCGTGTTTTGTTGATGTGGGGTACAGGGATGACCTAGCTCGGACACTGAAATATCACTGAATGCGAAACTAGATCACGTCTGTTGATATCTGTATCCACTCTTGACTTCACTGGTCGAAGTGACTGCATTTTTCAAGGTGGAAGGGTTTTTGGGTATGCTTTAGAAGACAACACCGAACGTACGATCCGTCCTCCTACTCGGTTTCTATACCCAAAAGGTCGTAGTGCTATCCGTTCCGAAACCCTAGATATTTTTGGCTTCAATAAGTAAACGTTGGCAACTGAGCCTGAGCACATCGGCGGGCCAGTTATCAGTTTCATTAAGTAAAAGCAACTCGATTATTGATCGGATGAGGGAGAAGTTGGCTATAGAAACAACTATTCAGGAGCTCTTCATACATCATTATTCCTGAAACAGCTTTTGAGCGTGTTGTCGGAGAGAGGGCCGTCGAAATAGCCATCGATTTTCTTATCCACGTAGCAGCCCGAATGAATGTGGGAGCAAAATGCAGCTGTTTGGTCCGCACTGTTTGCAAAGGCTTGTGGACGAGCTGTGCGCACAATGGTTTGTTTTATCGCTTATGCTGTTGCTGCTCACACAGTGCTTCTGAATTACTATGTTTGTTTGGCGATCCGACCTTTCGACTTACTGCTTACAATATTCTCAAAGTTCATCGTAACGCCCCTGACCTATATATTGTGAGTACTGAGTTTGGGCTGTACGGCTTGTTCCTTCCATATGCACTACCGTCTGCAAGTTTCTACTTGTTGGTAATCCATTTGGTTTCAACTATTTGATAACGATGCCTCGCTGGTTTGACCCATTGGTCCTATATCTATCTGGCAACACCAAAATCTCGGGAAAATGTTTGGGCTCCCAAACGGATACTCTGAGTTCAGAGCTGATTCGCCAAGACAGGGCGGCATGACAAAGAACACTTGTTAGCTGTATTGCTATACTATGAAGAACTCTCTGTTTGATATCAGGGTTTGCCCTCTCTTCTGGTGCTCTTTTCGTGTAATAAGAAAAAGCCCTAAAACCAGATTGAGATTTGACTTATGAGGCTTTTTAAAGAAAATTATATTTGTTGGCATGTATTCTCGTCGTAGTTTAATGTTGTACCATTTTGAGTTGCTCTACCGGTTTCTTTACCCTCTCCAACCTACCCCGGCACACAACAGATCTACACCACTCACTGAGAGAACAAAACATTCCCTTACCTGTCATACGTTCAACCATTGGTTCTATTCCGATGCCCACCTACTTCACTATCTGAAATTTATGTTCCTTGATCTGGAGTTGCCTAAAGCCTGCCGATTCCCGGTCGAATTACTTGAAACATGGCTGCTCGCTGTCTACGGACGTTACAACAATGTTCCGTTTCACAATTTCAAACATGCGTTCGCTGTAACACAAATGGTGAGTTTTATGGCGTCTTGTTATTTTTTTGGATTCCATCGGTTCGGTTTTGTTTGTCTACCTGGTCAACAATTTTTTTTCACTTTTTCGCGTGCAAGCTGCCACTGCTGTGCTAAACCCTGCGCTAATGATTACAATCTTGGTGCATAATTTGCTAGCTGGAAAAAACCTGTTGTACCGGTGCCCGGGTTATACCGCAGTTTTTCTTTGTACGCCTCAATGTGCATCTATATTACCCTCCCCCTATAAGAAACCACTCCGATATGGAGTCCATATTCCCCGAGCGCCTTGCCAGACTCCTATTTTCTGTCTTCGAACATATCACCGCAACTATTATGATTCGCTTCTTCTCATCCATGAAATACGGAAACACCCGTCTATACACCGCGTGACACTGTGGATGGGCCATGTAGCAATTCCTAACTATGTGAGTTATTGGGCTTTAATCACATCGTAGAAGACGTGCAAACTGTTCAGAGCCTGGTTAGTGCCAGCTGGCTGAGTAGTGAGATGGCTCTGTGGTTAGAGTGCGAACGTACTGACTGGAAGGTCCGGGGTTCGGACTCAACCTCTGCTTCCCGACTGCTCCGGCAGTATCTCAGCCTTCGTGCCTCCCTCAGGTGGTATGACAGCTAAGCACCAGAGGGATGTCACAGGTGAACCATCATTATTTTGTTTTTATCAATAGTCTCGATATAGGATCATATGGATTACTCCCGAGGAGAGGACCTTCTCCAAGGGAGACCAGATGACCCGATTCTTCTTAATGGCTTTCTTCTGCATGGATTACCGTGATCGAAACCCCTTAAGGTATTTGGTGGTTCTAGGAGCTAGTACATTTTGTTACGCGACTATACTGCTTTCAGGAGCCCGGTTCCTGTATCAGCTTAACCACCTCTCAGTCAAAGGTACGTTTACGTTCCAACTAATCGACCACTGACGAGTGGATGCTCACGGAAGGGAGCCAGGCGTTTGTGCTTGTGGCACAACCACGGACCCATTGGTACGCTCTACTCTGCTCCTTATCAATGCATTGGTGGCGTCAACTCTATTGGTGATGGAATGTTTGCTATCAAATGGCCCAGCCCACCGAACGAACCAGGGACCATCTGCGCTATCTGAGCTACCGACATTCGCCTCAGTTACAGACTTGAACACGTGTTTGGCACTTTGCTGAAGATTGTCTGGGTCCTTTCCACGTCACCCATCGTCACCATGTGCATTATGTGGACCGAACTACTGTCAGGGCACCCAAACAGGAGGCGATTGAAACCCTCTGCCAAAGTTTTTGGCTGGAATTCCTAAACGCAAGTTGTTCCTGGTTCGCGTCGAATTACTAGAATAGTCTGACTCTTAGGCACCAGGTCACCGCACATCTTTCAATCCCCAATCAACCCCAGGAGACTGTTAGCCTGACTTTTACCCCCGGACTAGCCAGCGGAAGCTGCAAGCGTTACAAGGACGGGTCTCATTTTGGCTCAGTAGATCGTGGAGGAGCACAAACTTGAAGCTGATCTCCTTGTGGCTGTCCAGAATGCGCATAGAGCACAGTCATCCCAACCTAATGGTATGTATTACAGAAGTACAAATGGAAGAAAGTGATGTTGAGTAATGACCATCCAGACCTGGATGGTTCAGATCGTCTGATTTGTGACTGATTCGACATAGAGAATAGATAGACCGAAATACCCGGTTTTAAATTGTTGGGTGTTTTATGCTTCGGGATTTCGTTTCTCTTGTCATTAAACCAGAAGAAAATTTCACATCCAAACACCTAAAAATCACCTCTTTACCTAATACTTTTATTTGCACACTAATCTGGTCTTGACTTCATGACCAACCTAGTATACAAATGAGTTTATTTGTATTTAAATTCCGTGCAATTAGAACTCCAGTTTTGAGCATTAGGCTGACAAAACTCATGATGAGCCTCAACAAGGGCGAGATAAGTGCGGGCTGCTGGAATTTACAGCAGCATTAGGGTTGGTGTGTTACGTTGCCATTTTCTGTTTTTGTGCCAGGGGCCTGCAGGAGAAATTATATTCCAATTTGTCGACCCCTTGACTCATGTCAGACCCAGTGTAGATCCTTGGGCGGAGAAGTTATGTTATTTTGCAACAGAGGGGCGAGGTGGCTCAAGTGGTTAGAGCGCGAATTTACTGACCGGAAGGTCCGTGGTTCGAATCCGACCTTTGCCTCTCGACTTTCCCTGTCTAGGCTTGGGAAACCTGGCAGTATCTCAGCCCTCGTGCTTCCTTCGGGCGGCATGGCAGCTGGGCACCGAAAAGGCGTTACAGCTGAACAGTTTTTGCAGCATTATCCGCGCTCTAGGTGACTCTGACCTCATGATGACTTTCAGGGTGTTCACTAACAGAGTGCACACTATCAACTACAGAATCCATATTTGACGCTTTTTCATGCGTCATTCTTCAGGATCGGACTTCACTGAGCTTCAGTGATGAATTCGTGCATCTGTGAGGCTCCGGCCGTGTCACTCAGGCGATTTCGGCCCTGCTCCTCCCCAGCATCCGTTGCGCTAAGTGTTTAAATACACTTTCGACAGTTATAGTGCTCACCACTTGTATGGTTGTCCTGACTTTGGTCTTCTGTAGCAAGTTTGCCATATTTGTTGTTCAATAAACCTTGTATGTTAGTTTCACAGGATACAGAAGAGCGCATTTTTAAGCTCTGCATCTGAATTTCAACTTCCAAAGCTTCAGATTGGTGTTTTCATATCCCACTTCTACTTTCGTTTTCTGTTTCAGATGTATAGCATAATAAAACAGGCTCAGCTGCAAGTTCACCTGTCCCACCTGGATTTATTCGTTCTCATGTTTTCCGCCTTATCTCATGACTTGGATCATCCAGGTTTCACAAACTCCTATCAGGTGAGAAAAGGTTTATTTGATTTTGGTCCTGTTTCTCATATGTGACTTTGAATTCCCTTCAGTCTGAGTTTTGGGAATGAATTTTGGAGATTGTGGTCATAAAAACTTGGGAGGTTGATTGTCCGGACAATATTGACCTGGTTACGGTGAATTTCCCTGGTTATCCGATCGTTGTCCAGTTTTCGTCATCGAATTTTAGTGCCAAGCTGCAATGGTGATTCGGCATTCAGAGAAAATAAGACAGGACGCCTCCGTCGATGCTAGTCACAGAACTGCTGTTTCTTCTTGACCCCTGCTCATGTCCATTACTGCGACTACAAGTCACTATCCATAGCCTCTTGGGTTGCGTGATATTGCTCAACACTTTTAGACCATCCGAAGTTGTTAGAGTATCTTCATTTTGTCCACCGAAGTATGCTTTGTGAACCAGCGATCTTTATACGTGTCAGGCGCGCCGCAAGACTGAATTCGACTCCCTGAAACATTCACTGTTGAGTACACGTTGTTTGATTCAAGTGTATTTCCCCTCTCTGTTCCTTTCAACCAGGTCACTTCAGTATGAATTGTTCTGATTTCTGTTTCCGACTGTACAACCTTGCAACGAGCCTGCTTATTCCAGGTTCGGATCACGAAACTTTGGAAAGTTGATTTCAGATCATTTGTGAGGTTGTCGAACGGATAAATTAGGACAGAACCGTTGTTTGAAGTTGAAACAACGCTAATCGAATGTTCATTCTTCCGTGTTCACGGTTGACCTTCAGTGTGACGAGCACCGGTGATTGCCCTTTGATATCTGTCAAATAATTCACGGTGTCATTTTATCCCTTTTCGGTCCCACGCTAGGAGGAGGGGATAAAAACTAGCACAGTTTCGTCACACTTTCGAAGCGAAACTTATGAACTGCGAGTCACTCTTATTAAGAAGCCTCTCTAAGGTGAAGCTTTACAGCTTCCTACAGGCCTTCTATACCCAAAAAGAGGGCTCTTTCAAAAGAACCTAGAGGAGTGGTCCAGAAAGTTCGACGCTATTCAAGGTGTTTCCAAATGTTAGGACTGTCAGTCATTGCAATCGGTAGGATCCGGTTGTAATTTGCCCCAGTAGATGTGAGAAAGGTAGCTTTCGAGAGGATGCTTGATGAACGTGCTGTTTGACAAGATATTAGTGTGTTGCTACAAGATACTCTAAATGTGAATGGTGACAAGTTAGTTCTTCTCCCCATAAAAGCCGTTTTCACTCCTTCCATTAGAAAGCTTTGTGGTGCCACAGCATATCGGGTCACTCGGTCACAAAATTCACATATTCACCGTCCGCACACTGATATTCTCAGATAGTTACCAAGCATTAACGAACTTTCTCCTAAGTAGTGAGTTCTCTCACAGCCTTTTCAACCTAGTCCCAACAAATTTCGGGAGTTGTTGGGAGTCACTCGGAGTTCTTCACATGATGTAATTCACCAATCCACTCTTTTAGACAACAACCTAATCCTAACTAGTTTGTAAATGAGTGTATATTCGCTAATTTCGTGCAATTTGGTTTCAAGTAGAACATAAGTCTGACGGAAACTCGGGGACCGCGCTTACCTGATGAGCCCCGAGAAGGACGAAACCGGTCGTAGGCTTTCGAGGAGTTTTCAGTAACCCTATGAGTAGTGCATTACAAAATATATATGTATCGCGATATCTCGAATATCGTAGCGAGTGAAACATGAGGTAGCCTGGTGCAGGACATTCAGCTGCCTGGAAACACCAAAACCGAGAAATTCAACTGGGTTCCAGGTAAGCCTCTCGAAAAACCAAGTTAGTTTGCAATGAGCGTATATCCGCTAATCGGGTTCTATTCTTACCTTCATGTTTATTTATGAGGACTACACATGTAAGGAACATTTTCGCACTAAATTGTAGTTCTTGGGTTTCCACTCTCTACATTAAAATAGAAACGGTAGTTTGAGGTGCTACACTACCTAGCTCACTACATTTGGCGGTTTAAAAATCAATAGTAACCTGTTTTTGTTTACGTCCTGACAGCATTCTGTCTGGTTATTTGTCAAAACGAAACACGGTCTACTTTTACGTCACCACACCTCGATCGTCACCAGTTGCTACTGCCCAACGCTACCACCACCTGTGCTGTAGGGAGTCTGCTCATCTCGCTTGTATGACGTCAAACTCCTTACATCTGCGCCACTATTGCTCCTAGCATCGGGCGTGAATGTGTGTGTTTGTCTGTGTGTGTGTGGCACAGTGATATGAATTTTCGGTCAGACCGTCTCTTGCTATTTCTTTACACGACCGTGCTTGACCCGGCTGTGTTCTTGCTCTGTGTGTGTGTGCAGCGGATAGCGGTGTGATTGGAATGTGTCGGTTTTGTCGCCCTATCTGAAACGATCACTCTAAACTCCGTCTGACTACGATGAAGTCATGTGATCACCGGTTTTCAAATACAAGCTTCTTAATTTTTATTCGACCGACGATAAGTGAACGTAGCAGAAGGCGTCTGTACGGAAAATGTGTGGACAGCTCGACAAGATTTTATCATCGTTCTGATTTCTGGCCAGACACTCTGGGGTGTTTGACCACAGACAACTTGTTTTGGTGAAACACTCATGGAAACTAAGGGAGCGAAGCTCCCTTCACTCATCATCCAGTTCGGTTGTATGCTTTCCACATGAGCGTGATATTGGTTCACTTCACGTATTGTCTACGGTTTACGTACCCTAACCATATCATAGATAGTGGTCAGATGACACCAAATGGTACTAAAGAGCGTAGAAATGTCAAGAAAGGTGGAGGGAGGGAGAGAATACCATAACTTCCGAATAGGCTATTGATGTTGGAAAGACGGGGGTTTGGGAAGCCCATCTTCGGACAAGCATTAGATCATGGGTTCGGGTCCTCCACAATGACTGTCGACTCGTTTTCCTTGTGCATCCTCGAGTTCATATCCAGAATTAACTGAAGACTTATACGTATGTTTTCAGCGCAAACGTAAGCACTTTAAAAAAAAAAGTCCCAAAATTCGTTACAAAAGTAAAGCCCTATCAAATTGCATGAATTTGTGGAAAGTTACTGTTGTTCATAATACAGAATTCAACACAGGCATACTGCGAAGAAGAGCAAACGGGGTAGAAAAAGCTGATAAAGGCTGATGTATTCAACGTGGGTGTAAGGCCATGTGTAACGCACTGGTGGAATAAGTCCATCGTTCAGAAATAGTGCTTTATGAGTTACAAAATGCCTCGCTTGGATGGATGTTCATAAAACCACAATTCATGATAGTAGGACAAGGGATATAATAGCAATCGGTGACAAGCGAACTAGACCGTGAGACGTGAAGATGTGGGCACTGGGGTAATAGAAATGAAAACGCTAAGCGTACAGAAGTTTACCATTTAACTATGCCCTGTTTAGCTTTTGCACTCGATACTGCGGCAACTCCAGGAGCAGATTTTTGTGACGATTGACTCTGCGTATAAAGGAAACCATCTTTCAGAATCAACAAAAAAGCATTACAGCTGAGGCAAATCGATGCGAACCCAGAACCTGAATTACCAGTGTCTGGTAATCATGCTTAGAGAATAACACTTGTTTGCTTTCTATACGGTCCGGTGGTTACTGGAGCTCACTATTGATCTCCAGCCA
Source organism: Opisthorchis viverrini (assembly GCF_000715545.1). Classification (NCBI taxonomy): domain Eukaryota; kingdom Metazoa; phylum Platyhelminthes; class Trematoda; order Opisthorchiida; family Opisthorchiidae; genus Opisthorchis; species Opisthorchis viverrini. The sequence continues at coordinate 1,482,527 of NW_008751746.1, forward strand.
CGACCTGTTTTAGGCCAACTTTGAGAAGAAAAAGTTGCCTTCCAAAACAGAAGGACACTTTCGGAAGAATGCTATAAAAGTGTGTATTCGGGAAACTTCGAAGCTTGTATGAACCAACATTCCTTTTGTTCTGCATCGGCTACTGGAATTCAAATAGCAATACAACGAGGCACATTTCCAGCGCCAACAAACTGGTACATGTTTGCATATCACCTGAGAACTACTAAAGCTCAACTGCTCTCCACATTAAACCCACACAGTAACGGCAATGGGCTCGTGTGGGAAGCACAGCAAAGTGTAAAGGGAGCAAAGTCGGGGGCATTCATAGCAGTCTGTTCAGCTTCCCAGAAACCATCAAATGACCACTGGATGTCATCGAGATCGCTTGTCCTGACTGGTGCTTGGAAATCCATACTAGTAAGCAACGGATACGCTATTGCGCGCAAACTTGTCAAGCACTGAATAGTAATTCGTCTGTGGTGGCTCTGGTGGACAATTACGTCTCCGGAGACGGAGAAGGCTTTTCCCCTCGGAGACACCCTTGGTCTGTACCATTCAAAGGAAAGCAGCCGGCAGATAAGTGAAAAGAACGGCTCAGTAATCCACCACATTCACCGCGAGTAACCTTTTTGAAATTGGGCACTGTTACCGGCTCACCCCCGTTATCTAGAATGGGATCTTTCAGATACACACAAATAGGCTAGACAGTCACTGGCTGAGGAATTCGTTGCCATCCTTGAAAAGGCGGGTTGAACGTAATCAGGGCTAGAAGCACAATGACGCTTGAGTAGAGGTGTGCACTCGGACGCTTCTGAGGCTGTGGGAGGTTTCATGTTCACAGTCCACCTCTCTGTTGAAGGCCAGCAGCCCAGATTGGAGGTAGCACAGGTGGCCGACTGAATTTCTCGAGGTATTGTACCCAGCCGTCCAAACGTTCTTCCTTGCTGGGTATCAGACAGCCATTCTGGTCTCTGATAGTTTCGCTGACAGAAGTCGAACGAATCAGATGGAACGTTTCCAGCATTTTTGTCTCTTCCACTTCTTCGGCCTTTCGGGTCTATCTAGCCTCGCGGTCTGCTAGGACACTCAGTTTTACCTGGCGTCGGACAATGCGTCGGATTGATTTGTGGTTACAGTCAGGAGGAATCTGTCGCCGGGCTTCCAGCGAAGCCGCAGTCGGCCCCTCTGAAGGTTCTGTCATCTACACCTTCCTGCACTGGGGACGTCGCCCGTGCCCGGATCCCTCTGTTACTGTGTGAAAATATCCCACATGCGAAGCTCCTTGCATGCTAAGGCGTTCCCGATAGGCGATGCTCCTGACGCTGGCTTTGCCATCATAGTGACGGACGTGCGGGTTGAGCCTCCCCATCTCCACAGGCTTTTCCGCTCACTATAGAAAGTTGAATCACTTCGCGTGGGTTTGGGTATATTTGTACTGCTACCAACGTCCAGGGAAGGCGACAGAACGGTTTGTGAGAACTACCGGGTTGCCAGTCTGATAGATAGTACAGCCAAAATAATAATTTTACTGCACCGCCTCAGAGAAGCGGGAGAGTCTGACCTCAGACGGAACCGGTGAGGCTTCTGTTCAGGAAGAGTTTGCGTTGACCAAATATTCGCGACATACTGTGCTAGGGAACACTGCTGTAATTTCCAACAACCATCCACCACTTGCTCCATTGATTTATGTGCAAAATGTGTCTCAGTCAACAAAAAAATGCCTCTGGTCAGTCTTGAATGCTGATAGTTACTGAATCTCCTTAGAGCCTTCTACTTAGGTACAAAGGCCAGCATCCGTCAAGGTTATTGGGGTGTAAGTCTATACATGTTCGTGCACATACCGTGATATCTCGAATATCGTACCATCTGAAACACGTGGTGGCCTAGTGCAACACACTCAGTTGCCTAAAAACATCACAAACGAGAGATTCAGCTAGGTTCTCCCGCAAAACCAAACTGGTTTGCAGACGGGTGTATTTCGGTAACCCACCCAGAATGTGTGCTAGGATACCACACATGCCTGTCGTTAATTTTGATAGCTTAACAACATAACGCAGATCTACACGCTAACGATATCCGAGATGGCCGCGTTTCGCGCTTCGCACAGCGGTTGCTCTATTCTTCGAATTCACTTCCATAATACACCTGTATTTTGTTATAAATGAGAGATTCGGGTGAATTAAAGTTGGGCCTCTCGTTCACATCAACTTAATTTGCAAATGTGCGTTTATCACAACATGATTACAAATTGCTATTCAACTATGAAGCAAGTTTGATGGGAGTTCGGGACTAGAATAAGCTCGAAACAGGTAGAAACAAGCAATGAGTTGTCCAGAGTTTTCCTTTGGCTTTTTGGGCAGTGTTCGACAACCCAAACTGTTTGATTACTGCACTTATCGGCATACTAGTTTGGTTCTCACGAGAAATTCACCTGGGACTCATGTGAATCTTTCGTTTGTGATGTCCTTCTTCAGCTGAATGTGCTGCACCAGGCTATTTCATGTTTCAATTGATACGATATTTGAAATATCGCGGTGCATCGTATGGACGAAAACACTACTCATAGGGTTGCTGTCACAGAATTTATCAGAAAAGCAGAATGCTGTTTTGCTTAGGAATGATAGGCGATAGCTGCTGTCAAATGCAATTTAGAGCTGTTTTGTGTTTGTTTTGTCACACACGAATAGTCCCATCTCAGCTTCACACAGCTTTCGACAATCGGAAACGCATCTCACGGGAATAGATTCGATTATGGTGTCATTCATCGGCTGATATCGACCTGACTTAGCGAGAATCGTTCTCTCTTGCGAAGCATAGTTGCCGCCTTGTCATCTGCAGCACCCTTCTGGCCCCACAATTCCGGTGGTAAACGACCATTTAGATAATTACCTAGCCTACTGCCACTAGTCAAATAAGTTGGAATCATTTGGGGAACTGTTCTTGCTGAGCAGAACTCAAAGATGGCATAGCCTTGGGATGCCACTTTTCGTTTTCGTGAGGATGACTTGACACCCCTGCCAATTTGTCGATTGCGGATAGGCAGCTTGTTTAACTATCCGATTCAGGGTGTCGCTTCCAAACGATTGCGTCCCATCATCAATAAATATTTTGCTTCAAGACCCTTCGCACGTATTTGTATGCGCTATGTCGTGCGATAAACGGTCCGGTTAGTGCCGTTTTATAATGTCATCAGGCATAGGGCAACACCAACCTCAAGGCTGTCACAGTATCACTAGCTTGGCCAAACGAGTTTACGCAGATTCCGTGTGAAGTCTATGGTCGTTGCTCGCATTTGTTCAAAGTTGACTGAAGAGGGACAGAGTTCGGTTTTGAACCACGGACCTTCTGCTTAGTAAATTCGTATTCCAACCACAGCCATCTGGCCTTCACAGTAATACTGGGGTTTAACTCAAGAGGAAAGTCATGAAGTCTTTGGATCAAGTGTCTGTTTAGATAAGAACTAACGGCGTGATCGTCCTCGTTTCGGATGGGAAAGTACAGTGCGAGTACACAGCCACCTGGGCTAAAACCGTCGATCGGTGTGATCCGAAAGCCTTAATTTAACAGTTCGTCGTACAACTTGACAAGATCCTAACAGGCCATCATCGAAAAGGTTAAGGCATGCGATCAAACGTATTTGAAACCTGTATCTCACCTCCATGTGAATGCCAATGGTTGAACCGTTTTTGTGCTAAGGTTACGACAGGACATCTGTGAGGTCACTAAATGGCTAAACTATCCTCCATTACCTTAAAGGTACCTCATTCTTTTACGCTCGTTTGCGAAGTAACTTAGCGTTAACAGAGGATCCACTGGATTCTCTAGTTTATCATATTCTGTAAAATACAGTACTGGAAATGTGAACTTTTACCTGCCCTCGCTTTTTACCGAGGCACAAATGAGAATTGTATGTATGGTCTGGTAAGTTTTTTTTATAGCCGAGACCCATTTTGGACGATAGTGAATGTCCAACTCGTTGAGCCCTGGACAACGAAGTGAACCCAGAAAGGTCAAAAATAGCGACAGAAGACTGAACTCAATCAGCCGAGGACTGTAAAAAGCTGTCGTTGGGCTAACAGTCAAACCGGATTACTAAGGCTGAAGAAGTGGAAAAAAGGTCTGCATCATCTAAAACAGCAGAGACGTGGCCTCTACGCGCCGAGGACGTACGGAAGATGTCAGTGTTTGACCATCGTTGTCTCCGAACCATTGTTTGTATCTGGTGGGAACCTTCGACCAGCGATGCTGGTTTTTGGGAGAAGGAACTCTCCCACGATAAATGAGTTACGCTTCATAGGTTACGCTGATTAGGACTTGTACTCCGCGTGCCAGAAGACCATCTCCTTCGCAGAGCTCTTTTCCTCCTGCTCCCTGTTGAGTGGAGGCTACCGAGAGGTGGACAGTGTATGACTTGGCAACGAAGCGTGAAAACGCTGATCAGTGAACTGAGTCGCGTTGAAAACGCCCGCCTCCCTGGATCGGAACTCCGCGATTCAACTCACCAATCGCGGTTGACACTAGCGGAAACGGTCCAGTCGCGCAGTCAGTGGCGCTCGTGCATCAAAGCTATCGCCTTCAAGACATAGCTACCCAGTTTCCGAACTAACTGAATATGCCTTTGCCTTCGATGCTTGGTAATATCTACCACAGTCCCCAACTTTCCGGGGATCAGAATGGTAGCAGTTTGGACTAACGTATCCATGGTACATGGTCTAGAGCTGACAAATTAGGTGGACAGTGTATGACTTGGCAACGAAGCGTGAAAACGCTGATCAGTGAACTGAGTCGCGTTGAAAACGCCCGCCTCCCTGGATCGGAACTCCGCGATTCAACTCACCAATTGCGTTCCCGATAGGCGATGCTCCTGACGCTGGCTTTGCCATCATAGTGACGGACGTGCGGGTTGAGCCTCCCCATCTCCACAGGCTTTTCCGCTCACTATAGAAAGTTGAATCACTTCGCGTGGGTTTGGGTATATTTGTACTGCTACCAACGTCCAGGGAAGGCGACAGAACGGTTTGTGAGAACTACCGGGTTGCCAGTCTGATAGATAGTACAGCCAAAATAATAATTTTACTGCACCGCCTCAGAGAAGCGGGAGAGTCTGACCTCAGACGGAACCGGTGAGGCTTCTGTTCAGGAAGAGTTTGCGTTGACCAAATATTCGCGACATACTGTGCTAGGGAACACTGCTGTAATTTCCAACAACCATCCACCACTTGCTCCATTGATTTATGTGCAAAATTTGTCTCAGTCAACAAAAAAACGCCTCTGGTCAGTCTTGAATGCTGATAGTTACTGAATCTCCTTAGAGCCTTCTACTTAGGTACAAAGGCCAGCATCCGTCAAGGTTATTGGGGTGTAAGTCTATACATGTTCGTGCACATACCGTGATATCTCGAATATCGTACCATCTGAAACACGTGGTGGCCTAGTGCAACACACTCAGTTGCCTAAAAACATCACAAACGAGAGATTCAGCTAGGTTCTCCCGCAAAACCAAACTGGTTTGCAGACGGGTGTATTTCGGTAACCCACCCAGAATGTGTGCTAGGATACCACACATGCCTGTCGTTAATTTTGATAGCTTAACAACATAACGCAGATCTACACGCTAACGATATCCGAGATGGCCGCGTTTCGCGCTTCGCACAGCGGTTGCTCTATTCTTCGAATTCACTTCCATAATACACCTGTATTTTGTTATAAATGAGAGATTCGGGTGAATTAAAGTTGGGCCTCTCGTTCACATCAACTTAATTTGCAAATGTGCGTTTATCACAACATGATTACAAATTGCTATTCAACTATGAAGCAAGTTTGATGGGAGTTCGGGACTAGAATAAGCTCGAAACAGGTAGAAACAAGCAATGAGTTGTCCAGAGTTTTCCTTTGGCTTTTTGGGCAGTGTTCGACAACCCAAACTGTTTGATTACTGCACTTATCGGCATACTAGTTTGGTTCTCACGAGAAATTCACCTGGGACTCATGTGAATCTTTCGTTTGTGATGTCCTTCTTCAGCTGAATGTGCTGCACCAGGCTATTTCATGTTTCAATTGATACGATATTTGAAATATCGCGGTGCATCGTATGGACGAAAACACTACTCATAGGGTTGCTGTCACAGAATTTATCAGAAAAGCAGAATGCTGTTTTGCTTAGGAATGATAGGCGATAGCTGCTGTCAAATGCAATTTAGAGCTGTTTTGTGTTTGTTTTGTCACACACGAATAGTCCCATCTCAGCTTCACACAGCTTTCGACAATCGGAAACGCATCTCACGGGAATAGATTCGATTATGGTGTCATTCATCGGCTGATATCGACCTGACTTAGCGAGAATCGTTCTCTCTTGCGAAGCATAGTTGCCGCCTTGTCATCTGCAGCACCCTTCTGGCCCCACAATTCCGGTGGTAAACGACCATTTAGATAATTACCTAGCCTACTGCCACTAGTCAAATAAGTTGGAATCATTTGGGGAACTGTTCTTGCTGAGCAGAACTCAAAGATGGCATAGCCTTGGGATGCCACTTTTCGTTTTCGTGAGGATGACTTGACACCCCTGCCAATTTGTCGATTGCGGATAGGCAGCTTGTTTAACTATCCGATTCAGGGTGTCGCTTCCAAACGATTGCGTCCCATCATCAATAAATATTTTGCTTCAAGACCCTTCGCACGTATTTGTATGCGCTATGTCGTGCGATAAACGGTCCGGTTAGTGCCGTTTTATAATGTCATCAGGCATAGGGCAACACCAACCTCAAGGCTGTCACAGTATCACTAGCTTGGCCAAACGAGTTTACGCAGATTCCGTGTGAAGTCTATGGTCGTTGCTCGCATTTGTTCAAAGTTGACTGAAGAGGGACAGAGTTCGGTTTTGAACCACGGACCTTCTGCTTAGTAAATTCGTATTCCAACCACAGCCATCTGGCCTTCACAGTAATACTGGGGTTTAACTCAAGAGGAAAGTCATGAAGTCTTTGGATCAAGTGTCTGTTTAGATAAGAACTAACGGCGTGATCGTCCTCGTTTCGGATGGGAAAGTACAGTGCGAGTACACAGCCACCTGGGCTAAAACCGTCGATCGGTGTGATCCGAAAGCCTTAATTTAACAGTTCGTCGTACAACTTGACAAGATCCTAACAGGCCATCATCGAAAAGGTTAAGGCATGCGATCAAACGTATTTGAAACTTGTATCTCACCTCCATGTGAATGCCAATGGTTGAACCGTTTTTGTGCTAAGGTTACGACAGGACATCTGTGAGGTCACTAATGGCTAAACAATGGTTGAACCGTTTTTGTGCTAAGGTTACGACAGGACATCTGTGAGGTCACTAAATGGCTAAACTATCCTCCATTACCTTAAAGGTACCTCATTCTTTTACGGTCGTTTGCGAAGTAACTTAGCGTTAACAGAGGATCCACTGGATTCTCTAGTTTATCATATTCAATACAGTACAGTACTGGAAATGTGAACTTTTACCTGCCCTTGCTTTTTACCGAGGCACAAATGAGAATTGTATGTATGGTCTGGTAATTTTATAGCCTAGCCGAGACCCATTTTGGACGATAGTGAATGTCCAACTCGTTGAGCCCTGGACAACGAAGTGAACCCAGAAAGGTCAAAAATAGCGACAGAAGACTGAACTCAATCAGCCGAGGACTGTAAAAAACTGTCGTTGGGCTAACAGTCAAACCGGATTACTAAGGCTGAAGAAGTGGAAAAAAGGTCTGCATCATCTAAAACAGCAGAGACGTGGCCTCTACGCGCCGAGGACGTACGGAAGATGTCAGTGTTTGACCATCGTTGTCTCCGAACCATTGTTTGTATCTGGTGGGAACCTTCGACCAGCGATGCTGGTTTTTGGAAGAAGGAACTCTCCCACGATAAATGAGTTACGCTTCATAGGTTACGCTGATTAGGACTTGTACTCCGCGTGCCAGAAGACCATCTCCTTCGCAGAGCTCTTTTCCTCCTGCTCCCTGTTGAGTGGAGGCTACCGAGAGGTGGACAGTGTATGACTTGGCAACGAAGCGTGAAAACGCTGATCAGTGAACTGAGTCGCGTTGAAAACGCCCGCCTCCCTGGATCGGAACTCCGCGATTCAACTCACCAATAGCGGAAACGGTCCAGTAGCGCAGTCAGTGGCACTCGTGCATCAAAGCTATCGCCCTCAAGACATATGCCTTTGCCTTCGATGCTTGATAATATCTACCACAGTCCCCAACTTTCCGGGGATCAGAATGGTAGCAGTTTGGACTAACGTATCCATGGTACATGGTCTAGAGCTGACAAATTGATTGACGCTTGATAGCAGTGCCATCAATCTAGACCATTACGATCAGAGTTCTGTTCTACCGTAGCTACAATTTTCATATATCCTCATTTAACTAGCACTTTTTCTAGAATTATTACGTTTCGACGGAGCACGATAAGCATCTGTTCGGTGTTTCATCTGCCGTTGCGCGCTTTTCGTTCTCGGCTGCTCAATCACTGTGTGGGTGACCATCTGTTTCCGTGTAGTTCCTATCCCTGTGAATGTCTGATTCTGTCGAAAAGATAACTTGACTATTTTCATGCTATTGCTGTCCAGCGGAAGGGGGGGTATTTATTTAACCACGCGCCCACATGTTTACTTTTGGCTTGAGAATGCAATTCATCCATTGACATAGACGACGTCCCCAGGCCGATTCAATCGGGAGAGAACAGACGGATAATTAGTTCATCCGTGACTGCCTATGAGTAGCATCTATCTGCACGTCATTTGGTTTTCACATGGAAATGCATACATACCTGCTTGTCTGCACGCACGCACGCACGCACTAAATTAAACGCTTGCAGTGCGACTGGAAGCATACAATTACCGCTTGTAAAATGGAACAAACGTGCTGTACATTGACTGGTATTTATAATTGTGTTTATTATGAACGCTTGGGTTCTGACGTCAAACCATTTTTGTCGCAATCAGCAATCTTGTTGTACGAACCTTTCAGAGTGGATGTCATTGCCAGAAAAAAGCCGTTTGAACCTGGGATGATAATGCCAGAGATGCACGAACAATGTTACTATAGAAAGTAATGCTCATGTAAGATTTGCACGTAGCTGCGGAGTAAGTTACATTGGCGGAGCCGATAGGCGTGTCGTCACTAGAATGCGAGAGCACAACCCGAATTTATCATTTTCCCAAATAACTGGTCGACTTTGGAGCAATCATGATCAAAACTCACATGCTTTGAGGCTGTTTTGAGCCGTTACACTAAACCAATCGGCGCATTCACTGAATGTCCATATGTCACCCTTAAGCTGCTTTGGACTTAGCGGCGCAACATCCTTCATAGTCCTCTGAACTCTCCTATCCGTAAACACGTGATTGGCGCTGTTCTGTCACTCATTGAAAGACCTGTGTTTTGATCATGGGACTTGTTATTGAGGAGAAAACACGAGATGCTTGAATCTGCCAGTCCCGCCCTTTTTTTGTTACTCGAAATTTGATGTTCAGCTTTTCAATCCACTCGTCTATTGCCACTCGTGATCACTGTCCCATACTTTTGTTCATAGGTTAACGCCCACTCGTGGCTTGCCATGCGATACAACGACAGTTCCCCATTGGAAAATCATCACTGTGCCACAGCCTTCGAGCTGGTATCCATCCCGGCGACAAACATCCTTTGTGGTCTGACGGTAACCGAACTGCAATGGTTTCGAAAGGCAGTTATTAGGTGAGCGCCTGTTTTTGCTGTCTGATCGTCATTACTGTCAAATTTCCTTGCTTGTCCTGTTTCAAAACAATAAGTTCGTAAGTTCACGGCTGTGCGTGACACGTAAATATGAATGCTATTGAATTCCTCCGGAACGATGGGTTTTTAGTCAGATGGTGCAGTTTGTTTGATTGGATGGCAGGACACTGCGCGAACCGTTTGAAATCATACAAGCGGTCGGGACGAGTGAGAATCATTAGTGTTGTGATAGTAGTCGTAACTTCATCAACTTGGGCACTTACTAGGCCAACAACTGCACACAACAAACGACAAAAACAGGATGAAAAAAATTAACTCGTTCTCTCTCAAGTACCTCTGCAAACAGATGAATGCACACTGCTGTCATGTTCCCAGTGTTGTTTGATTCATGAGTCCATTAATCCTGTCCCAAACCTTAGCAGGCACTGTCTGTTCGCAAAGACCCAGACTATGCAAACCAACACACTTGATTCAGCTGTTCCCAAGATACGTGTACGTACACACATTTGACGAGTGGTGAGGGACTCTGTATATAGCTCCAAAATCATTGTTTGTGTCTACTCTATGGCTTGTGTCGATCACGTGAGTAGTGATGGCGTCTCTGAGTCATGCTGTGCTGGTAGACGTTTTGGACAAGGTTTATGAATGTGAGCGGCAGACTGACGAGTCGAATGACTGACGTAGGAAGCGTAAAAGATTCATGTGAAAAGGTAGACAACCGTGGATGATGTCAACACCTGTTGTTCAACTTTGTTGTTCAACTCGCAGTGTTAAACGATTTCTGAGAGAATGGTTCATTTGGGTATTGTGATAGTTGGTACTTGGTGGCACACGGTGAAGTCTTCGTGAGTAGCAGTTCAACTGTAGTTTCACCGTTGAACGCCGGGTGGAGGAGCAAGCTTTTCTTCTTTAGGATCAATGTTGGTTTGCTCTGAAGTCTCTGCTTAACGTTTTGCCTGGTAGACGTTTAAGAGAAACAATTATCTCCAAGTGTACTGTGAAATATATCTAATTCCTCTTGCAGTGTCACTTGAATCTATCTTTATAACTCTGGGCGCTAGGCACCTAACTGGGCCTCGTTTCTGTTTCAAAGGAATGAAACTGATGCCAATTAAACCGGTGTGTCCCATAATCCCACATCTTTATAGTCTATCCAGAATCTATAAGTATCGGGTGCCCATTCGTTCAATTTTGTCCATCTCAAGTTCACGCTACCACTCGGCGGCCAAATGGTCGGTAGATGTTCTTGGACCTGACATATGGCATCTACCCAAATCTAGTCTGGGAGGTTTCTTTGAATTTATTCACAAAGTCAATGGTTTGAAGACCAAAGGTGTTGCCTTGCCATCTACTAACATCCCTCTGCTCGAAGCCGTCAATTTCATTTGCAATTCTTATTACGGAGACAAAACTCCAACCCGTAACTAAGCTGCGTAGGTTGTTGTTCCACTGTATTTTAAATGCTCTATTTCTTAGTAGTCCCTACTGGCAAGGAGATGGTATGCTATGGGATCACCACCTGACCCCCTATTGGTGGATGTTTTATGTGTATAATTGAACGAGATCTACCACAGTATTGCATCGGTGATTTAGATAGATACCGGGATGTTTCGGCAGTAACCGGTATACACATACTGTCAAGGTGTCTTGACATGGACAGGACAGGGATTGGTGTCCCTCTCCGAATCGTCGCTAGCCTATCCGAAAGACTGTAATGGATGGTCGCATCCCACCCGAGAGAATCAGGAGACGATGATACTGAAACCATTATCTAGTGTTAGAGGCTCTGAGTGTTCGACGCGCTCAGTAGTTCACAGAGGTTCATCATCTGCCGCTCCACACTGACTTTCTTTTTGTGTGCGTGCGTTGCAACAGTTCGAGAGGTTGCCGTACGACATTAAACAAATTTTCTTCATAAAAATGAGATTCAACCTACGGTGATAGATTTCAACTAAGCAGCTTATGCATGTGATCACGTGACCAGACTGCCAGTCCGCTAATCAGAAATTGGCGTAATTCAGCTGGACGGTATTGTAACTTTGTGCGTCTTTGATAAACCACCTCAGGGTGATAAAAGCCGTGTAAGTGACCATATGTAAACTTGTGACCATTTGATTGTGCGTGACCCGATGGCGAAACTGTGTAGATAACTTCTTTTGATCGCCTTTTTGATCAACTGAACCTTTCGTTTCAACTTCGAAGCCACCCCCAATCCGAATCCAATTGGGCACCCCCATTGAAATTATTGGTATTCCTACATCCTCAGTGCTTTGTTAGTTAGACCGTTCGCCCGTTCAGTCTAGGGCCAGTGATTCCAGTCCATCTCTGATGTGTCTACTTCGCAGAGGATATCAAACCATCGGTTCCCCGTTCCCCTGCGATCCACCTACAGAAGTAGTACTTAGAGATGCTGTCTGCCAGAGAATATCCTCTACTCTTCATGGAAAGCCGTCACTCGGCTAGTCAGTCGATTGCAATTCATGTGACGTGAGCCGCTGAAGAATATGCGATGGCCCTTCTACTTATCGCCTGCAAGTAGCTGGATGATAGTATGTTCGAACTCCAGTCCGGAGAACTGCGAGATCCAATCTCCTCAGAAATTCGGGTTTACGTGTTGACACATGTTATTTTGCGTCTTACTTTCGGTGATTGACACCTGATGTGGCTCCATCCACAACGCTACGCTGCATGTTTTCAAATCTAGTCCTGGGGCTACTCCTCAGTATTGGTAACCACTGGTCGATCAGGCTGTTCCAAGTTCCCAACAAGCAAAATCCATTGCTGCCGATGTAGCCCAAACCTTAGTCCATTGCACTTCGTCGATTTTAGATGAAGAATAACCGGGGACAATATAACTTTCATCAGAACGATACATCCATTCAAGTACACCATATTACCAATTTCAGAATAAAGCATTTCGGCAGTGAAGAATAAGCTGTAATTGATATTGATCTTTTTGAGTTCCCCGCATTCCATATTGCCAAAATGAGCATTCCCTCTTGTAAAATTCGCTTCACATAAATAAGAACTCGTCTGGCTCTTAGTTTCGCACCATGTGTTGCTACCTTTCTGTTATTATGCTTGTCCGAGTGTTGTTTTTAAAAAGAAGCGCGCGTTTCCTTATTCCAAGAGAGAACATCTTTCACTCGCTGGGTGGTTCCAAAGAAACGAGTGACCTTCGATTCAGGTCAGTTTTCAACTAAGAACACCGTGTCAACCAAACCAAGGCTACTATGAAGCACTTACAGAGATAATGATAATAGGGTTGGGCTGTTCTGTGGAGACCGTCCTTTGGAAGAGAGCATTTTTTGTTGATCTCTTGAGATCAATTTTATGACCCGAAGGAGGCTGCCTCTCAGTTTATCACATAAACCATACACCAATAGTGCGTTAGTTTCGGCTGCTACAGTTTCGGTCACCGGGATGTGGGAGTGTGGGAGAAACAGCCAGTCATTGGAGGCGATACCATGTTCACTTAGTCCAGGAAGCTGGGCAGCTGTGCGTTGAACAAGGTAGCTTTGATGCAAGGTAGCCAGCGGCTGCCTTGTTCTACGGGTGTTATTAACCATTGATGAGTTTCGTCCCGAGGTTCCCATCCAGGGAGTGGAGAGTTGTCGGTACACCTGAGTTTAGTGGTCATTACTCTCGCTTTATTGCCGGGCTACAAACCATCCACCCGTCGGTCTTTTCCCTTCACTCAGTGCGGAGCAAAAAGAGCTCTTCGAGACAGACGGTACTTTGGCACGCGAAGTACCTACTCCAACCAGCGTAATCTATGAAGCCGGAATATCCCGCCCATCACCGGACCAGGGATGGATTTTGGGGTGAACTTTATATTCCCATCAAAAGAATCCGAAAATTCGTCAGTCCCACTCTTCTCAAACGCGTCCAGTCATGTGTTTCACAACCCGAAAAGAAGGTCATTGGGTAGTGCATAGGAAACTTCTGGTCCGTGTACATTTTTGAGTGCGTCCAGTTTAACGGTGATGTATAGACCAGATCAGGCACGGGCTATTCATTACGATCTTGTCCAAAAGTATTGGGCACTATGTTTCACTTAAGATTGCCGTACGTAGATTTGGGTTAATGTGATTGGCTCGCACGAATCGGTTCTTTTCGGAAGCACAGTAACAAAAGACGACACTATTACTGATTCTCCCCAGTTCTTTGGGGCGGTCCATTTATCCCCAGATGGAGGCAGATGGTCAGAAGCTGGAGAGCGATCATCCGGACCAGGAACTCGTTGGCGCTTGAGAGAACGTGTGCATTCATAAACCATAGGAGGTTCCGGGTTCACTGTCCATGGTTCTGGCTCAGTTCAAGAATCAGACTGAATGTCAACGGGTAGTCACGAATGTTTGGCACCGTAGTCAAGTCGTTCTTTATAGAAGACGGCCATTCGATTTTCTTTAAGGCAACTGCTCATAAGATTGTTGAAAGGTGATCGACAGTCCGCAACCGGTTTGGCTCTTTGTAGGCGCAGTCTCCGAGTTTTCGTCACCACTTATTCGAACCCAAATTGTACGAAGCTCAACAAACACTCTCATTTGCCTACTTATTTGGTTTTAACAGGAAGTTTGACTGAATCCAAGCTGAACCTCTCGTTTGTGATATTCTTCAACTAAATATGCTACGCAAAAGCCGCCTCATGTTTCAGTTTTTGGTGATATTCGAGATACTGTAGTGTACTTCCTTGCATGAAACTGCTCACGACTGCTTACGACTACCCAGTTAGTGTGCAAATGAGAGTGTTCGTCGAATGGTCGTGCTCGTTTAATGCTAACACCATAGCGAAGCCGCTCGTTTATCACCATCGCTTCAATACCACAAATATTTGATAACGAAATCACTTGAACGTTGTGAAGCTGTCTTACCACCGACAGCTCTCTAAGCTACGCGTTCAGTGGATCGTAGAAATACGTCTACGTTGATACAAAATAGTGAGCTTGTTTAAGTATTTAGAGTGATCCAGAATACATGGTTAGCTGGCAGAGGTTTTCGGATTGACCTGTCGCATCGGGCTATGCTGATATGTTGATCTCTGTCCTGATACTGACTACTGATTGAGAAAAAATGACTGGTCAGATTTATTCAAGCAGAACTGAATTAGATGTCCGAATGTGTGAAGACTTCTCGAATCTCCCGTTTACTGCCTTATTTGAAATTGGTACCTTGACAATGGTTCAGTTATTGTGATTCCCAGTCACTCAGGATTCTGTCTGAACGCTTGCGAATTCCCGAACACGTAAACATCGATTCCTGACTTGTTTTTTCCATTGAGACAGACGTATCAGCTATCGGTTTTGCGATCTTCCCTTGAGGTAGTCTGTACATGATGCAAGGCCCAGACCACAGGCAACGTCACAGTCAACTGGCCTGCGAAACACTGATCTCATCAGTGAGCAAAGCAAAAACACTATCGGTTCATTTGTGCCGCGATAACAAAATATCACGCAAAAAGTTGCAATGCGGTCTGGAACTAAATTTCAGGCTTGGTAGGGTCATAAGACACTTTCCTGTGGCTCAGCGGACATCTGACACCCTACTTGATGATACACAGTGTCATATAGTTGAGGGGTTGTTGCAAGAAATGACATACCTAGGTGCCATCACCTCATAACTAACACAGATAGTAACATAAAGGAATATCAAAATACTGTTTTTCCAGCAGAATTGCCGAAAAAGGATTGTGATCACACCATGACCAAAATAGACAAATGCAGCAGTCTGTCTAGGCTACAGCGTCAATAAAAAAAATCGATCAGCTGTAGCGTCCTTTCGGTACCTAACTGCCATGCCACCAGAAGGAAGCACTGGGGCTGGGATACTGCCAGGTTGCCCAAGCCTAGACAGGGGAAGTCGAGAGGTAGAGGTCGGGTTCGAACCACGGACCTTACGGTCAGTAAATTCGCTCTCTAACCACTTGGGCCATCTCGTCCCCCACAGCGTCAATGATGTTTTTTTCGGTTTTGTGGGGCATTTTTCGATATGTTGCACTGGATCTTTAATGGTCATTTTTTGCTAAATTACGGTCAGTTGAAAGTTGAAGGTTACGATGATTTTACGAGATTACTCCGACTGAGTACTTTATGATATCTGCAAGCTAGGATTTGGCAGTGGATATAACTTGACAATGTTGAGTCATTTCGTAGTTCCAGTACTCTAATAATGACTTGTGGATGGTGTGCTTGCATGAAGCAAGGTGGTATCTGAATTTCGTCATGTGGAAGCATGTAGTTATTAGTGCACTGCTGTTGATGGCCATAATGCAATTCAGAAGGTACATGCGCTAATAACAGTCTTTACTGTGGTTGACAGTAGTTTACAGAAGTGATTTGCAGCATGTATAAAATAAAAGCAATATAAAATACGGAGCAAGTCAAAAGGAAACTCATCATCATCATCATTGTCAGCTGTAAGAACCGCGTACTCGTCGTACTGTGGTTGTAGCTGCCGCAGTTTCGTTCACCGATGATTTGGGGGGGGTAGGTAGCTGCGGATTGCACGCGCGGGCTGGTAAATTGGGGCATAAATCTAGCACTGTCAGGGGGTTGTCACGCGGAGGAGTG
>NW_008751746.1:1499510-1507088 GCF_000715545.1 Opisthorchis viverrini
ACGGGATCAGATCCTAGAAGAGCTATGTCGTCTGCGTACTCGGTATCTGTGAGCGGAGGCCCAGGGAGCACTTCGACCCACAGGCATTAGAGGCTGGTAGTGAGTCCCTTGGCGAAAGTCCGGACGGCGGGATCGTGTTTCCTCCGCAGTTTGGCTGCTAAATGTGCTCGATGATTGTCCGTGGACTTGGACTGTTTGGCTGGCTCCTTGCTCTCTACGCGCGCTAGTCTGTGTCGACTTTGTTCGGTTTCCCTATATGTAGGTCCGTTTGCGTGTACGTGGGTGTGTTAGCACATGAGTTGTTGCTACGCTCACTAGACAGTACCAACAATCGATGTTCGATGAGTCACCTTAATGTGAAGTGGTTTGCGAGTATGAAAAAAGACAAGTTTCGTGATCCAGTGAACGACTATGAGATGAACAGTCAAGTGTGTGGGCGACTGGGTAGCTACATCGTCATGAAGATTTAGTCACGGGTTATGGTTGTGACAACCGTCTGCGGAGGGCGGTGGGCACTTGACTCCCATTCTCACAAAGCACACTTTCCTTTCGTTCTAGATGCATTCTAGCGACGGACATGGCTACGCACAATGAATGTTCTGAACAGTTCCGTCAGCTGCTTCCCAGATTGACTGATGCGGTTCGTAGTCCCGCATCATCTGGTTCATCTGGAGACAATTTTGTCCGGACTGGTTTGCGCCGTTTTTTGGATGAAAACTCTGAGTTACGTCTCGCGCTGATGCTGATTCTCCTCAAGACCTGTGATATCTCCAACGAAACACGTCCGGCAGCGATATCGGATCCTTGGTTGGGTTGCTTACTCGACGAGTTTTTCTTCCAGGTCAGTGCTGATCTTTTTTTTCGTGGCAAAATTACATTGCATCACTGTACAATGTCCACAGTGTTGTTCACTGCGGACTGATTGCTTTTCAGGCCAACGCGGAGAGGAAAATTGGCCTTCCAGTCGCCCCGTATATGGATCCGGAGAAGGTGACTCGTTCCAATAGTCAGCTGGGCTTTCTGAACAATGTACTCATCCCACTTCTGGAAGATGTCACGCAGGTGTTCCCTCAGCTATACGTGAGTACACTTACCGCTTAATTGGGGGCTTCCAACAGCCCCTTTGACCAAACCCGAATCTCGGTGTTCAATTAATTTGTGTTACGTCCTCCTGGTTCGGCTATACTTAGTGATTAGAGCGTGTTATGCAACCTCCAGACACGTTTTGCTTGATCACTGGATCCAGAATTCTCTCTCTCTCTCTCTCTCTCTCTGTGTGTGTGTGTGTGTGTATGTGAACCTTCCACCCGATGTCACCATCGCCCGCTGGGACATGCCTGCTACTTACCACAGTCATGGTTCCGTTTTCAGCAACGTATTTTTTATAGCTGGGCGTGGCATATCGTCCTATCGTAGTGACGTAATACGGTGGTTGTATGGAAGGCTGCTGGGGCCAGCAGTTTTTTCACATTAGCACAGCTATTCCCCAATTTGGCACGTCTAAAAATCTAGCACGTCACCTAACGTAGTTACAACGGACTTTGGATTCGTGTACAGTTTTTTCGAGCGCTTTCTTTAGTCTCAAAAAGCTTACGGCTTTGCGGGTGGGCAGAATAGCCAAATTTTAGGTTCCGCAATTATCTTGACTCCCAACTTCAGGTCAGCAGATAGTCAACCGAGAACTGATGGTTTTTCTATGAGAAGCACATATTTTCAACTAGAAGTCGATTCGAGATCAAAACTACTTCCATTCCCCTCTTCAAGTATACATTTCCTATTTGACCTTGACACATCAATTATTGTGCTATCTGTGGATCTCGCTCACAAACCATATTACTGATAACAACCGGAATACTTTTAGTGGTGCTGAATAAAACCAGATAAATTGTAGTTGCCGAGAGCCCAGAGGAATCCTCATTTCTTTCCACTATGCTTCCTTCCCAGTGTGACTGTCTCCTTTATTTATCATAAAGATAGGATTTATTGAAGAGTTGAATCTGTGCATTACGCTGCTTATATTGTTGGGTGTAAGGTACACTGATGTATGTCATTCGGCGATAAAATTTTGTATTCCCTTGACATTTGAATGTGGCCTTGAACAGCGTGAATAAGTTGTACTGAGGGCTCTGTGTCGAAATATTGCTAGGTCGGGTGCGTTTATTGGTTGTTGATCACGTGGTGGTTATTGGTCCGCTCACCTATCTTGGCAATGAACTTTCCTAATCAAACAAGACGCTATCATAAGTGCGCAATGATGATGGCGAGGTGTGTCAAGTGGTTAGAGTGCCAATTACTGACCGGAAGTTCCGCAGACCGAACCCGACCTCTGCCTCTCGACTTCCACTGTCTAGGCTTGGGCGACCTGGCAGTATCCCAGCCCTCGTGCTGCCTTCGGGTGGCATGGCAGCTAGGCACCGGAAGGGTGTTACAGCTGAACGAACCGATGAATTCAGCCAATAAATGCCATGGACAGTAAACTGAGCGTCATCTGGGTTGGTAAGTAGGTGTTAAATGGCTACACGTTGGAGAATCTCCATTCCGTCGATTGACTTGGGTCAAATTCGTCCATAATTGTGCAAAACTGCTTGTCTGTCGAACCCGCTTTATAGATTTGGATGTAAAGGCGTCTGTCTGACTATTCTCCGAGGAATTTGGTTGAATCCGGATATGGATAACGAGATTCTTCATGGTACCTTCGGAGGGACCTAGAAATGGCCTGTCATTAATATCCGAGTTGGTTACACCAGTCAGACAATATGGATAGAAACTGCTAGCATGAACACCACTGGCATCGATTAGCCACCACATCATTCAGTGTCTCAAGTCAAGCATACCCTGGAATGCAAACAGCATCGCGGCACCCAAACGCTTTGTGACATCCTTCATTCGCTTCTTCCATGTCATATTTTGTTCCATTACTGAGTCCCGCCAGTCATGAATTAAGTTGGGAAAACAACAGTGTAGACGAAAGACAGTAGCTTGGCATACGCAGCACATGGTCTAGCCACCTTAGCTACAGTGTTGGATGCATAGCCTGCGTAGAAGCTTCTCAGGGTACAAGTTATCTGTGGCTGTTCTTGTATCATTCAAGTTTATCCTTAATAGCTGACTGTGTTCCGCTACGAAGGTTGGTGTCAGGGAACAAGTAACGGGGTAATTAGTGGTTAACGATGCACCTGGAGATTTGAATCAGTATTGTCGTCGGCTGAGGCTTAGCCGTTTGTGTCGAATGCTGTATTGCCCCCACAAGAGGCAGCGTTTCTCTGGTCTTAGTGATGCGCACGAAATGAGTGTGACCCGACTGAAGGATAAAAAACGGTGTTGAATAGTATGGTCAGACGTCGTAAAGGTCAGTCTCCATAGTCTTCCCCTTATTTGACGGAAAACGCTCACAGCCGATTTCACTGTTGGTTTACTTTCCAAGTTTGCTATTTCGAATCCTAGCCCCCCCCCCATGACAAGAGTGCCTTCATAGATTCGAAAACAATGACTATATAACAGTGGATTGATTTCCATCAACAGTGCCTCTTTATCTTATCTCTGTGGTCCTTAGCTGCATGTTGATTAAGGCTTTGTGGAGGTGTGTACGAGTGTGACTGTGTTGAGCAGTATTTGACACGTCTTGAGCATTTCATTTACAATTTACGTGCAGAAACCCTCATTTGTTTCGATCAATGTAACATGGGGCCATTGGCAAGATCTACTGCGTAATCCTTTGCGTAATCACCTTTGCACTTTCTTCGTAATCCTTTCTTACACCCCTATGGGTTACCGTCTCCTGGTGAGCCTGATCCAGATTCACAATAGCACTGCCCAATTACGGCTACGAGGGGATCGAACACGTATTAAGGAACTTCATTTGATGTTAATGGATGAATGTTATGTTCAGTCGATTGATGCGACTTATAGCATCTTCTGATGCTCAGTATTCCAGTCGAAATATTATGGCTTTTCTAATGACAGAAACTACTGTTCACAACTAGAACATCGATAATCATGTTGGCTGTTCCGGGCAAGTTCTCTTATGTTCTCTTATGACCAAAACATCTGAGTGGATTCACTCTTCGCTGAAGCACAAGTGGAACCAGTCTTATCAACTGATAGACTTCACAAGCAGTTCGTAAACTCGTCCGCATCATTTAATTCTAGTCCTATCTCCAAGCTTTCCTCCGCTTGATCGCACTGGGTTGTTTCATTGCGCCGTCGCTGAGAGTGTGGAAACAGTTGTATGAGGTCAGCTATACGGAGATTTTACATCCGAAATTTCGAACTTTACTCGGTAAACCAATGTATTCTACTCTATCTTCTTCGATGATACTCACCCTTTTGACTGCGAATTTGAGAATTGTACGTCTGTGTCCGGATAGCCCAGTGGATTAACTTGCGGACTTGCGTTTCGAAAACCCAGGTTTGGATACTGTTGTACGCACTCTGAAATGGGCTGATGACTTGCGATACACTTATTGCCTAATTGACAATGATGTCTTTAGTGAAAAATGTCTTCGGTTCTCAAAAGCCTCGTCCACACGAGTACCTCTATCCTTATCGATACTCAGAGCAAGGACAGAGAATGACAGATCACGTGCTCCTTGGGTAATCGGTTTCACTCTTGTACTCGCCTGCGGAATTGCGATCAACCCGTTGTTTTTCTCGCATCGGTTGCGACAACTGATAAAAGGCAACCTTGACAGCTTGTTTGTGATCAAGCTTTTAAATGAGTGCTACGTTCATGAGTATGTGTTACTTGTTTTCCTAGGGACGGCGACTAAGAGCCGAAAATTCGAAGTCTCACGTTGACTGTGACTTAATTGACCACCGACTACTGGCTATGTCGAAGAAAGTTCAATGAAAACTATCTTCTAAAGGGTGTTTTGCTGCTTGAAGGAAACTACTCATTAGGTTGCTGACTACTCTCGACAGCCCGCAACCGATCTCGCTCACCAGGTATGTGGAGTCCCTGAGTTTCCGTCAACCTTATGTTCCACTTGAATTCAAGCTGTACAAAATTCCCCAGGTATGCTACAGGCCGCCTCATGTCTCGGTTGGTACGATACTAGAGATATCGCAGTTCTAGTGGAAGATGAGTTCGACGGAAACTCGGAGGCTGTACCTACCTGACGAGCCTCGGTATCGTACTAAATGAAGCAGGAGGCTTTTGTGCAGCAAATTTAGTTGAATACCATAAACGAGAGATTCAGCTGGGAATGAGTTGGGTTTCCCCTGTTGTGCAAATGAGTGCTTTTCCCTTGGCCTACAGGTTCTGGTCGCACTGTTTGGCCTGGAGATAACTCACTGGGGCGGAGTCGCAGAGCATGACTGCGTGTTCCTGAACCAATTGTGACTGTCCACCAGACAGTGGAGTGCTGTCTGGTTTTGCTCCAGACTACCAATCAATGGCGTAAGCCGTCTATGTTTTTCTCTACGCCAATTGGTCACAAGTGTCATGTGCTTTATCAAGGCCATTTCGGACAGACAAATCTAACTGGACTGTGGTAGGTGATGCACGTGATCTGTCTGAAATGCTGACTGGAAAAAATCGAGCTTGACGGTCCCGGAAATTTGTGGTTCTGTTCGATATCCGACGGTGACGTTCGTCGGGGCGTTGATCGTCGCAGATCCAGCCTAACGCTGATATTATTGTTACAATTGGGGTAATAGTATTATTATAGTATTATTGCTGAATACTATGCTGCTTATGGAGTGGAGGGTTTTCATAAACCCTCTAAGTATTGTCGTATCAAGTTGCTCTATCTTCAGTGCGTGATCTTAAGCAGTGGTTCGCAGACTTCTAAACTCGTTGATTCTTCAGCTTACTTGCATTAGGCCATCTCCATTTTGTGGGCATCACACGAGCATCGAAATCCATACCTTTAAATAGTAGTCCCTCCGTAGGTGGGCTTTCGTCCTGGCGTGTGGTCAGCAGTATTTCCAATCGTATACGATTTACTCTGCCAACTTCCCAATTGGGGACATCTCAAGAGAGGCACAATACCCTTTCTCGTGCAAGTGTATACAAAAACTGATTGATAATGCGATGGGTTCTGGCGAATGGGTCCCAACTTTTGAATGTCAGGTTAATGATCAGTCAGAAAAATGCTTGCAATTACTTGCGTGAGAAGTGCGGAAGGTATGAAGCATATTGGTCATACTGAAAGCTTCCTCCACTTGGTGCCATTTCGGAGACGCACTTTAGGATAGCATCCACTCGTGTGTTTGTGCAATAATGGATCTGTAGGTCATTTTGAATACGGTCCTAACGATAACTAATCAGCAGCTTATCATGCATATGGTCAGCTGGTGTTGGCAGTAGCTTCCAGTCGAATGGTACACACAGTGCAGGTGTAAGGGTATCATCAAAACATGCTCAGACAAACAGGCTTCTTCGCCTAATGTGTCCACGACATCATCACCGGCGCAAACGGTTGTGGTTTGACGATATTAAAAGTTCGTTAGCAGCTAACAGGATTTCTTAACGCGAATGCATGATACAAATCCAGTGGGGTCGCAACGTTTTTGGGGAGGGGTACCTGTCCAGTTATTGCTTCGAAAAATGTTCAGCACAACGCGAAAACTACCTGTGCATAGCTTATAATAAATTTGGTGGTTGGGGTCCGGAATAAGGTAGGTCCATGTATGCATGCATTTACATTATATATATATAATGTATATATAATATATATATATATATAGAGAGAGAGGGAATTCTTGTTTGTTAATGACAGTCATTTTAATGCCACTCGTTTACATGTGCTATTCAGTTTGTCATCAAACTTCCGATGTTAAGCAAGTCAGGACCTCTCAGTACTTGCTCACTTTAACCACTTTGTGTTGCATCTTTACTTTTCTCAAGACTAGAATCAACATCCGATGTATAACGCCAGATCCATACTGACGTTGATTGGTGTTTTAAACCTCAGTAGGAACTTGCGCATCCGATCTCGTTAAAATCCATTGTGCAATTAAACATTCTGTCTTACTACAAGATATAGCTGGCATTTCTTAGTTGAATCCTTATTGGCTTGACTGGATCGAGATGGAGAGACATGTGCTACATAAGTCTGTGATAGGTCTCAAACGTACTGCGAAACTGAAAGTGGCAAATAATGTCTGAAACTTCGGCAGATGTAAGGGATTTTCCGGTGAGGTAGATGAACAGCCTACACAGCTTGAAAGCGATTCATCGAATCTCCCACAAACAAAGTCAGTAATACATTCTAAATATTATTGAAATGTAAGGTACGTCGGTAGGTGATTTGCACCCCCCATTGCCAGCAGCCTTATTAGTGCTTACTGTCATGCAGAAGAGTTGGTCGTTGGTTTTTGGTTCAGCTGAGCAGTTGGGTTATCAGTGCGTCGTTGCGAAACTAAACCAAATGCGCTAAGTGGGTATACGTGGGTATGTTCATGTACGCCAATGTACCTTCACTTGGCTGTTTGGACATGCAGTCATCATCATCATCATCATCATTGTCAGCTGTGATAACCGCGTAATCGTCGTACTGTGGTTGTAGCTGCCGCAGTTTCGTTCACCGATGGTTTGGGGGGGGGGGGGGGAGGGAGCTCCGTGTGGCGGGCGGG
>NW_008751746.1:1508231-1536458 GCF_000715545.1 Opisthorchis viverrini
AGCCAGGCTCCAGCAGCGTACACGGCCCTACATTTTAAGAAATTGAGAAGCCTAACCACACTCATTATTACTCATTAGATTTTTACAATCATTCATCCAATACCTGTACCCAATTTATCCATCTACACACAATCCAACGGCCAGGGTGAATGTCATGAATGTTCTTTGTGCTCACATTATCGTTTTGTATTAACCATGCTTTCGCCTTCATTTTCAGCTTATGTACGTCTATTCTTAGACAAGTAAAGGGCAATTCATTCTACGCTATTTATTCTCGCTCTCGCGCTTAAACAGAATCGATATTCTATTCGTAACACACGCCTACGCCACAGGTGACGTAGGTTCGCAAAAGCTGCTCTGGCCTTCCCAATCCGGATGGAAATATCATCTTTCGCGAGACCACCGGGACTGATACAGCTGCCCAGGTGGGCATGCAGTGTTGATTGACGATTCGTCCGTTTTTGTCCTAGTCACTACGAAAGCCGATTTATTGACTGGGCTCGAAGACAAGGTCAGAAATCACGTCACACAGGTTAACGAGCCATCCAACTGCATACGCAAGCAAACAATCACAATGAAAGGTCAGACCCTCCAGTAGTACATATATATATGTACCCGCGTAACTACTTATCGCACCGTACCGCTCCGCTTCGCAACGACTACACTGATAATGAGGCGTTTTCAACCTGATTGCGCAGCACAGTAAACGACCTGAGCTGTCAATTTTCCAAAGTCCAGGTAGCTCAGTTGTTAAGACGCGAACTTACCGACCGGAAGGTCTGTGGTTCGAAACCAACCGTGGCATCGACCGCTCTTGTATAGTCTTGGGCAACCGGGCAGTGTTTCGGCCCTTGTGCCTCATTCAAGTGTTGCAACAGCTAGGCACAAAAAGGGCATTACAGCTGAGCGACCATGAACCATTATTATTTTATGATTACCAGTATTGTGTTCAATTGCATACTACCTATGGATAATCAGACGTAATCAGAGGATGCAGAAGACACGCATGTGAGAAAGTCGACGATGTTGACTGAATCTTAGTCTCTTTTAAACACTGTCGTGGACCTACGTTACTCTTGTCCTCTGCTAGCTAGGCTACTACCGTGCTGCTGAAGACGAGTAGAATCCTCAGCGAAAGATTTCTGCTCAAAAGTGCAACCAGAGGACAGCAATGGTCGGAATATGATTACAAGAGGTCTTCATATATCATACGACTATTTGCCATTCATTGTTTGCCTCTGACCCAAAGGACCAGGAAACTGTGTTTATAACTAAACTATCGGTTATCCACTTGTGGCCAAAGGACAGAATTTCCCTGTTATCTCCAAACGACTTTTCCGCTTAGTTTATCTCAGCCACTAAGTTTGTTCGCACAACATTGAATTTCTGCGCACGTGTTTCGTTCGATAAACAGCTCCGGCATTGATAGGAATTGCCATAGCCTATAGTGAATATTCATAGGGGAGATTTAACTCCACCTCCTTAACCAGTAGTTAGTAGTAGGCATCTCCAGTCGGACATTCAGGTCTTGCGGGTTTACATCAAAGTACTTCAGGATCTGTGGAGATTTCGTCCTCTAAGCGAAGCTAATATATGCGGAAAAGCCGAGAAGCATTTCAGGATCTAAGTAGACACTGTGGACCATGTCACTAGTCACATTCGGTATGATTGGTACGGTCATGCAGTGATACTCAACAGGCAAAAGTGCTTATTTTTTGTGTGGCGATCAGAATCCTGCTCATAATATGCGGCACTACGTTATTGCTTCACCTCTTCAGGTCAAGAAGCTAACCAAAATGCTAAGCAAAAGCCTGCCAAATGTTCACATGCCTGAATGTGATTTTGAACGATCTAGATGATCATGATTTCAAGTGTGGGCATCACGCACGGTTAGATATCACAAATGAGCGGTTCGGAACTTGACAAACCGGCCGCTAGCTTTATCGGTCCGAAGTTGATATAGTTGTCATACTAACCACAAGGATACACTCATGGTAAGCACCTGATGTAGTAGCTGGGTCGGGATTACTAATGAATTCGTGACTAAACTTGTTGACGTCAGTGCTTTGTGACGAACGCTTGGAAACCTCATTACGTAGCTATTTCATGGCATTCCTTGGTGAACAACAGTTCTTTGCTGTCATGTAGCATTTGCACGTAGCTTTCATTTAGGCGTGCAGTCACCTCTGCTGTCGCATTCTCGACTTCTAGGCGACTGTCGATCTTTTGAACTTTCTCTTTGAGACTGGTTGGGAAGGGTGACAAAAACTTATCGACCTCTCCTATCCATGGACGTTGCCAAAAGCTGCTTGTTGATTACGCAGCCTATCCATCCCTCAGGATGACTTTCTTTGCCTTCATGAGTGACGTATTTGTAGCGTCTTCCGGTGTGATGACGGTGTATCATCAGCAAAAAGTCGACGATTTCAATTTCAGACATTGAAAACAATTACTAGCAAGTCATATTCCAGTCTGAACAAACAGATTGGAATCCGCTGTTATTTTGTGAAAGAAAACTTCACGGTCAACCTCACAGGTCTCGCTACACAGGAAGAATGGCTAGATAGGTTTTAACAAGGTTTATAAGGTGAAAATGGGGGTGAATATGGTAGAGTGTTGGGTTGGAGTGTAATCTGTGTGTACCGTGGCTAAGTCCGTCTAACAGTACAGTATAGTGTAGTATTCATGGTATGAATCACTCCTTGAATGCAGCTCAAATTCGTGTTTTAAACAGGAAAATCAAATTTGAGCCGAGCCTTGGGATTACAGACTGATAGTTTTTGAAAGGCGTAGCCCTTACACCGAGATAATCGTACGTCAACTGAGGGTATAGTTTATCAGATCATTCAAGGTCTCATGGTTGTCCCGGAGTTCAAAACCTGCTTAGTACTTGTGGTGCGTCGTCGGTGAATCTTGTCTTTCTCGCTGTTTGTGAAATCCACTGAACCTGGGTTAATCGTTCATTGCTGTCGCCAGGGCATAGCTATGACCACTCGGCTCGTTTTCACCCTACTCAGTCTCCGTGTAGTGATGTTTTCCATGTGATTAAAATTAAACCAACAAATGGACCCGACCTCTGAAAAATGATGAACTGCATGAATTAGCGGAAAGAAATGAGGCTTTGGATGCTGTCGGTGTCTCTCGGTTGAAGTTCACATGACTCGCATAGTCAGAGACCGAATGGTATAGCGGCCAAACGGTATTGGTGACGTTCATATTCCCATTTAGATTGTCTAGCTGAGTTTTGGGGTTGTAGGTTTGAGCCAGACCCATCTCCTTGACCCAGTTTTCTTTTTTTGGAGTATGGATTTCATTTAAATTTCTGGATATTGTGCGACTATCCGCAACCATTGTTTTTCGGTGGTGTTGTCAGCGATCGGAGTTATGACGACAAGCTGCTGGTTGGTAGCTCGTTGTCTTGATCAGATAGGGTCATTTTGTTCGTTGTAAGATGACCGTGGACTGGACAACTTTGCTTTTGACACTTTGTGAACAGGACACCTCATTATTGTTCAGAACAGATTACTAGTACACCGACAGAAACTCATGAATTTCTTTATCAATAATATCATCTGTTGGGATAAGTAAAAGACAAAATCTGGATGGTTTCTTATACATGCGACTTTCCCTACGATCGGCTGTGCTCTGCCGTACTCGAGTAAGTTAGATTGGCCTTTTTCTTGTTAAAGAATATAACCGAGTCTATACTCGATTTTTATTATTTCCTCTTAACATTGGTGGGGCGATGTTGTTGACTGAAACCTTTGGTAATTAGCGAAAGGAATATTTCATTGCGTCAGGTAAATCGACGGTATCCGTTGAGGACATTGGAAGTAATAATTAACTAGTGACTTCGTGGGGTTGTCGACAGTCTTTGATACCTTACTGGCGGAAACCCGCTTTCTTCGTGTGCGTATGCCTAGCAAGTGCAGATACGGATAAGAATATCATAAACGAGAGATTCAGTTGAGTCTCTTGTAAAAACCGAGTTGATTTGCAAATAAGTGTTTCTGTAAAATAGTCCAGTTTGAGTCCAATTAGAACATAAGGTTGATGGAAACTCGGGGACTGCGCCTACCTGATGAGCCCGAAGAAGGGCGAAACAGGTCGGAGAGTTTTTAGCAACCATGTGAGTAGTTTCATTCATAGATTAGGTCTTCATTTGGATTCTTCGTGCCTCATTCCCACGTCATTACCAATCATATGCTTATTTCCATACGGATTATGACCAATTTAACAGGCTTCACCCACCTCAATGTGGTTCCAATGCCTGAACACCTAAACCTCTTATGTTACGTTCCATCATAGTTCGTGGTACAAAATAATTAATAATTGTTCGGCTGTAACACCCTTCTGGTGCCCAGCTGCCATGACACCCGGAGGAAGCACGGGGGCTAGGATACTGCCAGGTCGCCCAGGCTTAGACAGGGGAAGTCGAGTGGCAGAGGTCGGGTTCGAACCACGGGCCTTCCGGTCAGCAAATTCGCGCTCTAACCACTTGGGCCATCTCGCCCCCACTCGTGGTACAATGTCGGTCACGGCTCGTTTGTAGACCTGTGCTCAATAGATTCACCGTTTCGGCTCTCCGTACTATCAGGCTTTCCAGTTGTACTTAGAAATTCATCATCCTCCGAACTTCTGCTTGCTCACGGTTAGGCATTACTCACCTCAAGTTTCTGCGAAATCCAGGAAAAATTGCCTGTGTCCTGTTTAGTTTTCGCATATTTATTTTCTTCCACAGCCTCTCCTTCTAGCCACTCGCGAACGGCTTTCTCACTATTCTCGGCTTTCCGAGCAACAACGGGAGGAACCAAAGCAGCAGCCTCCTGAAAGCAAACGAAGTGCACCCAAAACCTCCTCAGCCGACATTCCGGCCCCCAAATTGCCCAGCCCCGCTCTACAGTTACACTCAGTAAGTCTCCTGAACCCCTGTCGTGTTTTCGCACCAAACGGTGTCTCTCCGAATATTGTCCAATCGAATTGCAAAGGTTCGTTTCAAAAATGGCAATAGGGGGTGTAATATTTTTCTTCCCAGGTTCGGTTTTATCCTACTAACCCACATATAACCAGGCTGTGAGAGAGCAGTCTGCAGTACCGGAAACTATTCGAAATCACCGTTTCTTCACGTCACCGCCCTTTTCAGATAACCACACCCCGTCGCTAACATCCACTCTATATCAGTATATTGTCCTTTCATCCCTGAAACGACCAGTTTCCTCTCTGTCGCGCTGGGAAGAGTTATGTATCGGGTGATGCCACGCTTCCGTTAGATGAGTAGTACAAGAGATATGATACGAAGTTGGGGTGTGCAGCCAGCTTTCACAAGACAATTTCACTTACCTTGGATCACGTGTTATTAAGCCGCTCCTCTTATTCCTCATATTCCTGTATTCCCACGCTGCTGATACCATCATGCATTAGGATCTAGGCGTACTGGCGACGGTGTTTGCGCACTGTACACTATTTGTGAGTTTTCCATCTCCAGTGTGTATGCGGACAACAACTGAGGAATACTGCATGTTGTTATTCTAAAACATAGTGGTTTAGACAGAATTAACTGGCTTCAGTCTATTTTGGTACCAGATGCAATACCGTTTAATGCACCTGTTTCCAAACCTCGAACACAAGTTACCCAACCGTTAACCGTGTCGAGCTTCACTCTTACTTTGTCTGCAGAAGACAGTTAATGTGAACTCCCTATGGTTGATGCAGAACACTAGTGAAGAGGTAAAGTAGATTCTTGGTGAGGAATGTTTCAAGATGGGGTAGTGGTTGAGGCGCGAACTTATTGATCGGAAGGTCCGTGGTTTGAATCCGAACTCTGTATCTCGACTGCTCCTGTCTAGGCTTGGGCAATCTGGCAGTATCTCGGTCCTCGTTTTTCCTGAAAGATTGCTACAGCTGGACCGTTTATATATGCTTCAGGACTGATAGCCAACCCCCAGACAGACGTCTCATCGGTCTGTCTGTGATAATGCAACGAGCGGGCAATTGACTGGACAGTCGTTTGTTTACGCGCATATTCTGTGTCTGACATCGAAATAGCACCTGGGTGAACAACCTGGGTAGTCTCATGATCGCTACGCACATTCTCTGGATTCATAGCTGCCCTGGACTAGGAAGTTGGTTAAATGTTTCTTATTTCTTCGGCTACAGTGAACCAATCGTGCCCGCTCATGGCTCCACTTAATGCATTCCACATCGTCCATCCGTTAAGTATCGTTTCACTGTTTGACATCCTTGAGTGGCTGCAAGTAATCTGATTGTCTGTCGTTACTAGCAATGTTTGTGAATGTAGGTAGCTTGGGTGCGCTGCTTGGTTGTTGGTCTGTTCGCCGAGCCTGGCAGTTGTCGTTACTTTGTGTATCCCTAGTTTGTTCCTCTCTTTTTCCTTAATACCCATTTCCCCTTAGTCTTTTTGGTATGCATTCTGAGACATTTGTCTGCCATTTTTTAGCTATTAACCTAAGTCTCCTTCTGAGGTTTATTTGCGTACCTAGATTCCTCTTGATTCCTCTTCAAGAACGTGTGTTGTCCCGTTAGCACTTTAGGTAGGGCTGTGACCCCGGTTGTATATTGCAACAGAATGGCATTATGTTGGAAAGTTCGACCCCCAATCTACCTTGGGGTATGCAGTTTTAGCAAGAGGTTTTGGGGTCTGTTCACGTACACCATTATAATTTGTTCACTATTTGGTCCATAATCCGACGGTTTTTAGCGGTTTTTTAACGGGTCTAGGGCATGACTCGAGTTTAGGATCTACAAAAATCCTTGCGGTTTTCGAGCCTCAATCCAGTCATGTCACCAGGCGATTTATTTTCGGCCCATAACATATTCCTGCAAATGTGGTTTACCTTCCCCAATCGCACTTGTAGACAAGATACAGTGATTGCTCTGTTTCATGTTTGCAGGCTTTTAGAATCAGTATCATTTCGAATTGAAACAAACTTAGCAGCGGTCTGATAGCTGGAAACAACCACTCCTAACTGACTCAAGTTCTCCTGATCCATTTCAGTACCATCTTTCTCTGCCCTCGTATTGGTTGTTGATCAGATGCCTGTTAATCTGTTCGCCGAGCTTGGCAATTGGCTGCCCTCTAGCTGCCTCTCAATCCAGTCATGTCACCAGGCGATTTATTTTCGGCCCATAACATATTCCTGCAAATGTGGTTTACCTTCCCCAATCGCACTTGTAGACAAGATACAGTGATTGCTCTGTTTCATGTTTGCAGGCTTTTAGAATCAGTATCATTTCGAATTGAAACAAACTTAGCAGCGGTCTGATAGCTGGAAACAACCACTCCTAACTGACTCAAGTTCTCCTGATCCATTTCAGTACCATCTTTCTCTGCCCTCGTATTGGTTGTTGATCAGATGCCTGTTAATCTGTTCGCCGAGCTTGGCAATTGGCTGCCCTCGCTCTAGCTGCCTTCCATCCATGAGCTGAACTGCCTGACCAATTCATCTACCTGTCCCAAAAATAGGCATCCTTAAATGCTATTTGTTAGCGTTAGCTCACTGATGACTGTCAACAGACATCCCGGGTTACATGAAATGCGCTAGTATGGTTGCGGGCTCAACACCGAATCCCCGTAGCTGACCTTTAGCTCAAGGCGGCATCATCAGAACTTCGCGCCCAAAGACTTTGCAGTATAACTCAGACTTATCATTTTCCATAGTAGAAGTAAACGCGAAATCACGTATCTCACGGTTTCAATACTTTGACCTCTAATGCGACCCTACTTCTTGAAGGTTGCTGAGATAATTGGGAATAACCGGGTGGCCCCAGTCGTGTTTGTGAGTTCCCACATCCACTCGGTTGATCACTGTCTCTTTCTCTCGTTTTTTGGCTTCCTGCTTGTCTTATCAACACTTGTTCATCCTCATAGCTGACTTTCAGTTGTTGAATTTCGTTGTTCACCGCAACATGCGTCCTGGAAAAGCCTGTCTTTGTTTTTCGTTGATACAAGAAAATATAGTGTATCCATGCTCACATAGTTCGCCTACCGGCACATCGAGGTCTACCTTGTGGAGATCTCCATCTATGCTCGAAATATTCCCTACCCAACGCACATATTCGCGATAATCTGGGTGTGACAACTAGAGCCGTGAGGTGGGGCATTGTCCCTGATCAATGGGGAACCTCATGCTATCACCGTGCAACTTTTGTTCATTCTCTGCAGTTGTTCACCTTCCGCTCACTTATTTGGCTGTGTTTGGCTTCCCTAGTTTGATAGGGCATTCCATTCCGTATGCTTAGACCACAAGAAAGGTAGTACTCTCACCTGATAACAAGAACTTGCGAACTGCTCCTGATGTCCCAGACGTTTCCAGGTGTGTTTCGAATGTCAAGCTTTTTTGAGAAGGTGCACTATAGGCTATATGACTGTTGGAGGTTGCATCTTGCTAGCACACCTATCCTCTAGACTCAAATTACGTTATATTGTTAATCGATGTTAATTGACATCGATGTCAATGCTCACCACTGTGATGGTACCGAAATTCGTTATCGTTGTCAATTCCTGGACTTCACTGAGATGCTTCACTGCGTTTTACGGTGGACCTTCTTTCCTGTTAACCTCTGGCTAGCTGCCAATCGCACGACTTCGATTGTCTCCTGCTTGAGAATGATCGGGCGTTGTGAATGTCCTGGATTTCCTCTGCCCACACATGGCGGTCGATAGGCAAGGCTTTCGGTTGGTTGCAGTGGCGTACGAGGTGTGCACCGGTAAACCCATAAATCCTGCACCGTGCTTAGCTGTACCAATCCGGTTTACCGTTAGCCAGCTCGACGGCGACGCCAATCTCGGTGAGTTTATGAGGCAAAGACACTGCTCTGATAATGTCGGTAACTGGGCGACAAATGTACCTGCGCAACCGTAGTTAACCGAAGGATACCGTTTGCTAGTGTTTGCGCCCTTCAGCTACAGCGATCTGGTCCATTGAATCAGAATACATGTGGTAGCACCAAGTCATGATTGGATACTGATGACCTGGTGCAGACATGCGTAGGCCTCATGATGCAAGATACAAATATAGCGTGCGGCAGCATCGGCGTGCTAGCTTCACAATCAGTGAGGCGCGCAGCACTGTTTAGGCCTTGAATGCATTTTCGCAACACTCAATGTCTTAGTATCTAATCCGAAATCATTTCTTTGATTCGTGGATAGTACTTCCCTTCGCCTCCCCCGTCCAACATTGATGTCCAGAAGACGCCCCGAAGTTACCTGTCGCCTCCGTTACTTTCTTCACCTTGTGATGCTTGGCTGTTCAACACGCAGTGGACAATCCGTCCTGTAGCATAATCGTTAACTACTGTTTCTATCTTTGTGCTTTGTTAATTTGTTGATAATCTGCTCTTCATGTCATGATTGTTTTTCCCACTGGTCAACCCCGATGTGACAAGTACTCGTGATGTAAAAATGGCGTACGATTTAGATGCCTCTTATTCGTGTCAGTTTTGCAATGTGTCGGTGCTGTCTGGTGCAGCCAATACATTGCAGCTAGGATTAAGCGCTGTGACATCACATACACACCATGAACTCAATATGACTCTTTCTCACTACTCTGCGTGATAAGATTTAATTCCTAATGGCCTCATTGCATGTTTTCTCTGTTTATTCCTTCCTGATAGCCCTCAGTGTTGCACACCTCCTCCTCAGCCAACAGTCTAACTGTCACTTCTAGTGACAGTCTCAACGTGACTGATGCCAGTCCCGTACGTCTTCTCACCGCTTCACAGGCGGTTGGAATCACCGAACTGCCAGTGTCGGTCATGGACGTTGATACGAATCGGAAAAGCAGCTCTCTTATTACCGCCGATCCACCTCCAACAGTCTGCACCACAGATATTCGAAACCGCTCCATCCAGTCAGAGCCATCCGATTACTTTCCCGATAGTCCCGATGTTCCGGTTTGTTCGTCGGATTTCGACTGCGCTAGAGCAGACCGCACGGAATGGTCCATTGACAACGTCCCATCTAGGAAGTCCAGTACTGGATCCATGGTACTGGCAAACAGTTAAAGCAGTCACTCGTGCACACAGGCTGTTTACAGCCATTTTCATAATGCTGTTTTATTAGTTTCTACGTTCCTCTAACTTTCAAATAGTTTTATTTGTCCCCGAATCGGCTGTTGATGTTTTGAGGACAAAACAAAACCAATGTGCTTTCATGTAACACTTGTGTCCTATTATCGATCGATTGCTGAGACTAAAGTGGACTAAACTCAATCACTATGCCATTTTCTTATGTTCCAGTCTATTATCTAGTTCCGCGACCCATTGCTCGGCAAGCTTTTCTCATACTTATTTTATCTGAAGCGATTGTTTCAAATGATTGTCCACAGACGTGGCAGGTTTCTTTCCTGTTGTCCGTCTCTTTCAAAGTTCCCGTCTTGTTTTCTAACAATGCCTGGCTGTAAGAAGGATTTGCATGTACAAACTACTGGGAGTTCTGCCACGGTAATTCATGCATACGCAGACCCGAACTCGCTTGTATATGTGTACATCTTTATTCGGCTCTGTGTGAAGTATAGCTTACTGATCGTTTTGCACGGCCAACTTTTTGGATTTCTACGGTCTCACGTACTGTTTGGTTGGGCTGGGTGAACAAAAGGGTAACATTTTATTCTATTCCGCCGATCTGTACTGAACAGTATGGTCTCGGCGCCTTCAACGTCTACAGCGTGAATAGACTTGGCTGTAAACATATGGCTATTTTCTTTTCCTGTTACGAGCGGATCCTTGGATATATCCGTGCATTTCAGGATCTACTAGGCGAGAGCATTTTCATGGGGTCATGGAACGGTTAATTCAACTTTTACGATCCCAAGAGGCGAGCACAGTTTCATTTTCTAAAATGTATTCTCGTGACCTCTATCGCCTTGCACGTGCGTGTTTCTGTAGTATTCAGCACACTTCCACTTGGAAAACAGAGGTGTTTATTCGGTCATGATAATCCAGACAGTCATGTAGAAACCCGTGAGCCAAAGTGGGCGCACTTAGAGCGGTTTTCAATCGTACTCAGACGGATGGGAAAGCTCAGCTGGCGATTCTGATGGGGAAGCATTCACTGACATCATACTTTCTTCAGTTCCAGGGAAACAAGTGGGATTTACAGCCTTGCGGCATGAAACATCTAGTTCACCTTATTGTTTTCAGTTGCTTCATAGTATCCATATCACGGATTAGTCCACCACAGTCTGGATTTAAATCGGATCGAGAGTTTCCAGGGCCCACCGGCTAGACGGGTTTATGCCGATGATGTTTGGCTGTTCCATTCACTACATCCGCTGAGGTTAACTCTACAGGTGTAGCAGAAATTTGATCACAGTCATGTCCAAAAATGTGTTATGACCATAAATAATGTAGTTTATGGGGTCTTGCATCCGTTCTGAGCATCTGCAGTTTCTCATCGCTTCGGCACAAATTTCATCACATGGACGTCTGGCTGTCCGTCAGTGAAGTTGTTTTTACAATCTTCGAATCCCATGGAAAGTGCATAGTCCAGTTCACCAGGAAAGCTACATGTAGTTGTGGCCGAAAATCTAATTTTTTCCATTATTCCCTTCTCAGTAACCGCTGAACTGAACTTTGTGGGATTTCGCGATTCCCAGTCATGTTGATGGTGTTCTGAAAGTTTCCGCCAAAAAATTAAATTTGTGAGCAGTGTGTCAGCCCACACGTACTATATGCTGGTAGATAGATAGGCTCTGCTTTATTGACGTAAGCGAGCTATTTTTCATGGCGAAAAACACCTACATATGGAGGATGGTGACGTAAACCAGGCGAACACGTTTTTTGTCCGTTGTCCAAAATGTAGTCCATTCCACCACATCTCGCGCGAGAAGCGTAGCCAGAAAATCCGCGACTTGACTAAACATCGACACTTGGAGAAGTTTGCATGCTTGTGGCGTACTAGCAATGGTCTAGGTTAACCAGGATTCTGGGGGAAGTCTAGGGTTGAAATAAATAATTCAGGTTTTACCATTTTAAACGAAACAAGCGACTGTTGCTGTGAATTTTTACAGCTGAGGACATGCATGCTTGGAAATGTATTAATAGTGGCATTTGCGAGAGAACACAAGGTGGGGCATTGTCACGCTGATGGATCGAAATGCAGAAGCTGTTCAGTGGGTGTTTTTGCGAAAGGTGGTGTGTGAGAATGACCGTTGGGTAAAGAGAGCTCACAGCCTATGCTTGCCGCGTTTGGAAACGAGTTCAACACTGTATATGCCAACCGTCCTTTGACGCACGATTTTGCGGCGTCCGATGATCATCGGTGCCAGGTGGATTTAGAGCTCGTATACTGGTGAAAGGAAGAAGGCCTTCGCTGCAGAGTTATTTATTCGGAAATGCCAACTGACCGGTTACAGACCATTGAACAGGGAAGCGAAACTCTAACCTGCATCTTAGTTACAAAAACTGGACACAGATCTTCTTCCGAACGAGTCTTCCTAGAGATTCGTTGCCTCCACTTGTTCGTCGGTCAAATCCAAGCAAACGTTACAAAGTGGCCCCACGAATTCCGCAACAGAATTCCCTTTTTCAGTCGACGCAAAGCGAAATCCTACGAACAACACATACTGCTCGCGTGCCTCCCGATCAGTAGTATCACCGTCACACTGGTATTGAAGCCCGATCGTCGGTGTAGGTCGATTCCTTACCCAGATCAATCCACATTATGATGCCAACTTTGTTTATCTATTTGCTGTAAGCTTGTGTTCGTTCGTTTTGACCCTCGTGCAGTAAAAGTCGGCAGGGAATTGGAGGCTGTCTGGTCCTCGCGCCAGTTTGATACATAAATACCATGATTGACAGCATCAGTGAGGCATTATTGTTGAACACGGTTGTTTTTCTGTCCATGGCATTGATGATGATGGTGACCGGAAGCTGTTCTGCTTCAGGTATTTTTATGACTGAGGGGCAGCATCTGGCCAATCCTGAGAAGTCACTCGAGGAGCTAGTCAATATACGATCACGTCAGGCGGTTTCACTTATTAAGGGATGAGTGGCGCTATGTCCCGTCGAAATGAGAGCTAATCACACTGCTGATCTGTCATTCGTGTTCAACCGAGAGGTTGCAGGTTCGAAACCACCTGAGTTTGAGGGATTCGCGCTGCTAATGATTCTGAACAAGGGTGAATCAGCTGTACAGTGCGTATTGTCCTTTTAGTTTGGATTGGCCCTACTGACAGGGTGAAATCTTTGTGGTAGTGGTGGCTAGATACACGAAGTTAGATTTACGGCGTCTGAAATTAACTGTTTCACGTCCCTGGCTTGGAAATTCGAGCTCATTTGAACAGGTATCTTATTGGGAAATACACTCATTTGCAAATCGATTTGGTTTTCACGAGAGACTCAACTGAATCTCTTGTTTATGCTGTTCTGCAACTGAATGTGCTGCACACAGGCCTCATGTTTCAGTTCGCACGATATTCTAGATATCGCAGTATATTTTTATGAAGAAAACTACTCACAGGATTGCTGAAAACTCCTCAACAACCTACGACCGGTTTGACTCTTCTTGGGGGCTCACCAGGTAGGCGCAGTCCCCGAGTTTTCGTCAATCTTATGTTCTGCTTGAACGAGAGATTCAGTTGTCTCTTTTGAAAATCAGATTGATTTGCAAATGAGTGTAATTCTCGAAAGCAATCCAATTTGGGTTCAAGTAGAACATAAGGTTGACGGAAACTCGGGGACTGCGCCTACCTGATGAGCCCCAGGAAGGGCAAAACCGGTCGTGGGCTGTCAAGGAGTTTTCAGCAATCTTGTGAGTAGTTTCCTTTATGAAGATATTTAATTGGTTCAGCATATCCAAAGGACTTGACATTGGCTCAGTGGGGTTACCGCACGTTGAGGACGACTTTAGAGAATAACACACACTGACGCTTCGATAATCAATTTCGAGTGAGTGAACGTCCTGATGATGTACACGTAGTTGCAGATTTTATTGGTGTTCATTGGAGGCTCAACTCACTATCCCATTTATTATATCAACAACTTCGGTGTAACTTCGCCATTGGCGTACACTTTGGTGTGTAGGTAGAATCCAAAGTTGACGGAAATCCGATGACCGCACCTGCATAATGAGCCCAAAAAGCATTCTCAACAATCTAACCCGCACCGTGTTATGTAACTAAAGTGAACGTCTTATTAAGTCTTGTACAGTTACCGTTCATGATGTGCCAGTGGGCAACTTGAACGTGTTTATCAACCGTCGTGGGACAGTTGATCGACACTGTGATTAGATTAGTCAACTATACGTACTCGATACCTCGAAGGCATAGAAATCTTGACTGAGCGATCTGCATCATCATTAGCGCTGACAGCAATAAACCGGTAATATATGCTGGTGCATAACTGCTGGAGATAGCTCAGTGGTTGGAGCGCGAATTTACTGGCCTGAAGGTCCGTGGTTCGAACCCGACCTCTGCCTCTCGACTTCCCCTGTCTAGGCTTGGGCAACCTGGCAGTCCTCGTGCTTCCTTCGGGTGTCATGGTAGATAGGCACCTAAAGGGTGGTACAGATGAACGATTATTGTTATTATATAACCGCCATACAAACATGCGAGAAACGGGAAGGGTAGGACTTGTTACGAAGACGCCTTATGTCGTGTCGAAGTAGGGCGCCATCAGTGGGATCAACCTAGCGTCCTTTGCAAACAACGACAGGCGAACCTTAGCTAGACAGTCCAGATTGGAACTGATAGCATGCGCGTCACTTGGATCGGTTGCGTGCCACGTCCAACAGCGTTTCTACCGCCACCCCCAGTCGTAACGAGACCCTTGGCGTCAATTCTTCCACATCGCCTTCTGATAGCTTGTCAACCACTCACTCGAGAGCGGCGAACGGGATTTCGGCCTGGTAGGAGTCGAGTTGACCGAATCTTCACACTCCATCAGGTACTAGAACAATGGCACACGTACAAACGACTCATAAGTTTAGCATTGCTGGATTTCCAAGGTGGCATCTACTTAGCTGACAGGTCCGTTCATGGCACACTTTCCCAGAAAGGAATGTCCCGGTAGTTTTCCACATACTAAGTTCTTTGTATTCTGACTTTCGGGCGTGTGAGAGTATACGGACTACTCTCTAAAATCTTTCGTACGCGAAGCGGTTACCGTCAGTGGTACCCACTCTCTCCACTCCCCTTCAATTAGGCGATCGATGAGATAATGAAACGAACACTGTAAGGTCTTCAATCCATGGTGTTCAAGTGGCTGCTGACAAAAACCTTATTAATCCGGACTTTACAGACGACGATGTTCTGTGTTTTTGGATGGATTGGCCAAAGTCATCCCGTCCACCACACCCACAAAGTGAGGACATGCTCGTGGACACTCCAGTTACAATCCAGTGAGAGGCAATCAGAGTTGTAGTGCGTTTTGTGTGTCTTGGAGGTTGTGTTAATCCCGATTATCGTGTGACACATGAGATAAATGCACGAAACGGGTTAGTTTTGCTAATGTGAGACACCTATGGTGTCGATGCAGTATACCCCTGAATCTCAAGGGACCTGTGTGTTCGGCCACTGTGCGAGCTGTTTTGCTGTATGGATGTGAGACTCGGCCTGTTCGAGCACCTGAACTGAGGTGTCTTCAGGTATTCGACCACCGCTGTCTCAAAATTGTGGCTTATTTAGGCCGATGTCTGCGACTGTGTAATGAGGCCATTGGAGAGCCCGTGTTAGACTGTACAACGGGGACTTCCATCGAGGAATGCGTCCAGCACCAGAAGCTGCATTGGTTAGGCCATGTGTTGCCATCGTTTGCCGAAGAGAGTGCTGTTTTACTTGGCCGATTCAGAGGCAGAAGCATACAGTTTGTCAACCTTTAACCTGATAGAGGGATATGAGAGTCTGGGAAACGTCTGGGTGCTGTCGATGCGGCTCGTCTTCCAGAATAGAGGCCACGTGATCTCCGTTTTGCCTAGTTAAAGACGCTGCAGGGTAAGGCTGTTAGTGTGCTCAAATGGTGTTCTTGTCAGCTTCTATCCAGATTGCCCAAATAGGTATCTGGAGAAGTAGCAACTCCTATCGATTGTAGTGGGCAAGCAGTAAGTCATTTACCTATCCAGTTTTATTGTTTCCTTCACAACACGGCTTCCAAGTAAATCATGGGCGTATGACAGCGAAGTTTCGGTGTTGAGCACTGATATTATTCTTCGGTGATGATGGTGATGGTAATGATGATGATGACGATGATGATGAGGAGGAGGAGGAGGAAGAGGAGGAATAGAATGATGATGATTATGATGATGATGATGATGATGGCAATTCCGAACACCTACATGCAGGATCATGTGGACCGCAGTAGGAAAGTCGCGAATATCCCACAGCACTCCGTTTGAAAGCATCCTCTTTCATTTCACATTGCCCCATCGTGGTTTGAAAGCATCCTCTTTCATTTCACATTGGCCTGCCGCGATCTGTCCTTTCTCCAACGATCTCTCGGAACACAAAATAGCGCATTTTTTGGTGGGCGGTGTTTGAGCATTTGCCCAACCACCTCAACTTGGTGAATTAATCGTTTAAACACTATAAGGAATCAGACTTTCTGAAGCCAGCCAGCTCTTGCTGCGTTACGGAGACATCAGTGATCAAACACTTTAACACGCCTTATATCTATTCGTTGGCCTGCTGAAGCTTTTGCGTCAAGAGCTAAACGTTACCCAAGGAAAACTACCGATCATTTACCAACCTCTTTTTAGACGACGGTCGTTGGTTTGTTTGCTGAGCTAGGCAATTTGATTGCAAACGTTTCATCGCTAATCAAGGTTACATCATCAGTGCGTTGTTAGGGTACGTGGTGGAGCGTAGT
This sequence comes from Opisthorchis viverrini, assembly GCF_000715545.1. Taxonomy (NCBI): domain Eukaryota; kingdom Metazoa; phylum Platyhelminthes; class Trematoda; order Opisthorchiida; family Opisthorchiidae; genus Opisthorchis; species Opisthorchis viverrini. The sequence continues at coordinate 1,525,053 of NW_008751746.1, forward strand.
GATGGGTTGGTGGTTGTGCGTTGAGTAGTGTTGTGTGTGTGTGTGTGTGTGTTAATATACATGCTGCTAGCCTGGGTTGACCTTCGATCACGATTGGTTCTTCGGTCGGCCGGTTCCAAGGGTTGTTCTGTTATCCGGTGTCCTGATTGATCGATCACCACGTGAATTGTGAGCCTGGTCTCCCCTGTCCTCGTGCTCTCATCGATGCTGGAGTGGACTCTGTCGTTGACCTCTCTGGGTTCCGGCTTGTGACCTTTGTTGATCCGACTCCAAGCAGTTCCGTGATTCTTGGTTTGTGAATCCGATATTCGGCTCTCCTTGAATATTCCGGTGGAGGAGCTGGTCCTTTGCGCGTAGTGGTGCGTAAATTGGGTCCAGTTCGAATCAGCCGTAAATTACCATCTCTCCGGAAATTCCTTTCCGTGCCTCGTATCCCCGTATGCTAATATTTGTTGCCTTCTTGGTCTTCGTATATGGATATCAAGGGTGAAGGGTCATACCTCCTGACGACCGCGTTATTTTCCTTTATTCGTGTGCGTACTTTCCTCCCAGTTCGTCCAACATAGAATTGGTTGCAATTGTTGCAGTTGATTTGGTATACCACATTGTTCCTCTTGGTTTTGTCTTGGTTGTCCTTCGGTCTGGAGATCAGTTTCCTCATATCCTCGGATCTGAAGGGCCAAGTCTCATAACCATAGAGTAAGACTGCTCTTGCGGTTGCCTTATATACACAACCCTCTACTTTTAGCGAAAATAAGTCATGACGCCATAGATGACGCAAGTTCCACGATATTACATACCTGCTAGTGTGAACTTCACAGGTAGACAGTACGCCATATAAACGATGGGAGGAATTTTGACTTCATCAACTTATTCAGTCAGTCAGCTTCTTGAAGAGCGATCTTCCGATTTTTCGAGCGACCGGCTGAACACTCCATTGTTGCAGATGTAGCAACGACGAAATGGATAGCCGATAACAAAACGTCACTGGTGGGCATTCCCAATAAATTTACTGTTTGAGTCAAAGCATACGGATTCGTTTGTTGTAAACTCTCTCAGTTTCACGCTCCTATTTTCTCCTGCTGGTTTCTCTGTTTTGCTTGAACAAGTATAGGTAGAACAATTGAAAGGCTAATAACCAAGCAACCATAGGCCAAAAGTCAAGGTGACAGCATAATTTTACTCCCGCCATTTTTCGCTTTTCTTCAATGGGGAATATGCCAGGAGTTATCTCAAGCCGAAGTTTGGCAAACAGAAGAGCTTTGAGTGTATCTACTAACCTGAAAAGCTTCGATGCCTCAAGGTAACCAGTTCGTAAGTTCGGGTCTGTCATGTGGTTTTGTAGCACTTGTGAATTCATACCTACACGTCACGAAAAGAAGAAAACTGATTTTCTCAAGGTTAAGCGACTACTCTCAGAGGATTTTTCCTTTAGGTTTTCCTTCACCTATAACAAAGTCAAAAACGCGAAATTCGGATGCAAATTCTCCCAAATCAGAAGTTGGACTGTGAACAATTAATTAGGGATCCAAATCATAAACCAGTAGACCACATTGATTAGAGTCACGTGTCCTTGTGCCCATCCTGTCCAGCAACAATGCTGTCAGTCACGCTGACTGTCTTAGTCGGAAACTCTTTATCAGTATAAGCAAAGCTGCGAAGCTGAGAAAAATCTGGAAGTGCAGACAAACTTTATCACAAATATGACTCAATGAGAGAACGGAGAAAATATTCCGGGTTTGTGCTGAAACAAAAATAGTTGCGAACGCCGATTTGGTTTTGACGACTCAATCCATCTTTTATGGTATTCATAAGGGTAGCGAACTGTCAGTTTTGCCTCGAATACACCATGCCGACCACTTGAACCACTGTTTGAGCTCGTTGCGCTTCCCCGGAGAGTTGGCATGGATTTTCTGCCCTCAGGGCACCCATGTATACAAAATCGTCTTCATTCGGAACCACAATGATAGCCGCTACTCACCAGTTCGGATTGTGGAATGCCTGCATCCATCCATGGGATTGGCTATAGCTGTCCTAGACTTAGGCGTTCAACCATTTTGAATGTCGTTCTGGATTATGGAGGTTTTTGGTATCATTGTTTATGGATGTGCATCATAGCTGAACTACAACTTATCAGACGCTATTGAATAGGAACGAATATTCGGCGCGGATCAAGGCGCGTCGTATGAACAGTTCTGGAAATCTGGTATCGAGTTTTCATTCGCTCCAAGAGATGCGCTCATTCTGATAAGACTTTGAGTGAGCAGAACGAAAGTTACACAGTTTGGAGATGAATCGTACTCACTCATCAGAAATAAGCAGCAGTAAGGACAAGGTTCGGTTTCTGTGTTTTTTTTTCAGGACCGGATATCACAAATTTAAATGTAAATGTACGGCAGTCACGTAAATCCGATGATGAAAGCATAACCAGCATAAACGCTTACGTAATCGTCAGGTGTGAGATTTAGCTGGTTTGATCAGCATTCGTTCAGACGTCGTATTGGCATCCTTTTGAAGACAAAAATCTGTCTTGCGTAACCGGATTCCAACAGGCTTGGTGACCGATAACATTCCGGGGCTAACTGCGCATGATCAATTTGAAGGTGTCCGGTAGATGACAAGGAATGCATTTTCTTTTTCTGGACGATAGTCTCGGTCGGCTGTGACGCAATTGCACTTGAATTTCTATCCTTTTTTGTGTCCTGATAAAGTGGAGTTGTGTTTTCCTATTCTGTCAAAAAAAGCAAATGTTCTTACGACCAAGATGCGCAGCATGAACATACGGTTGATTATACAAACAAGATGGTGGTTGAATATACCCATTTGTGTTTCAGTAGGAATCTGATGGTTAGTGCGGAAACAAAAATGAGGCTTAGATTAGTGGCCTAATACGTGAGATGAATAGTATTTCTTAGCCTTGTGACATTCGAAGTGTCAACCGGATCACTAATAAATAGAATATCGAGGAAGGTTTGTTCCTTCCTTCTCAGTATCCAAGTCTTTGTGGCTTTCACTATAAATCGTCGTCAGTTATTTATTACAAGCACTTCTTCATTTGTCGGAACAAACTGTTATAGCCAACTCAGCTAGGCAATTTGGTTGCAAACGTTTCATCACCAATCGAGGTGACATCATCAGTGCGTAGTTGTGCGTAGCAGTGGGTTAGTGCTTGTGCACAACAGTGCCACAATAGTGGTAGTGCTCTACCACTAACCCCTCGCTACGCACAACTACGCACTGATGATGTCACCTCGATTGGTGATGAAAAGTTTGCAACCAAATTGCCCAGCTCAGAGAACAAGCCAACGACCATCTACGCTACCTGAGCTACCAACATTCTCCCCTATAGATAGGCAACTGAGTTAGACCTCGTAATTATCTTCTCGTCTGTTTTTATCCTAACAAAACTGTCAAAATGAATGTACTGCCGCGTTCACGTCTACTTCCTGTATACTTTACACCCTGCACGTCCTTTTTCCGTCTTACACACAAGGAAATGCGATTGGCCAAATTAAACTGAATTCTGGGACGAAGGGTTCCAAGACGGAGATGGATATGATATCATCTCCGGCAGTCACGAAAATCTCGTTTACGTCGCGACAGTAGGGTGAAAATTGTTGGATTACGGAGCATGACAACCAGAATTTGACAACTCCTCCAGAATTGAAGTCTTCCGGAAGATATCTAAGTCTGAACCGTAATTTAAAAAAAACGAAATTGACGTTCTCCAAGAGGTTTCTCGAATTAAAGATTGTAAGCTTCTAGATTGTTCTACGCTAGGAATTCTCTGAGATGCCAGTTCTGATATAATGGCATCTGTAATGAACCGCTGAACAAAATCTAAGAGAAATCCATAAATAACTCTTTTGCTTTCCTATTTTGTACATGAATGAGTTGGACAGAGGGACAAAATCAAAAGTCTGCTTATTTCCAATGTTTTAAGTGTTCAGACTACACTGCTTGTTGGGCAGTAAAATTCACATTAGTTCGGCGTAATATCACACATTAAGTAGGCTGACTGAATGCCCTCTGGTGATGTGTCTCAACATTGATGTGTGGGACTTGTTGTACCTTATCTATAGTCCCACCGACGTCCTATTTACGGAGATATTTTTATGAAACTGAACGATAGTATTGTTGTGATTACACGCCTACACGGATCCGGCTATGGACCGCTAGCCTGACGTCACTCAGATGTGGGCGCTTATATGCGTCCACCCCCAGGATGCTTAGCCCGCTTATAACAAAAGATTAAACTGAAGATACCGGTGAAACAACCCCGCGTTTAGCAAAAAAACAGGGCCGACAAAAGTGCAGAGACAATCAGAAATACATAAAGTCTTTATCCTACAGTACCTCAATCAATAAAAGTTCTGTTCACACATCCTCATAAGATCAGTGGGTTATCAGTCTAGACAGAAATTACCAGAGTCGTTCGATATCTTGGACCTGTACTATAGCAATCTGATACTTGCTCAATCAATCAACAAACAACCTGTAATTAGCTCAAAGAAAGAGTAATCTCACACAATCAGGGTTGTCACTCAAGAAGCCAGTCAACACGTGACCACGTGATGTGAACTCTGTGATTGACAGATGAACTGTGCTATATGCTGTCTTACTGCTGCTAATCAGCCACCAGGGCCGAAATGTTAAGCGTTCAAACTACTATACGGAAAGTGGCGAGTTGGAGGTGCGCACGACTGATGATTCTCAATAAGCATGGGACAAGTCTACAGTGCTTCGCGGCCTTTCAGCACATTCAGTTGCTTGGAAACATCAAAACCGAGAGGTTTAGCTGGGTTCCATCCAGGTGAGTCTCTCGAAAAACCAAATTAGCTTGGTTTCAAGTAGAACATTAGGTTGATGGAAACTCGGGGATTGCGCCTCCCTTACGAGCCCCAAGAAGGACGAAACCGGTCGTGGGCTGTCGAGGAGTTTTCAACAACCTTATGAGTAGTGTATTACAAAAAAAATATTGGATTCATTTACGGAGCGAAGTGTCCACTTGGAATTTGAAAATCCGAAAATACCAATCAATGAAGGATTTCCTTCCATGAAATTTAGGAATAGGGGCCGCAGCAAACCGTGAGCTCGAAAATGAAATCCTATTTCTGTCCACAGCAGTTCACTTTTGGCACACTTGTCATGGGGATCCATCATAAACGAATAGAACCATCCTACTGTATAACCGTTTGTGCGCGCAGCAACCCATAAAGCCGTACTGGTAAGGAAGTTTCTATGCAGCAGTCGCAGAATTTATCATACCAGTGGTGTTCAGTGAGCAACACAGTATCCTGGTCCTCTAGGTTGGAAGTTGAAGCGTATACATAGACTTTTTCATGTTCCGCCGAACACATGAACCTTAAGACGTCTTACCGCCGGTCCAGAACGTAATTCATCCTGGCGAGGTCAAGTGGAACTCAGCATGTTCACCGATATTGATGCTTAGTGGATTCAGAAGGCTAAGATAAAGGTAGGAACGAAGGATCCCAGGAATATCCGCAGACTATTCTGGTTGATCCGTGCGACCGACCATCAAAAGCCACCCGTGAGCGAAGGCAACAAACCTGAAACTGGGTGTCTCGACCACTGGACCGAGCTACTCGAACTACAGTTTTCATGGTCATCCGATGCCATTCGGCCGGATGTACGAACCGATCTAGATACCTGAACTGTCAACCTTGAACAACTCTCCCCTCGAAGTTTCTCTTCACTGCATGCCTTTTATCAAGTGCTACCGAGCTCCCTGGCCTGATTGCCTCCCATTCGCACTGTTCTCAATCAGCTCTTGTCGGATCTCTACTTGAGAAGAGCAGGTTGTTCCAAGAAGTTAGAGGGAGAATCGATGATAGTAATAGTTTTCAATGCCGTAAACTCATAGGGATCAGATTGATCCGGTAATGCGACTCTTGGCCTTGCGTGTGCTTCGTCTCCTTATGATGAACCATGAAGCACTGACTCGGGGAGAGTAGGCAGGACTCCAGCCTGGTAGGGTTTGCGTTGCGTGTGCTTCGTCTCCTTATGATGAACTGACTCGGGGACAGTAGGCAGGACTTCAGCCTGGTAGGGTTTGCTTTGATCACCTCTTCACACTCTGCCAGGTGCTAGTACAGCATTACGAGTATAGGCGAATAACAATTTTCTTCCTTCTATTCGAAGTCCTGCCTTCGGAACCAAGGCCCCACTGCTATACGCTCGATTTCCAGGAGCGCTTGCTGCTACGTACTGCTTAATGAGAAGAAAACCTCAAGTGAGGACACCGCTGAAAACAAGTTCAACGCCTGCACAAACCATCCACAACTGGGTTCACCAATTCGATTTTGTGCCTGTGGATCCAGATAGGCGGACCGGACGGTGAGGAATCTTGGAGCACGAATTGGTTACTATGGCGATTAGACTGTGACCGCGCGAAAGGTGTGATGTACAACAACTGGTCGAACAGCATCCACACTGCAATGTTCACCGATATTGATGCTTAGTGGATTCAGAAGGCTAAGATAAAGGTAGGAACGAAGGATCCCAGGAATATCCGCAGACTATTCTGGTTGATCCGTGCGACCGAACATCAAAAGCCACCCGTGAGCGAAGGCAACAAACCTGAAACTGGGTGTCTCGACCACTGGACCGAGCTACTCGAACTACAGTTTTCATGGTCATCCGATGCCATTCGGCCGGATGTACGAACCGATCTAGATACCTGAACTGTCAACCTTGAACAACTCTCCCCTCGAAGTTTCTCTTCACTGCATGCCTTTTATCAAGTGCTACCGAGCTCCCTGGCCTGATTGCCTCCCATTCGCACTGTTCTCAATCAGCTCTTGTCGGATCTCTACTTGAGAAGAGCAGGATGTTCCAAGAAGTTAGAGGGAGAATCGGTGATAGTTTTCAATGCCGTAAACTCATAGGGATCAGATTGATCCGGTAATGCGACTCTTGGCCTTGCGTGTGCTTTGTCTCCTTATGATGAACTGACTCGGGGACAGTAGGCAGGACTTCAGCCTGGTAGGGTTTGCTTTGATCACCTCTTCACACTCTGCCAGGTGCTAGTACAGCATTACGAGTATAGGCGAATAACAATTTTCTTCCTTCTATTCGAAGTCCTGCCTTCGGAACCAAGGCCCCACTGCTATACGCTCGATTTCCAGGAGCGCTTGCTGCTAAGTACTGCTTAATGAGAAGAAAACCTCAAGTGAGGACACCGCTGAAAACAAGTTCAACGCCTGCACAAACCGTCCACGACTGGGTTCACATATTCGATTTTGTGCCTGTGGATCCAGATAGGCGGACCGGACGGTGAGGAATCTTGGAGCACGAATTGGTTACTATGGCGATTAGACTGTGACCGCGCGAAAGGTGTGATGTACAACAACTGGTCGAACAGCATCCACACTGCACCAACTCTTCCAAGATTGTTCATATTCTCAGGCACAAACAAGCCACCAATGACGGAGGCTGTTTCCATCACGAGGCGTAGTCCTGTTTCATACGCACACTTCTGGCCTTATTTACACTGTGCTTCAGCAATATAACATTCTGATTTTGATACTCCCTTAATCTCGCTCTACGCATTACACTAATATCATATTCCCCCCAGTTGATCGGTGCAGTGCGCATTGTGCCTTTATTAGCACTACAAACTATCGATCGATCTGTAGCACCTGTCCATTAACGGTCCGGTCGGTGTTTAATGCTCAGAGGAACAAAACCAGGGTTATCACCTTACCTCCAAACAAAACGGACCCATCGGTTCCTTGGTTTTATTATCTGTACGAATTCAGACATGATGACTGAGGTATTCTGATTTAATACAGAAGCATCAAGTAGTTCTATGCATTGTGCTACAAAGTTAAGTTCATTGCTCCACCGCTATATCTCTCGCGGTACTTTGTATTGTTGGTTATTGGAATCGCCAACCAGGAGGGCGATAAGGTCTTCTCAGATGTTCTCAAATGAGAAACACGTTCAAATCTGAGAGGTATTTGAGTTGAAGGAAAGTGTACAGCCTGCTCTCCCACACAAGTGATTGCAAAACTTGTGTGTATGTGACCACGGACGCTTTTCGTTCTGCCGTTATCATTGACAACTGTGAACCGCAACAGAGGGCTGATCTGGAAGAAATGAGTCCAAAATATCTATTTTCATCTGGCATTTGTGCCGCAGGATCAACAACAATTACGACTCTACAAGTCTGTTTCGAATAACTGGCCTAGAAGGCTAGAAGAAATTTATTTCTGATTGTAACTTGATGTTTATCCCTGTCCGGTCAGTATGTTCTATTAAAACCAGGGCAAGTACGGGTGTCTCCTTCATCTATTGAGACCCATCACAGACTCGGGTTTGTTGTACTGCCTACCTGCAGCCTTCAAGGTAACAGAGATGATGGTCGGGTTTGAACATTTTCACTGGTCAAAACCATACATATCATTGCTAAAAGATGATTTTCAATTGAGTGGCCCCTTGACCGAGATGGTTCCTCTGGAGGTGGGATCAATTTCGGAGTAAAAACCCTGACCAAAGGTTATGATTTTCCTGCCCAAGTAGTCACTTTAAGAGGGTTTCTTTTAAAGAGAATTCACAGTAATCAAATCTCTCATTGATGGGCACAGAAACGAGTCTTATCTAGACCCAGCAATTAGGAACATTTAGAATGCCACATGGTATAATTGTTTCAATTCTTGAAAGAACTGGACGAGGGATACCAAAGTTAGTCTGGTATCAAGAGACATAACTCCTCCAGCTGGCAAGCTTTTTTCTTTGAGTCATTCTGACACTATTCGTAGATGACCGCGTCCGAGTGGTTAAAGCTCCTGTGTGTTCTTGCATATGGAGAAAAGATTCTGAATGAGATTTTTTAAATAAAATTATGTTACGATTGCAACCCAAAATGGTGTTCTCAGGTAGCCATGTTAAGACATTTTCGCTCGACCTATCATCAGCCTCAACCAGATGCGCCGTTTAATTTGGCACGTGTTTACAAGCGTGAAAAAGAAGATGGATCTTTTCATCCGAGGTCTTTATCTCAAAATGAGGATCATCTGGCTGTTAATCTGGGCCATAGACACACGCGTTCTTCTCCTGAGTATCAGTAAGGCGATGGAAGCAGTCAATGGGTTCTCAATTCTTTGAATAAAGGAAAACGACCTCATAGACGCGAAAAGTCATTAATGTCGTTAATCTGTCAGACATTTCGACGGCAAAGATGTGAGAAAAATGAAAAATGAGAAGCGATCTGTCCCATTTGAATATAAATGTAAGTTGTACTGCTATTTGGAAGATCGAAACGCGTTTGCGGTTGCACTGTTTGTTACAAAATGAGCCAGGTCGTGCAACTCAGGAAGGCTGAAGCTTGGCGAGTCACCAAGATTTTTGTTGTACTTGATGGAAAACCTGGTGGACCCGCAAAGTGAGTCTGTGTATCAATACACCAGTCAATGTGATCTGCGGCACGCCTGCGTGATGAAGGGAAATACAGTCAAGAGGCCAAACAGAATACCTGGATTTCACAACTTTTAATAAATGGATTGTGGAACTCTGCTTGCAGTAGTTGGGAGTGATGTAGCGAAGAGATTGAATTATCCGCGAACACAATAAGTTACTGGGATGAAGGACTGCGATATTTTGTGCGTTAGATTTTTGCCTGGTGTTGCATACGTAATGAATGGAAACAGGACATTTTTCATATACGTTAAGCCTACATACTGCGTTGGAAGACTCAGGTTGTCGACAAATATACTCATCTCGTTTTCACGAAAGACTCAACTGAATCTCTCGTTTATAGTATTCTTCAAATAAATCTGCCGCATAAAGGCCATCTCATGTTTCAGTTGATACAATATTCAGGTTTCCTTTGAAAAGTTATGGTTGTATGACGCAGACCTCGTACACATCATGGTACAAAATCATAGCAGTTCGGGAAACAGTGGTTCAAATGCCATTCGAGATTCAGTCCAGCAATCGAAGTCAATCTACGTCTGAATCAGATTGCCTAGTTAACAGTAGTCGATCCGTTGAGCACCTGTGCACAACAGGTAAACCACAGGTGATTTCTGTCGTGTCACGTGGTGTTAGACGTAAGCCTTTGATTTAACTGCAAACCCGCGAGAATAAAATTGATGAGCAAACACACAGAGACCCGTTGAGAACCAAAAACCGGCTTGAGAGTGATCGTGCAGTAGTAAGCACCGGCGTTAGATCTTTTATCCCAAGGACTGGCCCCATCCGTAGCTTATTCCAGGTTTCATCGGTTTATCGGTGGTTCCACGGATGAACTGCTCCTGGAGATGCCCATTTCCACACCACTAATCTTGCGTTACTATCCAGGCGGTAAATTAATAAACGGTTTACTGCTGTTGCCACCATCTTGTACTACTTCAGTGAAGTCATGCAGACGCTGACTAGAAATCCGAGCGGATGCTCATTAGAAAAAGCAGTAACTTACCTGGACCTATCGCTAGTGATTTCGTGAGGGTTTAGGGTGAGTAGTTTGGTGACCGGTTAGTCTTCGGAGCATTGCCCGAATCTGGTGGGAGCACCGGATCAGCAATGCTGAAGTTTGTCGAATGGTATTCGAAGGTTAAGGACATTGTCAGACATGACCCAGTCGCACCCTCAATGGCGCGCGTGCATCTAAGCTATTGCCTTCAATGCATAGCTCCCTTTCTATTCCCCTCACTTAACAGTCCGCTGACAGTACTGTATATGCGCCCAATTGATCAGCTCTCGCCTCCAATGCTACCTACCCCACCTCCCCGAATCATCTGTGATCAAAACTGTGGCAGTTCGAACCACCGTATGACAAGTACGCGGTTATTACAGCTGACGATGATGACGACGGCAAGGCACAAACTGCGTAGATCCATGTAACTGTGGCTGAGCTTGACACTGCACGGCCGTTTCAAAGGACGCACTTGCGCTGGAGCATTGATATGCGTTGTTCCTCGGAGCCCTTCAAGTAGTGTTGACGAGAGTTTGCCAAACTAGGTTTCTCAAGAATCTGAAACCAAGATTACAGCTTTTAAAAAATCACCCAAAATCCATCAAAAGAGCGGAATTTCGATAGTCGTTGCGTCCGGACTTACATGAATGGCGGGCATCTGAATCGGGCTTACCACCACCGTACAATCTTCGTGAACAGAAGATGGAAAACTGGCATATTGCTATCCCACCACACTCATTCCCAAACGTCCACACCACACACTTCCTCAGACCATATGGGTGGTATTTGACGATGATGTTAATGAGAAACCATATCCTGAAGCCACATCCGCAATCACGCATATGCAGCATTACGTGAACCCCGTCCTTCTAGGCGAGTCGCATCATCATCATCATCATCATCATCATCATCATCATCATCATCATCATCATCATCATCATCATCATCATCATCATCATCATCATCAT